>NW_016690195.1:5749570-5779466 GCF_001604755.1 Lepidothrix coronata
TTTACTCTCCTCTGACTTCAGTGGCCTTTTGCTGTGCAAAAGTAAGTAATTTTCACTCCAATACCAAAACTGTGTCTTTGATATACAGCACAATAAATAAGTTTGATCCAAACTGGGGCTTCTGGGCATTACTGTAATGCAAATAAATATTTCTCCACACACTTACATGTGCTTGAATATACAACCTTAATATCTTTTCTTTTAAGAGATTTTTGTAAGTGTGTGGAGAAATATTTATTTGCATTACAGTAATGCCCAGAAGCCCCAGTTTGGATCAAACTTATTTATTGTGCTGTATATCAAAGACACAGTTTTGGTATTGGAGTGAAAATTACTTACTTTTGCACAGCAAAAGGCCACTGAAGTCAGAGGAGAGTAAATGGCAATAGTACATATGTCACTTCTCCATCCCAACCTATCTACTTCCATAACTCCAGTCTACTGAGATCCAGTGCAATAAGCCCTGCAAGCCATTTCTTTTGCCCAGATAGAAACATGAGGTAGCCAATCTTGAATAATTCACATAGTCCATAGAGACTCCTGAATCCCGACAGTTCATAGTGCTTTAGAGCCCTTAAATCCTTCATGTATTGAGTATGTGCAATATTACAGAAAGAATTTGGACAACTTTATATATTATGCTTTAAATGACATTTTTCTTATTACTATTTCACAATTTCTAATTTATAAGAATAGCTCCTCATCACTGCTGAATCACCGCTAGTCATTCAGTGCCATTTCCCACTGCTTTCAATTTGCAAAAAGTGGAATAACAAGATTATTCTGTAGCCTCTAAGTATACGTATTCTCTCATCTTCACTGTTTGCCACTGATTGCACTTGCCTGCTTGGGATGTGAGAATGAGAGATGCATTCTCAGTTAAAGAAAACAAGATAAGAGCTCAGCAGTGTAGGCAAGTAAAAAAGGATTTTTCTTTTCCCATAAAACTTTCCTCATTTTTAAGAATGTCTTGCTGAGAAACATGTTAAGATAATTACATAAATCCTCTTCTCCATTTTAAACAACTTCGAATGTAATTTGAAGTAATTGCCAAGAAAGTCCAACTCACCTTACAGGTATGTTTAAAATAATATTGTATTGTAAAGGGGAAGGTGAAATCCAGCTGCTCATAATGTCTATGTTGTATGAGTTAATCAATGCCATCTCTAACACCCTGTCCATCAAGAAATGATGTTGCAAAAATATCGAATGCCGTTCCCTAGCTCATTATTCAGTTTGGTGCAGTTTAGTGCCCCAGGAGAGGCAAATGGTTCCCTTCACTCAGCATCAGGTCTTCCCATCGGCCTTCTATGACATCTCTGGTTTCTTTTTACAGATATATTCAGTTCTGGAAGATTTTTTTTCTTCTCCATAATTTCTGTTTTCCAGGATCCTATCTGATCGCAGCATAAGCACATTCATCCACATACATTTCTGCGGTGTTAAAAAACCCAGAGGAAGGACACTACATTTATATTTTTGAATGTATACTAAAAAGACTTTTCTCCACAGTGAAATTTGTTCTTTTCAAATTAGTGTTTAAGAAGTAATTATTTTAGTATAATTACTAAAAACAAACAAACTAATTCTTAAAAAAAAAATAAATTGGGGTATACTTGTGTCATTAATTAGCCACTTGGCAGCCATCAGAAATTATCATTTTTACTTCTGGTATTTTAGGAGGCATCTGAGCATTCCAGCAATGAAACAGATGAACAGATACTAAAGCGCAAGTGTGCTTTATGAAGTGTAACAAAATGCAAAGTTGTAGAGAAGCAGAATAATCAGTTGGTTAGTTACAATACATTGCCCTACAATTTCCATTATCAAATACAGTTTGACCTTGTTTTAAAGCATAGACTACATCCAAAATAGACATATATATTATTTCTTTTATATACTGCATACATATCTTAGGTCTCTTTGCAATTAAATATTTCAGAAATTTCAATAACTACTTAAGAAAAACGTCTTTACTTTTCTTTCCACCTGCTTTGTATAGTCCTGTTTAGAAATGGACATCAATTACCTCATCACCTGCAGAGTCAGATTTATTACCTGAATTCCCTTTATAAGGGAACAAGAAGCATTCAAATCAATGTCCAAATCAGGACTAGAATTCTAGGTACAGACATATGCACATGAGAATATTCAATGTGTAAACAAGTGCTATGCTATAGACATGTCCTTAACATCACTTATAAGATTTAATTCAGTTTCAGTCAACTGAAAGAATCTGTTAAATGAAGGTGAAATAGGTTCTTAATAGTATGGTATAAACTGTGTGAGACATGTACATTTTCAGTACCATTCATTCACTTTCAGTGGTCTTTTTTGATTTTAAGAAGAAAAGACTTATTAAAAGTGCTTGAAATTTTATAGTGAAAATTGCCAGTATAGTTATACAGTCCTATGGGTGAAGTTTAAGGTTGTGTTCTCTTTCTTTCAATTTATTTAAAAAGAGAGCAAAGATTTCTCTCTGGTTTGAACAGTCTGCCTTCTTGTCCAAGCTTCAATATAGTGACAGCTTTGTGCTTTAATCCTTTAGTATTCTGGTCATTATTGTCAGCTTAATATCTGAATAAAAATCATAAGTACATGCTTAAGTAATAATGCAAATTTGAAAAAGTGATTAAAATGCAAATTAAAAAATAACCCTAAATATCATTATATCACAATTAGCACTTCATTGTTACTGAGCAGGTCCAGAGTGTAGAGGCTCAGCCTTCTACTCCCAGCTTTTCTGTTTTATAACCATACCATGATTGCAAGTTCCTGTGCTTATTGACCCATTTATTAATATCTTAGTATCATTATTCTTCCTGGATCAGAACAAGATCTTATCTTAAAGCAAACTAGTTTTATTTTGCTTTTTAGCTTATATAGATATGCTGTTAATTTGATGTCATTGGTCTTCTATGTCAAACATTAATAGCCTGAAATGAAATAGCTAACTAGTTTTCTTGAAGACTCTTCGAGCTACCTTACAGTGAAGTAAAGAATTATGTCTCTCTAATGTTCAGTTCAAGAGCAGAACAGGTGCTGATGGAGACTGCAGTTCTTTTCCACATTAGAGAAGTCCTTTGAAGGCAATTCTGAAGCATCTTTTGGACAAGTGGCTGATAACACAAACAAAAAACCTCATTAAAGCAAAGGGAAGCAGGACAGAAAATATAGAAGGGATTTTGAAGCCTAAAACATTGTTTTTGATTGATGAGGTGCAGCTAACTGTAAGGAGTGAAGTTAGTTGTCATTTCTTCTTTGTCTCTCAACACACATACAAGGTATTTGTCAGATTCTTGGCTCTTACCGTGAAGTAGCTAGTTCAGAGACTTTATCAAATGTATTCCACTGTGAGGTGCTTCATTAGATCCTGAGGCAAACAAAACCGTGTTCTGTGTTGAAAGTGGTTTTCCTAAAAGAAAGAGTGCCATCAATTAGGACAGGGAATGCATAGGAAGGTTTGAGAGGAAACTCCTGACTGGTGGGGCCTCTGAAAACAACACGGTGCTGGGTGCTGAGGGATTGGTCTGGGACTGTGCAGCTGTGGACAGATACTTAATGCAGAGTGCTGGGACCTGTGTATTGAAATCAGTATCCTTCTTAAATTTAAAACTTCAAGATTGCACAACGTTTAGTTTTGTTTTGCAATGAAACATGGGTGAACTGGCTGAAAAATTATGAGACACTCACACTAATAGCCTCATGTTTTCCCTAGGGCTTTGATGTTCAGGAATGAAGTGCAAACTAGCAGACCAACATCCTTGTTGTAAAGCTACAGAGATCCTACCAGACAAGGAGACTGAGGAGCATCCCAGAGTAAAGGAGAAGTAACCCCTAAGCTTTCTTGCTTTGAGACATGTGAAGACACTGGAGTCCTTATATAGGAAAAAAAACTTTCTAGGTGCAACACCAGTGCAGGAGTCAAATGAGGGAAAAGGCTATGGTAATAGAGTCTGTTTTCTAAACTGACTGCCTTTAAGATCAGATCCTGCATGGAAAAGACTAATCATCTTATCATCTTCTAAGAGGAGATGCCCCTGGCAAAAAATCATCTCCATGGTATGGCATTTTGTGGAGAGCAATGACAGGCAGTATCTTATATGAATACTTCATACTGAGCATACAAAACAAAACAGCAGTTGTTTGAAATGGTTAAAATATTCTATGAAAAAAAAATTGAAAAATAATTCTGATCCATTGGAGCCTATAATAACACCCATATCCTCACAGAACAGAACAGATTTGCACTCTCACTGCCATCTGGAATGAAATTATGTTAGCAGTCTATAAAAAATACAAATTAACTATTTCATGCACTTCTATAGTGTGATGCGTCCTTTTTCTCTTCATGTCTCCTGTTGAGTTAATCATGACAACTTTAAAGTCATTGTGTGAATGTCGCGTTTGCTTACTGTTCAGGTCAGAAACAGGAGTAATGTTTGTGGAACAGATACATGAAACATAAAAAATAATTTAAAAAGAGTCTCTGTCATTAAGTTGATGGCCTTTACTAAGACATAACTGTAACAGATGCTGCTTAAACTAGTTAGATTATATAGTCTTACAAGTAAAATGAACATCAGGTATATATGATCAGTCTTTTACAGGTGTTTAAAATAACATACTTATCATGCAAATTATGAAAAAATCAGTTAAAACTTAAGAATATGTTTTTTACTGCTGGAAGGGAACCCACACTACATCATGTATTTGCTCAAATCGGTCATTACAATTACTGTTCAATTTTAAAGTAGATCTGCATTTGATTTTCAAACAAAAACCCTGAGTTTTCCCTCTTTTTCAACTATTTGGTATTTACAAGAAGTTGTGGAACAGTTTTGCATAAATAAATTTCAGACTGAAGGATGTTTGTGAAATGCTCACTTCAGTGATTCAGTAATTGTGATTCATGTTTTGTAGCTGATCACTCAAAGCACCTGGTATTATTCCCCTTCTCTGAGAGGAAGACATGAAATGGAGAATTTATAAATCACTTTCTGAATTGATGGAAGAAAGAGAACCAAAATTCATGAAAACATCAAGTTTTGTAAACTTTTTAAGATTATCTGATGTGTGATATAGTCACAGAAAAACAGCAAGGCTAAAGAAACAAGATAATAAATATTTAACCATTTGTCCCCCCAATATTCAGAGGTGATATGTTTTGCTCTGGGCGATCTCAAAATCTACATTGGTTAATTCTTCTCATTCCTTGAGCCTTTCAGATTTTGATATGGTTTATCACATGAATGACTCTATGTAGAAGACATGAGCTACATGGAACTGGAATTAAAAAGATGTCCTGTAAGACATCCAAAATAATTATGCCCAGATTAATTCCACCAGAGTTTATGCATTTAATTCTTGGATTTACTTGCACTAAGAGAGGACTCAGAGAGCTGAAGAAGAATTTTTAATTCAGTGAGAAAAAGGAGAAAAAAAATTCATTATTATTTACAATACAGTAAATCTTCCCAGAAAGAACTATAGCTCTCCATCTGCAGCCCAAATAGATTGATTCAAAGCAGTTCTATCTGGATCCAGAGTCAAGAGCTTTTCTGAAATCTATGTATTGAATGGTTAGACAATAAACTTCTTGGTGCCAAAAACGTCTCCAGAGAAATGATTCATCTCTCCATAACTTTGAGTTCAAAATGTAAGTGTCTAAAGTGTCTAAACTGGGGCTAGTCACTCTAAAGGTCCCTTCAGCCAATAGAGAGTAACAAACAATTATGTTTTAGACATCCTATTTCAGCTGAAATCACTGCAAAGAGTCATTAAGATGATCTGTGTCAGTGCAAGGTTTTTTACACTGTACTAATCTAGGGTCAAGTTAGATGTCTCTCGCTCCTGGCTCTAATATTGCTCACCCATTCTGGGAGTTCTGTTGTGAGTTTTAAGGCAGCAGATTAGAACCTCACCTTTTTCAGGCTTTTTAATCAGTACTATGTAGCTGCCTCAGGCATATCAACACACTGCAGGAGTCAATCCAAAATAACCCTTTGTTATTAAGCACAGACTGTGGGTATTATCCTGGATTTAGTTGTCTTGCTCTACAAAGATCGTATCTTTAGATTTATATAGTTTTCAGGTTGCAGGTGAGTTAAATATTTCTGTAGAGCATTATATAATATGGGGTTTGCAGAATTCCCTAGATGCCATTCATGAGGAACTCAAAAGACTCATCCCACTCTGTAGGTACCAGAATTAAATGATAGTTTTGTCTTATTTCAGAAGTAACAGGACCCATGTGTGTTAATAAATATGTTGTCATTGTGCTGGCAGGTGTGTATTAGACGCACATGAATAACATGTCAAATCCTAACCAGATGACCTGGTGAAGCTTTGCAGCTTAACCTCCTTCTGAGATCTTATACAAAGACTAATGTACTTACAATCCAGAGCAAAGCCCTCCAAATGGCATTTCAATCAGGAAGCCTGCAATGGCAGGAAAGAAATACAGACTGACAAAGCTTTTGTTCCTAATCGTGAAACCAAGTACTGATGTGCTGTCCATGACCACCAGGATTGTGTACAGTCTTGGTTGCTGTGGTGATAAAACCATATGAATACTGCAATTGGGACTGAATCCTTCCAGCAGAAGTGGTTTTCAAGCAGCCTTTAATTGCTTGTTTACAAAATACTCTATGCTTTTCTGAGCACACAGCCCAACAGAATAGGAATAGACTTATAGAAAGTCTCCAGCATTGCCTTTCCGTGTATAGGAGAAAAACTGATTCCAAATTACAGAAAAGCGAAGGGAAGGGAGTCAGCTCAATCAGATGGTCACTGGCATGTCTGCTTCTTACTCACAGCTGCACAGACGGAAGCTGGAGAGTTGTCTCTGCTACAGGGCCCCAGAGATGCTGTATGAGAGGGCCTTCTACAAGCTGCAAACCTGGAGCCCTCTTCTTAAGCCATGATTTGTTGTGACTCCAAAAATATCAAGAAGTGTCAACACACTTGTTGAATCAGAAACTGAGATCCAGCAGCATCCTATCACTGTCTCACTGTCTCAGCTCTGGGTGTCAGCTCTCAAACCTCTCTGCAGCTTCTAGAAGGGATATAAACCTTCCTGCTAGGCATCCTGCTAGCCAGTGTAACCCATGGATTGAGACCACTTGCAGCAGTTAAGTGCTGCTCCTCCAAAGACATTCTGAGCACCAGTGCTGGCCATGCCTCCTCCTTGGAAGGACAGGAATATGCCTGTCATTTTTTATATAGCTCAAATAAGTATGGGGGATGCATTTCATGTGCTACAATTACTACCCTTAAGTTGGTTTCTGGAGCTGAGGAAGGGAACCGATAGCGAAATCTAATTGCCACTCCTTTGTGGTTTCCCTGTCTTTTCTGTCTGGATTGCACTGTGCTAAACTCATGTCAGAAACAACCAGCTGATTCACTAACATGACTATTTGTTTTCTTTTTCTCTCATCCCCTTATCATAATGCTGCGACTGTGTGGCAGATACTAACACTTCTCAGATATTTGAAGCAAACTTACCACTTAGCTTTTGCCCTGGTGTGAAATTTGTCCCAATGTGCAAAAACAAACTTAAAATATTCTTTCTAAAATGTTTTTCAGGAGCCTTTCCCTGGAAAAGAGCCTGTTTTATGTGTGCTGGAGCGGGAATGGAGGAGGTGAACCTGGCATGTGTGTTCAGATGTTTTGCATTTTAAACAAATGTTTTAGATCTTCTTATTCCAGAAAGGAAATAAAAGATTTTTTTTAAAGTGTAAAGGATTAATAACTATTCAGCTTCTGGAAGGTAAGCATACACCCAGCTACAGTGCTATTTCCCTCACTCAAAACCAGATCTTGTCCAGTCTATCAAAATTTTTAAGTGTTTGAGTTTACACACCTAACCTGGTAAACCAGACTCTGACACGAGTAAATTTCTAATCCTTGCCCAGAGTACAGGACGAAGTGAAATTCAAAACAGTTAGTAGCTTGCTTGGGAGTTGCCATATGCTGCACAGTTGGAAACATTTAGTTCCTGAACCTGGATTTCCTATTCGGGACTTATCTCTTCTATAGTTTCTGACTTTTGTCTTTCTTAGCCCAGGCTTAAACTACCCTTGAGTCTTCATAAGATTTTATTTTCTCCTTTAATTATTTTTTTTATAATTATTATTAAAAAAAATTATATATTTAATTATAGCCAACTATAATGTATTTTCATCTTGCTTGCCTTACTGAGATTCCTAAACGAGTTTGCTAAAATCTTCCCTTTAATCAACAGATTATTTTTTACCTTGCTAATTGGACACCTTTACAGGGAAAGGTTAGGTGAGGGAATGAAACCATCCGGAAAATAGAAAAAATACATTGCAATTCTAGAATTGAATGTGCAAATAATGCTTTATCACTTAACACATTAGAATTCAAGAATATTTGCTCCCTGGGCTAGTTCAGTGGCATTGAATACATCGTCCCAGGTGCAGGTAACCTAATGGGGACTGTTCCACAGTTTTGGAGGGCTGGCTGGGAAAAATGAAGAATAGGCAAGCTAGAGAGGGAGCTGAGGATGTGCAGAGCAGCTCCTTCTCTGCGTACACGACTTGTGGGGCTGCATTTGACTGGTCTTACTTAATGACCACTTGGTTTTATCTCATGGACTGGACTTGGGTTGCAGGATGCCATGTACAAAAGCTGTGGCTTACTGCTTCTGAAACAGGCACTCGTGACTTTCTCTCCTATTATTGCACCTGTATCCTGTTCTCCTGCTTAATAACTCATATTACTAGTGCCTGCATCACAGACTACATTATTCTGGCATGAATCCTCTGAAGGAACATGTCTCCCTGGCAAATGTAGCTCTGATCTGAGATGTGAAAACACAGGCAAGAAAAGCACACTTGATCTTCAGAAACTGAAAGGATAAAGTGAACGGAAGCCTACCATGAATAAGCGAAACTGTCTCTACCCACCAACTGGAGACAGGCCTGAAGTTTGCGATGATGTATGTGATAGGGAATGTAAGCAATGGTTACTGAAGTGTCATTGGAAAGTGACGTTCTTGATACAGAAAGTTACTGAATAAATTACACCCATCAATTTTACATTGAATATTTTGCTTACTCTAGTGTTGAACTCTTAAGTACATTAAATAATTGATAATGAAATGCACTAGCTCTGAACTAGACTGAAATCCTGCTGATAGGTGAGCACAAGAACTTCTCCTTTGCCTTTGCCTTTTTTTTTCTTTTTCTTTTCTTTTTTGGCTTGTGTATTGTCACATCTGCTGGACAGCTGATGAGAGCATCTGCAGCATAATCCAGTGTTGTAGTGCTGGCCAGTGGCATTTTGTTAGCTCAGCCTGCCAGTAATTCCATAGTGATGCTTGGCACAAGCAAACTGGATTCATCTCCATATGGAAGGAGGGAGTCTGCATAACACAGTCCATAATTTGGATGTTGGTTTTGGTCTCTTTTGTTGTCCAACCACATATCCAGTCTTCATACAACAAAGCCTCTTATAAGAGGGTGTTGGCTGGGAAGTTGGCCAAATTCATGCTGGTGTAATTCCATTACATCAGTAGACTTGCCATGGGGCACATGTCCCATTATTCATACAATAAATCCCTATAAAGGCTTTTTGGACAAGCTCTGCTCCTTTACACTCTCAGTTTGAATACAGGGTTTGGTTTTGTGCTACGCATTTGGATGGAAGGGTCTTTAAGAAAGAGCTGTGTTTTGACTTAGTGTAACATTTGCACAATGGGATTGTGTCTCTTGGGTGCGTTTGTGGTACAAAATCTATGAACTGCCGAAACTCAGGGGACAGGTATTTTCTCAGAATGTATTCCTTCTTTATTTGTTACTCAGGTCTAGTTTCCTAGTGATATAGATAGCTGTGTTATATGACAGGTCAGTTTTGGCCAACTGTAAGCATACAGCTTCCAATAATTTGGAAAACTAGTTCTGTTTGTTCCTAATCAATGCCGTCTTTTTGTCTAGGGAAGAAACACCACAGTCATTCGTTTTGACTTGGATTTTGTTTCTAATACAGGAAAACAGAACATAGGTTTGTGGGCTAGGTTTGTCTACATTTTAACAGTGAAAGACTGTGATTGGCAATTCTTCCATCTGTTTTTTTTTGGCAATTCCACCCAGGAAGAGAAGATGGGAGGATTAAATGAAAACTGAGAGCAGAAATAACAAATAGCAACAACTGTAAATTGATTAAATCCAATCTTATTCCTTTAACTTTGCGTTTATTTCTTGATGCTGATCTACAGAAGAGCAGTGCAAATATGAGGCATGTACTTACACATGATTCAGGGCAGAGGTGTGTCTTATATACAAGGCTGAATGGTAGAATGAGGTATGAATTACTAGTATGTGATCTAATTTGTGGTATGGACCTATGATGAATGTCAGTTAATGAGATGAAAAGAATTTCTTCCTCTGCACTGAACTATGTGTTCTCCATTTCTTATGAGAAGATATGAGGACTAACACACACAGGGTCAGTCACAAAAAGACACTGGTAAATCTCAGCTGAAGAATGTCAACTTCTTATTTTAAATTAAAATTAATTTAAATTTAAATTAATTTTCTCTTTCCTGTTCTACCTTCATTATTTTTCTTCTCATATATTCAGAATTAATAATGGCTTAATCTGTCTGTTCAGGGCCGCAGTAGTAATAGCTTTTATCACTGCAGCATCTAACACACATCGCAAAAGATATGGAGTGAACCCATGGAGCGTGTAACTCTGGCAGTTCCTGACATCATGTTCTAAAGGCTGTAGTGATGTTGCTAGTCCAGGACAAAAGAGCTATGAGTTTATGAATGTTGCTTCACTGAAGTTCTTAAGCAAAGACATATTCACCTTGGAATATTTTTCCATAATTCAATATGTTCAGATTTCATAACACATTTCAAACATCGGGCTGAGAGTTACAATTCAGAAATCTGTAACACAGAGCCAGCTGTAAAGAGTGAAATCATTAGTTATCTTTTAACTATTTTCAAGCCAATTGCTGGTTTTTTTGGTTGTCTTGAAAAAAAATGTGTTTAGGACAAGTCAAATCACTGTGCTCGTTTTTATGACTTCTTATAAGACCCAACCTAACTTCAGGTTGTTCTGGGTTCTTTGATATGCTGTAAATTCATCTCACTGGAAGCTAGCTTCTTGGGGGTATAAGAAAGACTGGGAATGCTTTTATGACATAGATGGGATTCCTTCCTTATCCCCACCCCAGCTAAAGGGGTTCCCGATGTCTGCAAAGCAGAAACACCAGCCCTATACATCAGGGTCACAGTTTTGTCAGAAAATATTCTATTTCATATATAACAAACAACAACAAAGTTAGTTATAACTGAATTCTTCAGCTTAGTCTTTAATTAAAATCCATTTTATTAAGGGATGACTTCAGTTATTGACTGCTTATCAGGTCAAACTCACTATTTGCACCAAACTTAAATGTCTCATCAAACTGTTATGAGCAGTGAGCATGTGGCAGCTCTGCTGTTGTCTGGAGATGTATGTGGTTTTTAGTATTTGTGTTTAAATAAAAGGAAAAACCATTATAATTGCAGGATTCATTAAAACTCTCAAAAAAAACCCCCCGATTGACAAGAGGTTGTAATTGAAAAATGCATTTCAGTCCTAGAGACATAATTAACTCCAGCCTTACTCTTTGGTGATCTTACAAGAGCCCAGAGTCCTGAAGGCCCCTGTCTGCAATCAGAGGTATGACTGCAGCCTGCACTGCTCTACCCTTTCTGCAGTGAGGCTGTGTGGTGAGAGCACAGACAACTGTGTACTGGGGACATCAGCAACGGCTGCTCTAGTGCGGTTTGGATGGTGAGCATCTCAACAGAGTATGTTCTGGTAGAGCTGTGTTTGTGCATGGATACTTCAGTGGAGTTTTGAGAGGACAGTACTGTAGCAAATGAGAAAAACATATCATTCATTATCAAAATAATTATAACAAGATGAGAATACTTTGCTATGTTGGAAAACAAAAATAAATTATTTTATAAAAGACCTTTTAACTTTCTCCTTTCCATTTTGCTCCCTTTTGTGCTCAAACATATTTGCCATGTGGCAATCCCACAAGCTCAAAGTTGACCAGGAAAATTCCTGTCTGGAGGAAAAATTACTCAGTTTACACAGTTTATATCAAATCAGGATTGAAGTGGTTTATTAACTTACTAACAACACATAATTAAAGTGATTAGTGAAGTATGCATTCATGATCAATATCAGTACAATACAATAGGTAAATCACATTTTTGCTAATATTTTACACATGTAAAATATTAACAAACATGAATTTCTAAATACTTTTCTAAAACAGCCCCAGAAGCTACCAGCACACCCAACTCTCCTGGACATAGGGGTTCCCTGACAGGCTGATTTTTGCAACCTGGTCCTCCAATATTTTGCTGGACTACCACCAGTAGCCTGTCCCTGTTTTCTTGTGATGGGGAGCTCAGTACTGGACATATCACCCAGATCAGTGTCATTGGGCTGAGCAGAGGGGCAGGACCACCTCCCTTGACCTCCTGGCAGTGCTCTGCCTGATGAGACCCAGAGGCTGCTGGCTTTCTTCAAAGTAAAAATGACAAAGAAAAATTTTAGTGATGTTTGAAAAGTTCTGGTGGATTTGAACCACACTGGCCCAAATGAAAATCTGTCCTTAAGCATCTATAAACAAGTATGCAAGATTTTTCAGACTGTTTGTCCACATTGTAGTCTATGCCACTACAAGAAGGCTGGAGAGGAACTTTTTACATGAGAACATAGTGACAGGACAAGAAGGAATGGCTTTAAATTGAAAGAGGGTTGGTTTAGATTAGATTTTAGGAAGAAATTCTTTACTATGAGGGTGGTGAGGTTGCCCAGTGTTGGAAGGTATGGGTTAAAATGGCAAGGGGACTGTAATTTGATCAAGGGACCTTGCAGCTGGGAATCACTTGATAAGCCTGTGTGAACAGCAGGCCAGTGATCATCTAGCATGGACCAAGTTTAACGGTGCCTGCATCTCTGCTTGTGTGCCTTTGCCCAGGTGTTGCTTCCAGGATCCCCTGGTTAGCAACATAACAGGAATAAATTTACTCTTTGCACTCTAGCTGTGAGTCTGTGGTTGTCCCAGCTGCCTGCTTGTGTCAATGTACACACCTGGAGAAGTTGTGGATGTCCTCTCCCTGGAAGTGTCAAGGCCAGGTTGGATGGGGCTTGGAGCAACCTACTTAAGTGGAAGATGTCTCTGCCTATGGCAAGGTGGTTGGAGCTACATGATCTTTAAGGTCCCTTCCAACTCAAACTGTTTTGTGATTCTATGATTCTGTGATTTTCACTACTACTACTTCCTGTACTAGGGAAGCGAGGCTAATGCAGGCTTTCTTTGTATGTGCTGCAGCTACACCCTTGATGTCAGCTTGTGAAAATACTTGGTGTTTTGAGTTAAAATGCTGAATTTTTAGCCAATGTTACTGATCCTTTCTGCCAAGTCTGTAGAGGAATGGAAATGGCAGACAGATGAGAGGACAAGAGGTAGCTTCTTATCTTTAGTGTGATATTCTAAAGATAGTTCAGTAACATTCTTTATTTGGTGCCTTAGTGGTGTCTGAGCTATTTCCCAAATCTGTGGTATCAAGTACATGGTGCAGCTTCATGTTTTAGAGTTGTGATGTCCTGTACTGTGTGTTTCTCAGTACGAATGCTCTGGTCCTTCCGTCTGTAAGAGCTGAAAGCAGAACTGGCCTTCCTCCGTAAAATGATTTGCTAGTCTCAGCCCATAATGTGATAGATAACCTTGCTGTATAAACAACATGACTGACAAACACTGCTTAGGAGACTGAATTTTAAATCAAGAGGTCTGAAAATAGAAGCCAAAGCAGCTACTGGATAAAGTCTGAGCCACGTTTCTTCATGGGCATTTCTAGGAAACTTTATCTCCAGAGCTGGTAAAAGGAGTGAATCAACTAATACACCCCAGAACATTTCTCTCATTCTTTTGAGTCCTTCATAAAAAGCACAGGATGCAATAAAGCAGCCTTTCCCTGAAGAGAATAAATCAGCTATCTAACTGCATTTCCTTTCTCAAACACAGATCAGATGCTGTACAAGAGAGCACAAAAGACATTACAAAACAGCCATCCCACAATGAAAGCTTCTTCCTAATTCTCTATAATTAGAATGACTTTTGAATGAGAAACAGCCTGTACAATTTGTGCAGCCTGAGAGACTTCCTGCTCCAAGGAGCTATGAAATAATAACCTAGAGTGGGCTGCATCAGACCTTCCCCTGCAGAATTAATTTTGTCTCCTGGACATCACTGGGAGTTTTACGATGGATTCAGAATATTTGGAGAGAGTGGAACAGTGTGATAACACAGTTTGCTCTCTGTTTAACAAAGACCATGATCTACAAATTTTCACACTTAGGCAATTTCTGGTGGAGCAAGACACCCTCTTTTGGTGTCCAGTGTTTTCCTTGGCTTCCTTCTGACCCTGGTGACAGCTGTATGTGCTGCATTGGTCCTAAATCCAAATGCTGACTGATGCCAGCTGATAAATCAGAAAAAGTTTCATGCCAAAAGTTTGCATCAAGGTGCCCTTCAACATCTTTCTTGCTGTATTATATTTACACCACAATTTATAAGGAATGACAGAAAAACACACTGTTGTTTCAAAACAAGTATTATTCAATGTTTATTAAAAGCAGGCTATTTCACCCATTCATACATTCTTGAAGGCAGTTTAAGCCTTCTATGTACATAAATACATAAAGTTAAATAATCCACGGTTAATAGATATCTGTTTTTATTATTTATATTGCCCAAAGAAACAGGACATGGGAGAGGTCTGTGACTTTATTTATTTAACCTACTAGTTGAGTTATATGCATTCTATGGCAATGTCATAGTCTAGGACAGTGAAATTATATTAAAGAAAAGTTTTCTTTGCTAAGAACAGTCTTGGGCCACGGTATAGGTAGATGGTGGGAAACTGGACTGAAAATACCTTTGGTTGTATAACTTCTTTACTTTGCGTACTGCATTAGAGTAAGCATTCAGTCCAACAAGTACTCATTTTTCCTTTGGAACAAAAGATTTTATTGAAGTATTTTTCTAATAACGGGTCAGTGAAGATGATTAACTTTTAAAAAATTGGACCCACTTGGAATACCTACTGATTTTAATGGGAGACAGAGAAATGAGTAGCTTTTTATCTTTTACAATTTCTGTTTCTTCTGCTATCCAATGGTAACTTTACTTGAGCACAAAAACTGTTTAGCTACACAAATAAGTCATGGAAATCAAAACACATAAAGAAGGTATAGTTCAAATTAAGTTTGTAAATTACTTGTATATTGCAAAGGCTGTATTAGCTCCTGCAACTTCTGAAGCAAATACAGATGATGCTCTATAGTATGGCACTTATTTCATGACTATTTTGTACTTTGCTACAGAAATTGCATCTGCCTAATATTTTCACCTGTCTCCTGATACCCCTTATGTATCTGGTAGCCACTTGCTTCTCTTCAAATGAGAAAATTTCAAACCCATGCACTCCAATCCCCTAACTCCCTGCCACACTGCTCTGGTCTAATAACCTTTTTTTCATGCAAATGGAGTAGAAGATCGGTGTAAGAAAAGGGATCAAAATTAAGTTTCTTATAGGAATGTCATCCTAAATTTATTCAACATTCCACTTTCTTGGACTTCCCCTTTCAGTCTTCCTGAACGACTTTGACTTTTGTTCTCCCAGTGCAATTACAAAACCTAGATGTTTAAAATTCAAAACACTGTGGCAATTTTCATCAAGACTTTATTACTATACATTAGCAGGGATATAAGAATGGACAAATCATTGCATCACTGTTTTACTTTCATGGATCTATTATTTCCCAATTCACCCACCACAATCCAGTTCTGAGAGCAGGTTTTAGAGCTCGTTGAGAGATTTCATGTTATGAATTCTACCTTTTGTATATAATTGTTATTTCAGTACATCCAAGTAAGTAAAACTCCACCTGGAAAAGCAAATACACTATGTGGCGAATAATAAAAAAGGAGACACTTAATACTACATTTTTGAATTGGTCTATGTGCTATACAAGGTTAAATAACTTCAAAACCAAAAATCATCTGCACCACTGCTCCTTGTACTTGCTCTCTCTCTGCTTTTTAACCGCAACATGTCCATGACACTGCGTGCATATACGTCTCGCAAATTGACATTGATATTTGAATCGCTGGATGAGTTCTTCATGAGTTTCTTTAAAGCCTCGCGCTGCCGAAGAGCAGCTTCTTTTATCTTCAGTGTAAAATAACAGGCAGAAAAACGGTCATTTATTATAGCTATTGGCAAAGCCAAAACCAGTATTCCTGATAGAATACACATAAAGGCTACTACCTTACCAATGGTAGTGTCTGGTCTAATGTCACCATAACCAACTGTTGTCATGGAAGTTGTTGCCCACCACCAAGCACCAGGTACGCTTGTGAAAGTGGTGCCCGGCACACCTTGCTCAACAAAGTACTCCACAGTGGAAAATATAGAGATTCCTACAGAGAGGAAAAGCAGCAGAAGGCCAACCTCCTCATAGCACTGAGCGATAGTCATCCCAAGAGAGCGCAAGCCTGAAAGACAAGAAAGGCTGTCAGTAGGTTGATTCATGTAGCTGTCATCACAGCTTTGCAAAACATCTCTTATCTAAAAGCTGACTGCTTTATGTTTTTCTTCAACTGCTAGTGAATATGTTTTGACAATCACAAAAGCAATAAGGTTGGAAAAGACCTCCAAGATCATCTACTCCAATCTGTAACTGAACACCACCTTTCAGCTAGATCATAGCACTAAGTGCCACATCCAGTTGTTTCATGAACACTTGCAGGGATGGTGACTCTACCACCTCCCTGGGCAGCCTGTTCCAATGCTTAACCATCCCTTCTGTGAAGAAATTCTTCCTGATGTCCAACTTGAACCTCTCCTGGCACAGCCTGAGGCCATTTCCTCTTGCCCTGTCACTTGTTGCATGGGAGGGAAGGCTGACCCCCACCTCGCTACAACCTCCTTTCAGGTAGTTGTAGAGAACAATAAGGTCCCCCTTGAACCTCTTTTTCTCCAGGAGAAACAATGCCAGCTTCCTCAGCCGCTCCTCATATCACTTACTCTCTAGACCCTTTACCAGCTCTGTTATCCTTCTCTGGACTTGCTCCAGCACCTCAATGTCTTTCTTGTAGTGAGGGACCAAGAACTGGACACAGTACTTGAGGTGTAGCCTCACCAGTACTGAGTACGGGGTGATGACAGCTTTCCTAGACCTGCTGGCCACACTATACAAGCCAGGATGCCATTGGCCTTCTCAGCCACCTGAGCACACTTCTGGCTCACGTTCAGCTTCCTCTTGATCAGCTGCCCCAGATCCTCTTCCACCAGGCAGCTTTCCAGCCACTCTTCCCCCAGCCTGCAGTGCTGCATGGGGTTGTTGTGACCCAAGTGCAGGACCCACCACTTTACCTTAATGAAACTCATACCACTGGCCTCAGCCCATCGATCCAGCCTGTCCATATCCCACTTCAGAGTCCTCCTACCTTGAAGCAGATCAACACACCCTTCCAACTTCGTGACATCTTCTGCCAGCTCCCTCATAATCCTAGGATGAATCCCATCTGGACCCATAGACTTGGATTCTGCTCCCTCTCCCTGTCTACCAGCTCAGGGGCCTGGCTGCCATGAGGATAACCGGTCTCTCTGTTACAGACTGAGGTAAAGAAGGGATTAAGTACCTCAGCCTTTTCATCATCCTTGATGATAATGATCCCCCTACATTCAATAAAGGATGGAGATTTTCCTTGGCCCTTCTTTTGTTGTTAATGTATTTATAAAAACACTTTTTATTACCTTTCACAGTGATGGCCAGATTGAGTTCTAGTTGCACTTTCGCTTCTCTAATTTTCTCTCTGCATGACCTAATGTAATCCTTGTGCTCTTCCTGAGTTCTGCCCCTTCTTCCAAAGGTCATAAACTCTCTTTTCTTCTGAGTTTCAGCAAAAGCTCCTTGTCCAGACAAGCTGGTCTTCTTTCCCACTGGCTCGTCTGTAGGCACATAGGGATGGCCTGCTCCTGCATCTCTAAGATTTCTTTCTTAAATATGTCCAGCTGTCCTTCACCTCTATGTTTTTACAGGCTGTTTCCCAAGGGGCTCTCTGAACCAGTGTCCTGAACAGGCCAAAGTCTGCCCTCCAGAAATCCAAGCCAGTGGTTTTGTTGAGCTCCTTCCTCACTTCACCAAGAATCAAAAAGTTTATCGTTTCATGGTCACTATACCCAAGACGGCCTCTGACCACCACATCTCCCACAAACCCTTCTTCTGGTCTAGTTGGGCACTGCCCATAGGCTAAAAAAGAGGTGCTGTTCTCAACACTACTGGGAAAAAGGAATTTAAAGAAATAGATCATAATCTTAGACTGAACTTCTGACATAATCTCTATTTCCTTAATACAAAGCATATAAATTCTCCTCATTATTTATCATTTGAACCATGTACACATGTAATTTAGACAAATTAACCTATCTTAATTTAGTAATTGGCTATAAGAGAAGATCTAGCATGGTTTTTAATGTTATCTAAATAACTATTTAAAAGCATACTAAAAGAACCTGCTTCACAGTTTGAGGCTGAATGTACCAAGCCTCTGTTTTCCAGACATTGTCCTATTTTTCTCTTGGACCAAGCAGCCCTCAGCTACCAAATTTGTGGTACCAGGTGTGTGCTTAGAGCCCAGTCCAGCTCACTCAGTAACTTTTTTTTTTGTTAGGGACTGTTTCCAATCCTTTTACAGTTGTCACAGACTCTCTTCGACCCCTTTTTCCCCCAAAAAAACTATCACCTTGTATCTGTGGACATCAAAAAAAAATATAGTTTTCCAGCAACAGCCGCACTTTGCTAAACTGGAGACGGCAAAGCCTCCCAATGCAAGCTTGTAATCCCATTAATTCACTGATGTACTGCATCAGTCCTACTGCCTGTGAGCTGCACAGGGAGTTCACGTGCAGCTGACCACTTTCCATAACCCCCTACATTCCTTTCAAAGCTGCTGATTCAAGGTTACAGTGCCCGACAAAGCAAGCAGGAAAGTAAATCCAAAAATAGTGCAATGGATAAATGTTACACACGTAAACAACGAAGGAAGATAACAAGGTACCAATTCAGCTGAGACACACGGGAGACTGAAATTATCTTTTGAATCACAAGTGACTTTGGATTGGTTTTTAATAATGTTCTTTGAAAATGTGCTATGTTTTCTCTAATAAATGAAAAAACACATTCTTTATGAATTACCCTTCATGGGGTAAACTTATCACTAAGCTAGTGTTTGCAAAATAGCTTACTGGAGCTCTGCCTCTACTTGCAGACTTCACATGCACTAGTGTTATAAACAATTTTATTTGCTTTTCCTTCCAGTCTCAAACTACAAGATGTTAAATGTCTTGCTGTTGGCTCTTTCTTTTCCCCTGCAGGTCTAGTGGGTTTTAAAGCTTTCGTTTATGTACAGCCAAAAATGGAAGTACACACTACAGTTTGTAGGAAATGTTTTGTTAGCTTTTTTCAATGCTATCTGCTAACAACTCCAGTTAAGAACTTGCCCATATCAAAGTTTTATATTATTGTAACTATGATCTGTTAGTTAGAATGTTTATTACAATGATATAGATTAAATCTGTAACACAAGGGGAATAAGATATATCAGTGAAATCTTTTCTCTCTTATTATGACTACCTCCATATTTTGGAAACACTAATATCAGCAGTGCAAAAGCTCTGTGAGATAACTGCAAGGACCCAGATCAAGTTCTCATCTTCCAAGGAAATTAGTATGATACAATTCCCTGTAAAACTTCCTACTGAACAAGGTAGTAAGTCCTTTCAGGTGAGCTAGGAAGAAGGTATTCCAATTTAAAATTATCCCTGTAGCACTTGTTTTCAAAGCATAAATTAATACTATAAAGCTAGGGGCCCCTGGTGGTCTAGTGGTTAGGGTGCTGCACTCTCACCGCTGCGACCCGGGTTCAATTCCCAGCCCCCCGGGCAGATGGAGCTCGTTAGCCCTGTAAGGCAATCCATCTAAGAGAAGGTCACTCTAAACAAACCTACGTCCTGGGGACCTCACTGCCACTGTCCAAGCTTGCTCGGCCCCGGCAGATGAACCTCAGGATTAAAGGGTGGGCTCAGTTCAGCGCACGCTGGGTCTCACCTAAAAAATCCACTGCGCAGGCTCGAAGGGTTAATGACCTTTCCCAAATCTTCGCTCGCGAAGACTGGCCATATATAAAGCTAGAGTTTGTACCTTATGATGGATCTTGAAAATACTATAGCTAGAAAAAATACATCTCTCACATAAACGAGATTAAAATAAGGAGGAACGGAACAGTGACTGTTGACTCTTCATATCACATTGATGACACCTTCAGTAAAATAGTTTTCCTATGGTTAATTATTCTAATTGTTCAGGGGCCTGATTTTTTTATTCTTACTATTCTTAGTTCCATTATCCTCACCTGAAATTATGATATAGTTCTTCATGTTTTTAGATGAAGTCAGGAGAAATTTTTAGACAAATCTATGAATCGGACAAGTTACTGGACTCCACATCTCATTCTAAGTGAGAATCAGTTGGTATATAATCACATGTATAAAGTATTCTACTATATTATTTTGTAACTTTTTAAAATGTCTATGAGCTCTAGCACATGGCCAAACTAGGGCTGTTCCAGCACAGTTACCTCAGCAAGTTTTACGGCTTCCCATGAGAACTCCTTGCCAGGAGATGTGACAGCTTGGTTACTCATGCTTGCAAGGTGCTAAGGTGCTGTAACAGAGTTGGCGTCAGGCTGGCAAGCAGCCCCAGCCCTGGGAGTAGGAAGGGGAAGCATTTCTGCCATTCAGGTCAAGTTCCATCTCTTTATTGCCCAAAAAGACTTGACACTACAAGTTGATATTCAGGAGCTTCAATTTACACAGTGTTTAAATAATCCTAAATTTTTAGCACTAAAAGTGCTGAAGTTTCACTTTTTCATGTCTCCAGTGGCATGACAGCCTGAAATATGTTACTGTCTTTTCTCAAACATATGCCCATTGCCATCACAAGTAAGATGCTCACATCCTACTTCTCAAGAAGTCCCTCTGTAAGTGCTTCCCAGAGGAGGACCAGCAAAACTTCAGAGAAAACAAGGCCCCAGGAAGAAGACAGCAGCTGAGGAGCATCAGAGAACAAGATAAATGCAGGTTCACTTCTCATCTATTCTTGAAGGGACTAAAATCCATAATTTTGATATCTTGGAAGAGTAGTCTCACCCTCTAGCTATATATTTAAGGAATAGAGGTACTACTGATTTCTCAGTGGTTCCTTGATGAAGTATAGCACTTTGCATAAATAATTACTCACATCAATCTAGAGCAGGTGTTCCTAGGTATCACATTCCTCCTGTGAGCTGGCTTCAGCTTCCGAAGGGGCAGAAATTATTTTTTTCATTTATTTTTCTGTTCTTTTCCCACAGAAAGGGTTCAGCTGCCCTTTTTTGAAAGTGAAGAAAAGAACTGATATGTTTTTTTCCTCTGACAGCAGGGCCAGGCTGCAGTTAT
The DNA here is from genome assembly GCF_001604755.1 of Lepidothrix coronata. Lineage (NCBI taxonomy): Eukaryota > Metazoa > Chordata > Aves > Passeriformes > Pipridae > Lepidothrix > Lepidothrix coronata. The sequence continues at coordinate 5,771,182 of NW_016690195.1, forward strand.
GATCTCAGCTTTGTTATGGCTCTGCACAGCACTACAGAGAGGTTCTCCTTGTGACTGTGAACACCTCCACTCAGTGAAAGAAAAATTGCTGCCTACAACTTCTGACCCTGCACTCCTCTTGCCATACAAAACAACTGAGCAGTGCATGAAGCTTTGTCAGGTCTGAGAAGCCAGGAGTTAGAGAGAAGCTTCATTGTGAGGCAGCTTTAAGCTGCCAGATCCGAGGCAAGAGAGCAGAAGAGTTGCAAGCACCACCCCTGAACACTGAGATTTATCTGCCTAGAGCTGTGCAAGGAGGATGGTCTCTATGTATGATACTTATGGGGTTCATCTTATATTAGGACTTGTGGTTAAGGATGTATTTAGAAGCACATGAACAAAGCTCTCTTCTGCAGCATACCTCTACTGGTCAGAAACTGGACTTCATATCTGCAAGTGTTTCTATTTTGATTTATTAGCACATTTATTATTTATTTCATCTTAGTAGCAGCATTTCCTCTGACAGAAGATCAAAACAGTGAGTTTCTACATTTAAATTATACAGATCTGATTTAGCATTCTGGACCTAAATGGGCAGCAACTGAACTACCAAAGAAGCAAGCACAATGATGGTAACACTGCTCTGAGTAGTTTAAACAGATATATATGTTGCGTTTTGTACTTTGCAACTGGTATTTTGGTCCCTGTAAAAAGAACGAATATTTTGGTTCCAGCACACCTCCAGATTAGGATACTAGATTTTTATATGATTAATTCACTTCTAGCTAATATGGAATTATTAAAGGCACTCAACACTGTGAGACAGACTGTGGTAATACTGAATAATGACTTTAAGAATAAATAGGACCAAGTGTTTTGGCCATCCATGAAAGTTAATGTACTTGAAGTTTACAGTTATACAAGCAGCTCAAACATCTGGTTTCAAACTGATAGAAAGAGTCATAGAACTGAGTTTCACACATTCATTCTGTAACAGTAAAATGCAATAAACCAGAAACTTTATAACGAGAATCAACATACTTTTGGATGACTATTTTGTTAGTCAGCACAAAAGTGCCTTGATGAGATTAAATATTTTTTTTTATTTTCAAAATACAGTTCGAGAGGAATGCATTCACATTAGTGCTCCCTTCAAAGTGGGTATAAGCCTTTCTTTCAAAAAACTTCTACCAAACCCTGCAAAACTTATAATGAAGCAAAACTAACACACTGCCAGACCAAACCATTATAAGCTTCCTCTCAACTGCTTTCTAAGGGATAATTATGCATCAATATAGGAATAATCTAGGGTTGAGAGCAAGTTTAAGATACCTCCCAAACCCCTACGATTATGCTTAGTAGCATCAAAGCTACTCCATCCTATTGTTCATTGAGAACAAAAATAGAGACACATTCTGCTGTTGTGAGCACACTGTAACTCCTGCTGAATTGGGGCCAATTCACAGAGATGGCTTTCAAAACAAATGGACAGGCATCAACCAATTCCTGCTTCATGGTTAGAATCCTGGAAGGGTACACTGGGCGCATTTTAAGAATGATCATCACCACCTTCAGAACAGGCTAATATTGCAGGACAGAGACCATGATTTACTATTGGCATCTAATTTTTCAAAGCTTTGGCAGAAATCCACACAAAACAGAGGATTGTGCCCAGGGACTACTGTTGCAGGCAGCAAAACTAAGAAGTACCACTGCTATGGCCAAAAGTACCTGTCGAATGCCTTCCCAGCTTCAACATCCGCAGGGCTCTGAGCAGTCTCAGCACTTGGACAATACGTCCCACGTTCTCCAGTTCTTGGGAGCTCTCACCACCACACAGGCTCTCCACCAGCAGGGTGATGTAGAATGGCAAAATAGCAAGGAGGTCTATAATGTTTGCCACACTCCTCAGGAAGCGACACCGATCTCGTGCACACAGGAACCTCAGAACAAACTCCACTGTGAACCAGGCAATGCACAGGTACTCGAGGGCATCCAGTAGTGGTGGTGCCAGCCAGCTTAGCTCTACTGAAATCAAAGCCATGTTGGCAATGGACACAACAACAAAAACCATGGACAAAGTGCCAAAAGTCCTGGCTGCTGCAGAGGAGCCAGGCTTTTCCAAAACTTCCCAAAGTTTCTGTCTGACATTGGGACAGAGGGTACCAGAAAAGTCCTCTTCTTCATCTTGGGCATCCAGTTCTTCTGCATCTTTCTTGATGTCTAAGGCTTCACTCAGCTCCTTTCTCCTGAAGTACCTGTCCAGGAACCACCCCCCAAAAGATTTTTAATACTAATATGCATATGCTTTTCATCCTGTACCATGCAAGTCATCACACATTAATACACATTAAAGTATATCACACAGAAAACCCTAATATCAAGCATATGGTTGAAGATTTTGTTAACTGAGACCCTGCAGCATGTTTCCACTGACCTGATATATTTCTATTCCCCCATTTCACATCAGCGACACTTTCTATGTGCAGAGTAATTTCATTCTCATATCGTTTTATTTATATGGATCATGTTGACTACAGCAGAATCTGCTGCATGACTAACATGTACTCTTGTAAGCAATTCTGGCATCCCCAGATCCTCAGTTTGATTAATGATATTGCATTTTTATTACATTGGTGTTTATTTGCAATACTAAAACTGATGGCATATTAAAAGCCAGAAAATGAAGTTCTGATCAATACATACTAAGATGGCAAGGTATCTTTCTTTTTTTAAATATATGGGTCCTCACACAAAGTGCACACGGATTTGTGCTGAGCAAAATTTACAGTCTGCAAATACATAATTTTTCAGAGCAAGAGTATATTTACAGAATAATTGCATGAAACAAAAACATACTGAAAGTACACCAGAGAAGGGAAGGAAGAAAGGGATGAAAACTAGGCTCCAACTCTCTCAGCTACAGAACTAAACCCACTAGCATAAGATAACTGGTATCCTTTTGAGGTGAGATTGCTTGTTTCTTTTCAGTAATTTTGACATAACTACTTTAGATAAATAGCACTTACACTCTTTAGAAAATTCATTTCTTCAACACAAAAAAACCAAACCAGTACCATTAAAAATGGTGGAAAAAAAATAAAATGAACTACAAATAGAATTAACAGAAACATCCTGGGGGTGGTTCAGTCGAAACCCACCTCGTTCCTAAACTGTCTGTTAGAATTTGTCTCCAGTGAGCCATGTTCCCGCTATTGCTACCCCCTTCCTGTAAGCTGCTACATCCATGTGCGATGCTTCCTTTCATGGCTCCTGCTGGAGCCATGCCACCCACACTCAGCCTGGCAGGTGACCAGCCCCCCCTTCTGCCTCTCCTGCTTGGATTTGGAAATCCTTCAAAATGAAAGTGTGGGGTGGGGAGGATTCAAATCCTCCCAGCATCGTGCCTGACTCCACATCCAATCACTCTGATAACCTCAAAGTGAATGACTGAAAGACTATCTCTCCTTTCACAATCTTTTTCATCTCCAGCATTGTCCTCTTTAAATATCTGAGCTTCCATGGCCAGTCTGAAGCCAGTACAGGACAACCCAGACCCTGTTTCTTTTAGGGTCTCACTATCTTGACCTCACTGCCAACCTGTTGCTCAGCAAAGGTTATCTGTGACCTCCCCCAATACATCTCCTCCCATTTTTGACACCCATTCACCTCTAGAGCAGCACTCGGGGCTGAACTCATCCAGCTTTGAGTACACTTTTCTGAATGCACTGCTACCTCACCTATCCTCGCTGCGGGGTCTCTCATCTGCGTGTCCCTGAATGCAAGTCAGTGCTGAGCTTACACAGCCCACTATCCCACAAACCTCATCTTCCCACAACTCACCGGTCTCTGCAGCAGGAATCAATGCTGAGCTCATCCAAACCCCAGTATTGGATCTCTTGCAGGAAGGAGAGTGCACAAAGCTGCTCCATCACATGCAGCCTCCCTGTCTGGTAGTAATTCAGGATGTAGTGAAATGCCTGTGAGCTCCGATCAAAGAAATATTCATTCTCCACAAGGTTGGCATCATCACAAAGCTCAAGGAGGCCAGAGGCCACATCCCGGGCAGCAGAGACCACTACAGCCAGTTTGCCAAGGCGGGTGTCAGGGTAGCAAGACAAAGTTTGCTGGGACATCACAAAGCGGCTGCCTCCTACATTGATAGTAAAGCAGTCCAAGGGGGGAATGACCTTCTGGAGCAGGGGCCCCTGCTCTTCCTCACTGGAGAAAACACTGGAGTTCAGCGAACCCAGGGACATGCTACTCCCTGGTTCGTCCAGGGATGCTTGGGAAGAAAGAGACATGCAGCAGGGAGGCGACTTCATCCTGTAGCTGCCAGCAGCAGCCCACACTCTCCTGGATCAAAAACACAACAAAGCTGCAGAGAAGACTGCCCCGCCCGGGGGGCGGCCAGACCAGGCTGGGAATGTGTCCCTCGGCTCTGGCTACCGTCCCAGGGACACCTCACCGCCCCCGCTGCCTCCGAGCGGTGCCTCCACCTACGCGGAGGTCAGGCGGGTGTTGCATGCCCAGCGCCGCCCGCACCCCCGAGGATGCTGAAGGAGCCACGGTACCTGAGGCGGCGTCACCTCGTGCTGTCCGCGCCGGCACCATCCGCCCGCGACGGCCCCTCCGCTTCAGCGCTCATCTCCAGCCGCTGGGTCGGGGTGCGGGAAACCAACCGGGACGACACAACACGGAACACTGGCTTCAGCGGGGACTCCGGGCAGCGCCCCGACAGCAGCCCGGGGGACTGCTCCGCTTCCCTGCCCGGCCCGTCCCCTCCCGCCCCGCGCCCGCACTTCGCCCGGGGCCGCTGCCGCCGGAGATAAGCCCCGCGCCCCTCGGCCCCCGTTTCCGGAGCAGCCGCCGCGGACCGGGCGAAGAGGTACGGCTGCTCCTCACGGCCGGCCCGGCCGTCCCCCGCCCCTGCCCCCGCCCTCCTCACCTGCCCCCGCCTCACCTGTCCGCCGCCCGGCTGTGCCGCCCCCTCGGCGGCAGCCTCCGCTCGCTCCCCCGGCTCCAAACCTCTGGGCAGCGCCAGCGCCCCTCCATGGCGGGTCATGTGCTGCGAGGGGCAGGCGGGAGCGGGGGCTGCGGGGGCTGCGCGGGCTGGGCCGGGCGGAGCCGTTACGGGGCCGAGCCGCCCCCCGCCCCGCCCGGCACGGCCCTGGCACGGCACCGGCACGGCCCTGGACTGCGGGACCCCCTGCAGGCGGGTCGGGATCCGCTGTGTGCCAGCGCTCCGCGCTCCCTCCGCCCACCGGGTGCTCCCTCCGGGACAAACCGGCCCCTGCGAACTTCTCCGAGAGAATTCCCAGGGCTGTTTGGAAGTCGCCCTCCTGTACTGTGTGGAACCCCAAACGTGTTTCTAAGTAGGTAGCGCATCCTCACTTAGGCTGCCTGCTCCCACGGCTGAAGTCTGAAGTCACTCGCATAAAGGCCAGTCGGTGTGTGTGAGCGAGCCTGTTTTAACTAACCTGCAGTCAACCTGTTTTCAAAAATACTCTGGACTATCTTTGTCACTGTCCTATGCTGACTTTTTAAGTCCTCAGTTCACCCTTTTTTTTATATTTCCTTTTCTCCTATGAAACAGTTATTTCTGACAAATTGAAAATATTTGCTCTGACGAATTGAAAATATTTGTGTTTGCAAATTTGTATTTTCTGCTGCCTCTGACTCCTCGCCAGGGAGGGCAGCTGCTGGCATTGCAATGGAGCCTCCCAGGAGGGGAAATTCTGGAGCACGCAAAATGTGGCATTTTGTGTTGTGCCACCAGCATCATGTGCTATGCCATCAGCTTTTGATTCCACTTGTTGCATACAGCTGTGTCCAGTTATGCACATTTCTAACATTTGCTGCAGAGTAGTCTCATAGCGGTTCATCTTTTGGATGCTGGTAATCCATATTTTAAATGAAGCTGAGCTGAACATTTCCTGTATTGCAGCATTGCAACACCTGCAGTAACTTCTCTATTCAGCACTTGTTGGCATAGAAATCTACTCCAAGTGACTGTTGCAAAGGCATACACTGATCAGAGAGAATCTGGTAGAGAAGAGCAAGGGTGGGGTTTGTAAGTCATGACTCAAGAAGAAAAGACAGAGTGGAAGGGAATGAGCATTGTAATAGTCTTCAGACACATAAAAAGCTGCTCACAAATATGAAGGCTAATATACTCTTCTCCTTGGACACACTGGACAGGTGTAGAAATTCTGTATTTCAAATGTGTCATAAAGAAAAATAATTACTTATTTGCATAGACATTTTACTTTTTATTGTTAAAACCAATTAAATTTAAAAATAATTTAAATGAATAATACAAAACTTCATTCATTTTCCTTTGACACTGTCAACAGCTGCTGTTATGCAGCTGGCTCTCAGGAATCGCCCATTTTTAGTCCAGGATTGCCATTCAGGAGTGCAGTCCCTCTGATGGATAGCAATTAAGCCAGCACTTAATTAAAAGTAATAATCAAAAAATTACTTAAAACTGTGAGACCAATTTGTTAAGACTATCAATGGGAAGTACCTCAGAAGAACAAGGTGCCTTACTGACTGTAACAGACCATCATTGTTCAATCATTAAACTACTAACTCAACCTCTTTTCGGTGGTCATTCTTTCCATCAACCAGAAAGACTTTTTCAGGAATATTTTCTCCATTAGAAGAGAGATCTGAAAACACTCCCGTCCCATCACAGTGATTCAAGGGGTGGATGCTTTCAATTGCTTCAGATCTACTGGTGTTTCTAAAAGCCTGGCTATAAGTTTTGATTTTGTCTAGTCAAAGTGGGTATCAAATGCCCAGCCTCATTAAAACTGTGGACCATTTTCTCATAAAATACTCTGATGTATTATTTTCAGCGCATGTACGGGACTTAAAAGAGACAAAGTTCATCCTTCTGTTTATTTATGTCCTTTATGGAATAATGACTGCATACAGGTATGTCACTTCAAAGTAAATTTTTTGTCTGATTATCAGCTGTTCAGACCAGAATGTTTTCTTCAAAGCACTAGAGGAAAGCCACGTGTTAAGGATATTCTTTGCCTTAGTTTCATGCATTCTTCTATTCACTCCTCACTGTAGGAAAGCGACATCACCAGCAAAACACCATAGTGTTCATAACTTCCATAATGTGAACTCACATCACCACAATTAGATGGGAGATCCACGTATGATATAGCATCTTAATTCTGAGTGCTGGTTCTCTTCTAGTCATAAACTTAGATTTTCATTAAAAAAGGAACTTTCAGAACACTGTTGTGAAAATTATTTTTAAATGTACCACTAAAATAAATCCGGGACATTTCAAAGAAATTAGAAAAATGTTTTATGAGTAGAAAGGCTCAAAAATAGACAATTTATTTTTCTACCACTAGAGACACAAGAAACAGGCACTACTGGCACATATTTTGTTTTCTGCGGAACTCTTAAAGGAGCTGCTATTCATTTTCCTGCTCATTTGTATATGAGGAACCAAAGTAACAACTTTTGTAATTTTATTATTCCTTGGCAAACTGACTGAAGCAACCATATTCTTATCTCCCTGGAGCAGTGGAAAAACCGCTATAACAGTACAAAGAGTCATTTGATGTTACTCAGTCTGCCAGTGAAACGCTGCTGCTGAAGTGAACCATGGACATTTCCAAGATGGTTTGGTTCATGGAATTTGTGACGTTGGATAGAACCATGCCTGCCTGGTTCAGAGCTGTGGTTCAGACCAAAGGGGTTACTGTACTGCTTTGTCATGTCAGAATATCTGCGACAACTGAACGCTAATGACATCTGTCTGAACTATTGTCTTTACCAATGCTACGGCTGATATTTCCCTGGTATACCACTGACTGGAGAAACAGATTGCATTATTTCAAGAGATTGTACAAAAAAAAAATTTGCTGGAATGCTGAAACATGAGTTGCAACACAGTATGTCTGTTGTGGGAGTTGAAAAATTTGCTTCAGCAAAAAGCCAGCTGTTACAAAAACCTTTTTTATAATATGTTTTCCTGATATTCTCTACTCATGTTGAAAGCTATGATTTTATGGCAATTGTGTAGTCAGTTTTTCCAGCTGGTATACTGTGATATACAGGAAAAGCCAGGATGTGCAGGTGCCAACATTTGTCCTTATCTTTTCAGGTAGCCTTGATTCTCTTTTTAGAGAAGTAGTGCTTCACAATCAACTGATTGTGAGTTACTGTCATTTCTGACACATGTTTCCAAATTTTTAAAGTGTTTTGATCTCATATATTAGCCTGTGTTTGGAACTTAAAATCTAATTTGCTCTCCCAGATCTTATGTGGTAGAA
>NW_016690195.1:5779995-5877052 GCF_001604755.1 Lepidothrix coronata
GACCTTCTCTTAGATGGATTGCCTCACAGGGCTGACGAGCTCCATCTGCCCGGGGGGCCGGGAATCGAACCCGGGTCACAGCGGTGAGAGTCCTGCACCCTAACCACTAGACCACCAGAGGCCCCCCAGAGAAGTAGTGCTTCACAGTCAACTGATTGTGAGTTACTGTCATTTCTGACACATGTTTCCAAATTTTTAAAGTGTTTTGATCTCATATATTAGCCTGTGTTTGGAACTTAAAATCTAATTTGCTCTCCCAGATCTTATGTGGTAGAAGAGAGGGAAAGAATTAGGAAAAAGTATGATAGGTAGGACATATCGAGGGAAAACTTCCTCCAGGAACACCTTCTTAGTTTTCAGCAGCACAGGAATTTCATAAGTGAGAGGCTGCATGGAACCTAACATGTTTAATAATCTTTTATGATGCTGCAAGTTCTTGTTTGAACACATTTCTTTTTTGATGTTGATAAGACTTTGTTCAAGATTCTCCACAATTTAACTGTGCACAGGGTGAAAGACTGCACTCAGTTCTGTTAAATTGTCCTTCAGTCTGGTGCTGTGATTGTTGAATAATGGGGTCCTGCTCATGTTGGCAGCACTATTCATGATTTTCCTGACATCTGCCATACAGTAGTTTCTATGGAAGTTGTCCGTTTCAATAACATATATTTAGTTTTTTATATGGATCCAAGTTTTGTGAGTAATAAATCATATCAAGTGTAAAAATTAAGGGATGTTGGCAGTTTTAGTATTTGTCTGTTGCAAATTTTGTAAAAGATGCAAGCCATTGAGCCCTGAGTTCCATTGCATTCAACACAAGATATAATCTGTATCATAAACTCCATTCCCATCACACAGATCATGAGTCACTCCTGCAAATGACAGTGGTACTGACTAGATCCTCTGCTGAATCTTCTCCTTTGCTTAGTGTGAAGCAGGGCTCTTTGGGAGCAGTTGTGGTTCCTTTACAATCTAGTTATCTGAAGCCTGCCTTCCTTTCATATAGTCTGAGAGCTGCTGTAATGTCACTTTTGCAATAACAGGTGAGAAAATGCTAAACCTAGAAATTCTGTAGACAACTCTGGTGTTTCCTTTGGCAAGTGAAATAAGAGCTTATTAACACAGCTTTGTTCCCTCCAGGGATATTCTGCTCTTCTTGTGGAAATGGTCCAGCCAAAACCAGCCAGATCTCACTTCCTTTGAGCTAGCTGCACAGAACAGACAGATCAGAAGACACACAGTTTGGTTCACATTGTGTGAAAACAGTTTAAGAGAGTATGGAATCAGGGCTATGTTAAGAAAGCTGTTTTCAGTATCTCTGAACACTACCCACTTTCAGACCCTATTTATTTTCTTGCCTTTTACAATGTGGTAGGAAGTAAAAAAAGCGTAGCTGGGGAGGTAGTTCTGTAGAGCAACTTACATATATGAGCAGTTTTATTTTCAAAGTAAGGGATACCTTTACATCCACCAACTGCATAGGGAAGCAAGTTGCTGATATTTTCTGCTGAAATTGTAATGGAAATGGGATTTAATATATAAAACTTGGTTTGGTAAACATATGTCTAATGCTAGGCTGGATGTTATTCTCACTGTTATTAGATTGGTGAAGGGGATTAATAAGAATTTTCAAATTTTAATTTTAGCTGCATTAGGTCAAATCCCCAAAGTCCTCAGAGATGAATAAAAGATATGCAATCATAACTGACTGTTGACCTACCCAATGCAATTTTAGGAGCTATTACTCTCCATCCTACTATCACTGAACAGGTACAACCCAGCAATGCCAAGGAAGATTACATATAAATATGGAGAGGAAGAATACTTCTCTTTAAACGGGGCCATGCTTTTACTCTGAAAGAAAGCTTCTATGGCAAAATCATGCCTTATTCACAATAAATTTTAAAATAGATCAAAGAGACTGAAGTCCTTTAACATAGGAAGAACTTTAAAGCAACCACTCTGAGATTTAAACCTATATTAACAGAGACAGAATAAACATTAAATGCCACAATCTATGTATTTTTCCTGATACTGTCCCTGCCCAGGATTACTTGTTTTATTCAACAGCTAAAGTCACTGCTCCATAAGCCAACTAGCTCTTCTCCTTAAGTAAACTTGAAGTTACTTATCCTTCAGATGAAATCTTTTAATTTGGTAAATGTCAGTTCCTTTTCTGCTAGCAATTCAGGTAAATGCTGCAGCTCTTAAATCAATTTTGTATTCATTCTTTCCTGTGGTCTGTTCCAATGATTACATTTTACTGTTTGTGTTTCTTCATTAGTTTCTCCTGTGATAACTTACGACACAGACTTTTGCTTCCTTTCAAGACCTTATTACCTGAGTTATTTGTAAACTGAGTTGCAAGGGCTTATCTTAGCCAGCTCTCATCACCAGGGCAAGAACTTGGTTGGGCCATCTTCTGGGAATTCAAACCAACATCAATTCTCACTGCTCTTCTCCATAGAAAGTTGCTACATTCTCATGTATACATTGGCATTGCTAATGTTAACAACACCTCAACACATTTGTTTATAAATTAACGGAAGTGTAGTTGGACGGGCTGGAATAGGGTTGATTTTCTTCAAAGCAGCCCATACGGGGCCATGTTTTAGATTTGACTAAAATGGTATCGGTAACACACCAGTATTTTAGCTAGTGCTGGACAGTGCTTACACAGTGTCAAGACCTTCTTCATTTCCTACTCTGACCCCCAAGGAGTAGGCTGGGGAGTGGGCAAGAGGCTGTGAGGGGACACAGCTGGGACAGCTGACCCAAACTGAGATATTCCATACCATATGACATTATGGGCAGTGGTAAAACTGAGTCAGGGTAAGTCTTTTGAAACCAGCCATTGCTTGGAAACTGGCTGGCCCCTGTCTGTGGGTGACAGGAGGTGAATGAGTGCCTTTGCATCACTTGTTTGTTTGTTTCTTTTTCCTCCTTCCCTTACAAAATTGTCTTTCTCTCAAACCATATGGTTTTCTTGCTTTTAACCTTCCTATTCTCTCCCCCATCCCACCACAGGGGAAAAAAATCATCATCTGGGTGAGGGCTTATCTGTCACTTAGGAAAGCCCATCGCAGGAAAGAACATGATGTGCTGCTGCAATATTGTGCTTGATTAGTAAACCCAATTATATGAAACAAGTAAGATCCACTCTTCCTTTCAGAACATGAAAAACTTGTACAGCTGTTACCATTTTTTTACGCAGCCTTGACTTTCTGATGACTCTTCACTGTTCCCTTATGATAAGAAAAAACACTCCTGTAAGCTATTATGGAGAGACCTCTGTATGCAGGTGAACCCAGAGACACTCTGAGGAGAAAGATCTTGCAAAGAATTATACATATTTTTCACTTTATGAAGTTTGCTGTCCATCTTCAAGATAAGATAGTCGAATAGCTGAGAAGGGAAGAGTTGAAGAGAGAAAAATCATATAGCCAGGAATTTTTCCCTTCTAAGAGTGCAAACAGGTTAGAGCCAGACCTTTTTTCATAGAACCATTAATAATAATAACCTGTTATTATTTACTTTCTCATTATACACTTTAGCAGAGATGATAGACAATGATATTTTAGATTTTAAACATCTCTCAGGCAATAAAGTCTATACTCTTCAAAGACACTGGCTCCTGAAAGTGTTCATTGTGTTATGCAACACATCATGATGTTCTGGTGGCACACAGGACAAAAAAATAATCCTTTTTTTTGGTAGGCTTTAATTTTGCCTTCATTTTTCCCACTTATAAAAGTATAGAAAGTATAACAGCCAACAGCAAGAATATCTTCTTTAAAAGTGATATGATCAATTCCAGCCTATAAAAATATTACTTATACGTATAAATCAGTAGCAATATCCGAGGAATAGTTAGTATGAAAGATAAATATTTTAGGCAAAACTAATCATTATTTATTTAAAATTTCTGTAACACCAGCAAATTATCCACCTCTGACAGCTTTCAAATATTGAATCATTAATAAAATTTTTTATTGTCTTAACGTATGTATCTGCACTAATGGAAAAATATCCAATCCATCTGTCTATGTACTTAACAATTCCATTTGCAGCTCTGAACAGGCATAATAGCTGAGCATCTGATAACAAACAGGAGAACCAGAACAGGCATGTCTTCATACAGAAAGAAACATCACCATGGAAATAACTTCAGATGAATCTGTGCAGTGCAGAAGAGAAACATGTTGAGGCAACTTCATTTCTGCTGGTTTTAAGTGGGGTTTCTTTGCCCCAGAATCCTGCAATTTACATTACATTTTTTATACTGAATAATTTCCTTCAATTAATAATGCAAAATCCCATACTTGGTGTAGCATGTAAAATGACTGTTCATCATCTTTTCAGTCATCCAAATTAGCTCAAGAGCCTTTAAATTTACAAAATTAATTTGTGTATATTGGCTAACCTCACATATATCCTGTAGCTAGAATAATTAATTTTGTTAGAGGAATTGTGGTTCTTAAGTGGCGATTATGCGTAAATTGACTTTCTGTGCATGTGACTGAGTGCATAATTGAGCAACTTTGTCTGCCTACGAGAAGCAGAGATTTCTTTGCCCTGCCAGTTACTTTTAGCCTCTTCAGTCAAAGAAGAGAAATAGAAGCCTCAAAAACCCAATTAATTATTTGTTGCATACACATCTGCTTTAGGATGGGATGAATCACACCTCACAAAGGTCCATTTGTCTCCCCTGATGGAAAGGGGAGGCTAGACAACAACTGAGATGTCTATTGTTTGCCAGATGAATCTGACTCTAGAGGTTTTTACTTTTTGTATTTTGTATAAAAAAAAAAACCAACAAAAAACTTCTCTACTACTTAAATCAGTATAGTTATTAGTTCTTGCTTACTAATACAAGCATTTATACCCATGCATTGCACACTTATTTAGATAACTATGAAAATGCTTAATATTTTTGAAATAAAATAATTTCTTTTAGATGTCACAAATAATTTTAGAAATGCAGTATTTGGTTAGTCCTCACAATATTACTGTGAATAGGTAAGTACTGCTATGATTAAATGATGACAATTAATTGCTGCCATGTGCAATTAAGATGTACTTCCCCAGGACATTTCATACTTTCAGGTGACTGAATGTTTAGAGGCATCTGCCTCCTACAGGATTGCATGATAAAGTGCTGAACTTAGGGCAGATATTCCTCATCACTTCTGGGTGCATAGAAGGGAAAGTGTATTCCTTGACTACTTCGCTCATGCACGAGCATTTATTTGTGCCGGCTGATGACTCCTTGTCCTCTGGAGAGCTTTTGGAATGCAATTCTGAGAAAACTTTCATGGATAAAAACAGTCCTTGTTCCTCAGCTTCAGCCTGTCACATTCACATAAATAGTACCTCATTAAATTAGCCAGAGTACATTTCCCAAGGTTTTCAACTAGATCAACAATGTGACCTGAACACTCCCTGGAACAATTCTCTTGTTTCATGCACTGTGACTTGCATACCTAACTGTGGGTGTAGGAACTAATGATGTCTTGTCACTGTCGTGGTTTAACTCTAGCCAGCACCACACAGCCACTCACTCACTCACTCCTCCACCAGCAGGATCTGGGAGATAATCAGAAGGGTAAAAGCTAGAAAACTTGTGGATTGAGATAAAGACAGTTTAATAGGGAAAGCAAAAGCCACTCACACAAGCAAAGCAAAACAAGAAATTAATTCACTGCTTCCCATGGGAAGGGAGCTGTTCAGCCATCTCCAGGAGAGCAGGGCTCCATCATATGTAATGTGTAATGGTTATGTGGGGAGACAAACGTCATCCTCCAAATGTCTCCCCCTTTCTTCTTCTTCTCCTAACTTTCTATAATGAGCATGATATTATAAAGTATGGAATATGCCTTTGGTCAGTTTGGGTCACTCGTCCCACTGTGTCTCTTCCCAACTTCCTGTGCACCCCCAACTTCCTTGTCAGTGTGGCAGGATGAAAAGTAGAAAAGGCCTTGGCTTTGTGTAAGCACTGCCCAACAATAACAAAAACATGTCTATATTACCACCCCTGTATTGAGCACAAATCCAAAACATAGCCCCATACTAGCCACTATGAAGAAAGTTAACTCTATCCCAGACAAAACTAGCATAATAATTTTTTTTTTTTAAAAGAAGACAGCATTCTACATAATCCAGTCACATCTTGTTGCATCTAAACAATAATAAGCAATCATGGTAATTTCTGTTGGATAGCTAAAATCCACCTTCTTTACTGTGAGGATAAGTCATCTCACAGATTATTCCCACACAACATTAGTAAGTTTTTCTTGATTTAGTTGAATGCATATAGCAAGAGGAAATAATGAAGTATAAGCAAATGTATGAAAGTAATCACCTCAAACATCTATAAAATTAGATATGTTAGTGTTGATTACCCTCACTCAGTATTGCAATTACAGTTGTTCTGTGTCAATATCTTTAGTATTCTCATATTAAAACTCCAACAGGCAGTGCTTTTATAGATGTCAGTAGGTGTATGTCTATGGGTATGAGCCTGTCAAAAAAAAAAATCTGTTTAATGTCTCTGATTTTTGTAAACCTTTCACTGTTGTCAAAAAGATTTCCTAGGGGTGGCGATGCGTGTGCTGATCGATTTTATTCCTTTTTTCAGGCTGCATGAGATTTGGTATAGCTTGGATCAAACATGTAATATTCACAAATACGAATCTATCAGACTGCAGGAAGTGTCCTAAGATCGTGCTAATAATGAATTCACAGATTAAGTAGCTAAATACTCAGGTTTGGGGTTCCACTGACAGTTTCTGAAGGAAATTCTTCACTTGATTTTTGACTTTTAGGGTTTTAAAGCCTTTGGAGTATTAGAGGATCTTTGGGGGGCAGGGTGGAAGTGGAAGGAAATGAAATAATTTCACAAAAGGTTTATCACAGAATCACAGAATCAATTAGGTTGGAAAAGACCTCTGAGATCATCGAGTCTAACCTATGACTGAACACCACCCTGTCAACTAGACCATGGCACTAAGTGCCACATCCAGTCTTTTCTTAAACATCTCCAGGGATGGTGTGTGACACTGGATTATTATATTAATTACTGGCTTGGACCATCTCAAGTATGGGTGTAGGGGGGGTGGGGTGGGGGAAAGGACAGGCTGAATTTCATGAAGGTGAGGTAATGCCCTATCCCATACCCCAGCCCTTGGGAGCCTCATTGGGCACCTCTGGAGCAGCTGTCAGTCCAAAACAGTCTGGGAGCACTGCCCACACCACACCCCGGAGCCCCTGACCCAGCCCAGGACTGGCTCGAACATGGAAAATCCCACCTGGGGGCGGGGGGTGTGGCCACGGGGGGGCAAACCAAATAAAAGCAGCAACATGCCCTCTGCACTCTCTATGCTTGTCGAACTCTGCAATATTCTGGGTTGCTGTAGCTGGACCTACTCTGGATCTAGGAATGGTAGCTATAATTCTGTTTTTCCTCTGTCTTTCTTCTTCTCCTAATCTCCTTTCCTCTTTTGAGTAACTTGAAGCCGGATGGGTTGGATTTTGCTAAGTTGTGTGGGTTAGCATGGGCTGAGTCAATGCTTTATGGAATACTTTATTTTGGTTGAACGTTACCCTCTAAAGTCTTGCCAAGTTCTCTTATTTTCTAAAGTTTACCAGTAAAAGTGCTTCCTGAGAAATGGTGTGCAGCTTTTCTCCTATGTACTCTTTCTTAAGGTGTTAAAAGAACTGAAAGCTCTTCTAATATATCCACAGAGAGCGGATATTGTTGGAGCCTTGTATATTTTTTAAGTAAAAGCTGTTTGGTGAGCTTGTAGCTTGGAGCCTGGAGTTTTACAGATGGTGACACCACCATGTACCTGAACAGGCCATTCCAATATCTAGTCATGACTGTGAAGAATTTCTTCCTAATGTACAGCATAAACCTCCTCTGGCGCAGTTTAAGACTGTCCTCTTGTCCTACTGTTGGTTGCCTGGGAGAAGAGACTGACTCTCACCTGGCTACAGCCTCCTTTCAGTAAGAGAGTGATAAGGTCTCCCCTCAGCTTGCTTATCTCTAGGCTAAACAACCAAACTCCCTCAGCCTCTCCTTATAGGACACGTGCTCCAGACCCTTCACCAGGGTGAATAATTGGGATGCGATTCTGTAAAATAATCCTTTTTTTAAAATAATCCTTTTTCATTTGCCTTTGAGGGGCCCCTGGTGGTCTAGTGGTTAGGGTGCAGGACTCTCACCACTGCGACCTGGGTTCGATTCCCAGCCCCCAGGCAGATGGAGCTCGTCAGCCCTGTAAGGCAATCCATCTAAGAGAAGGTCACTCTAAACAAACCTACGTCCTGAGGTCCTCACTGCCACTGTCCAAGCTTGCTCGGCCCCGGCAGATGAACCTCAGGATTAAAGGGTGGGCTCAGTTCAGCGCACGCTGTGTCTCACCTAAAAAATCCACTGTGCAGGCTCGAAGGGTTAATGACCTTTCCCAAATCTTCACTCTCGAAGACTAGCCATATATATATATATATATATATATATATATATTTGCCTTTGAAAGCATAATTAAATTTATGTACCGTTATTAGTGTTTTACTTGATCATTTATAGTAGGAATAAGTTTTTGTTAATGAGCGAAAGTGTTTTAAAAGTAAATGGTAGAAATATTGAGCAAAGGCTACAAAGCTATGAATTCTCTGTGAATTCATAGATACTACGAATGGTCCTTCTTTGTATATTCCTTGCCACAAAAGAACCTTAGCAACAACTTAATTTTGTTTGCTTTAAATTCTACTCATACAACTAACAAAATTGTTCTAATCTAATTCATCAGTTTAAACTAGATATCTGCGGTTTGTGGAACAAGTATTGTCTTTCAGATTTAATTTTTATTTTCTTTTCACTTGAATTCCCCTCTCCATGAAAAAATTTAACCCAGGCAGTGGTTGTACCCTATGTCAGTTTTTGTGTCCCCTTCCCTGTGTCAGCTTTTGTAGCCTTACCTTACCTTTCTTTTGCAGAATCACAGAACTGATAAGGTAGGGAGGGACCTCTGGAGATCATCTAGTCCAACCCCCCTGCCAAGGCAGGGTCACCTAAAGCAGGTTACACAGGAATGCATCCAAGGGGGTTTTTAGTGTCTCCAGAGAGGGGAGACTCCATGACATTTCTGAACAGCCTGTTCCAGTGCTCTGCCACCCTCAATGTGAAGAAGTTTTTCCTTGTGTTGAAGTGAAATTTCTTGTGTTTTAGTTTATGGCCATTGTTCCTTGTCGTGTTGCTGGGCACTACTGAAAAGAGTCTGGCACCATCCTCTTGACACCTAACTTTGAGATATTTGTATGCATTACTGAGATCCCTTCTCAGTCTTCTCTTCTCTAGACTAAACAAGTCCTTCCTTTCCTAAATTCTTGTTCTGAGATCGTCAGGTTTAATAACTATACTGACTCTGTTGCTGCTATTTTAATGACTTCCAGGGTCATTCCAGTGACTCAGGGTTCAGTTCATTCATCAGAGCTGCTTTGAGCTACTTCAGCAACACTGCCAGCCCCTTTATGTTTTACTCTGCTGCTTATTTGCTTCACAACAGTTCCCTTTTCATGGCTTCAACTGAGGTGTATTGCTAAATCCTAGGTGCCAGGCTGAAGTGTCTAGGTTGGATGTCATTAACTAAATCTAGGACAAGTAATTTTTCTGGGAAGTGGTTTAAAGCAAACTTTTCTCTGACTGTGGCTTATGATATTTTATATTACCTTTAAAATAGAGGCTTCCCCTCCTCTTTTCCAAATCAGCTTTCAAATTGTCCAGATGAGGGTTTATGGTCTGGATAGATAGGTGAAGGACATCCTCAAATTATTTTTACCTGTTCTTTTCCTGCAGTTGACATATTCAGTTTAACTGCATCTTCCCATAATGTTACTTATGTGTGTGCATCTCATACCACCCGACATATACAGATGTGCTTCTGCTTGGCTTCCTCTTGCTTCCTTGGGGAAGCATGGACCTTTTACATGTTTTGCATCACATGTGCTAGTCCTGTGCTGATATGTCAGGTACCCTTAGAAATATTAAATGACAGTAGACACTTGGACGTAAAAAAGTGAGTTAGGCCCAAAGTATCTTTATTAAAAAAATTTAAATACTTTATAGTTAAATGAGTAAAATGTCATATGTAGGAAATCAAACCTCAAAACAAAAATCTCATCTAAGGCTAATTATTAATGTTACCCTACCCAAAGAATTTCCTTGAAATGAAAGCATTACTTTTACAGAAGCAATTTCTTTACAGCTGTTTTGTATCTTTTTTTTGTGCTTGTAAGGTATCAGCTTCACCTAGTGAATGATTAATGAATTCTTAAAATACAGTACACCAGAGGAGTTGTAAGCAAATGCTCATTTTTTTTCTGGCTTATATCTTCTGTTTATCCTTCTAAAGACCTCAGTGACTTAATTTCACTGAAGCACTGTTTAAGATATCCTGTTGAAGTAAAAACCTGATAGCTCACTCTCACATGTTATAAGATTAGTAATAGCCCTCAGTACTTTTAGCACTGTGGTGTGATTCAGAGCACAACGAGCATCACAGCAATACAAATTTTGGAGTGCAGAAGAGAGAGAAAATTTCTGTGCTTTCCAAAGTTGTCAGAGAGAAAAATATGGTAACGTGTTAAACGTACCACCTAACTAGATAGTTATGCCGTAATAAGTGCACTGAAATATAGTTGGGAGACAGAGTTGTATGAGCAAGCGAGCAAGTTTAAGGGTACTGGGCCAGATTACCGGTTGGAATAAATTGAAACAAATTAGAATAAATTAGGATAAGCTTCTTTGGCTTAAGGCATTGCTTTTATGTGTCTGGGAAATTGTCTTGCTAATAACTGAAAGAAAGGCCTCGCTGATAGCAAATTGTTTCTGCTGTTCCACCCGAAGAGTTTATATACTCTTTGAAGAATTTAAAACAGCATGGGCTTGAATATAATCTATCTTAAATTTAAATTGAACATTTGATTTCTTTTTACTTTGATTTAATCTTGTATGGCAGCAGAATAGCTTAAATCCTAAACATCAAACTCCTGAAACCACATGAACTGTCTTTGGGTGGCTTGTTTTCCTGGGTTTTCTATGCAGTCCTTTACTTCTTACTTCTGAGAGGAGTTTTAGTACAAAAAGACAAGTCTTAAAAACACTAGAAGGAGACTTGATCCTCAGTAAAAGAAGATGAAGCAGTCACCCGGTCCAGCTCTCCTGTTCAGCTTCAGTTTGTTGCACTTCATTCCATGTTCTGGATGCCAACAGAAACAGGATAATGAATACAGAGAAGCTGTTGAAGAGACTTAGTTCTATTTTGGAGACATCTAGCAATGGTGGAAGAATATAATGAACCTAATTGAAATGAGAGTCCCTACCTTCCCCTCACTGTTGTGAACTGCTCCCCTGTTTTGGTCTTCTGAGGCACAGAGCGTGTGCTGCTGCACAGGGGCCCTCATCTAGGCTGGGGCTGGATCTGGCCATCCCTTTTGTAATGTGATCCCTGTGATATAACTGTAAGATCTTATACCAAGAAGCCAAGATGTCAAAAACTTGGCTTTTCAGTTATAAACAAATACTTTTTTACATTAGCAGATTCACATATTTCAGCAAGCTTCTTGCAGTATTTCAAATTTGAGTTTTATTTTTATTAGTCTGTATTTTCCATTGCAGGCCAAAGATAAGGTTTGTATATGAAATTTTCCTCTGTGATGAGATTTCCTCTAACTCCATTATGGATAATCACCCATTTATTACAAATCTTACTTCAAGTTCTATAATTCTCTTTAAAATCTGGTATTATTTTCCTTTCTTCATTCTTGGCTCCAAAATTCCTGTGATATTAGTCAATAATCTGATTTTTTATTGTAATACAAAGTCAAATAAAAGTCTTGGCTTTCATGTTTGTTAAGAAAGTGTTGAACTTTTGTTCATAATCCAAACCCAGATACGGAATGAAAATAAACTATTAAGTATTAAAAGATATGCTTTTCAAAAGGTCTCATGGGATTTGAGTGCCTTGCACTAGAAGTTTATCCCACATATGGCCTCACTGGAGTTATGGTTGGGGGATAAGGTTTGTGGGATATGTGTGTCACGTTTCTACAGCTGCTTCCCTGTCACTAAACCAGGTGGCAGTCAGAGCTTTACCTCACAAAGGGATGGCTTGCCCAGGGCTTTCTGCTTTGACTTTCAAAAACCGTGTAAGATTTTACAAAATATCATAATGTGTGGAGACACAGCAGTTTGTGTCACATTTCTCAGCAGCCTGATGGAGCCTGCTGTGGTGTTTGCATGGTGCCTCCTGGGGGAGGATGTGGTGTTTGGTGTCCTGCACCAGGGGGCCTCCTGATGGAGGGCAGGCTAGAGGGTGAGCTGCCTTGTGGTGGTGGCACAAGGAAGGAGTCACAGTCAGATTTACAAACACGTGCTGATGTAATACCCTCTGTTTTATGCTTTATGAATATTTGACTCAAGATGAATCTGAGCTTTTGTTAGTCCAATCCAATAAGAAGTAGACCAATACAACCTTCATTCCCATCCAGCAATCTTACACTTTTGATTTGGAAACACATTTTTGATATGAAAACCTTCCCTTGAGCCAGGATGGCTCTGTGAAGGGAGAGGTCCAATCTCTGAGAGACTGCTTTTGTCTTCAAGATTATGGTCCAAGATGTCTACTCTGAGAAGACAAAGTCTCTATCTGATTGAGGGAAATGGAAAGGTTCTGCATGGCAGAGAGGAACCAGCAGTTAAACAGGCAGTTGCTCCTCTGATAGTTGGCTTAGGCTTTGTAATCATGAGCTGTACCTAGTTATCCATTGCGTGCCCAGTGACTTGTAAAGTGTTTGTGTTTCAGAAATTTGACCTCAGTATGGGAATAAGGGGCTTGAAAAACATGTATCAGCATGTGTTACAAATGTAAAGGGCAAAAGCACTCACAAGTATCTTGTAGATATCCAACTCAGTGCGTGTGTTTTGGGGTCTTTTCCAGAGGTGGTTACAGCTGATACTTCTATATATGAGCTGTTATGGCTGTAAATATTGCTGTTTCGTAATGGCCAGACTGCTCCTGCTCCTCATTCATGAAGTGTTTGAGTATTTCTAGCCATTTGTTAAATCTTTCGGTAAAAAGCTTTTCCTTTGAACATCCTGTAAAAGCTCATTTTCCTTTGTCATTACAGATTTCCTACATAGTTCTGTATGTGATAGGAGAGGAAATTTCAGTCTTGTGTCTTATTACCTATGAGATGATCAGCAGTTTTGGAAGGAATAATTATGTATGCTTCAGCTTATTTCTTCTGGGAATGTAGAACTGCCACAATGACTGAACAGAACAAAAGGGATCAGTGCAAGTGTATTGGCAAATGTAATAGCTCAAATCCAGGATTAGAACATTGCGAGACAAATAGTTAATCAGAAATGAAGAAGAATATTTAGAAAACAATATTTAATTATAATGTGCAAATTTGCATGTCACTCACTTTTCCATTCCATTATCTATGAACAAAATCTGATTAAATATGAACATGAGATAATTGTATGAGTTTTGATGTGACAGTGCCACCTGCTGTTACATTATACAATTCGTATAGAATTTTTTGAGTAATTTAGAGGCTTTTTCCCACTATCAAAAGATACACAGGAAAGTTTAAGAGCTGTAGTGCTGAGCTGATAGCTTCAGGTTGATATTTGGTGCTATATTAACATTATTCTTTCTTATATTTAGCTAATTTTTGGAGAATAGAGTAACTTTGGTGGGAGAGATTGAAACACACTCATTCCTCTGAGAGGTGATTAATGAGTATTCATATCTCTTCATGGCCTGTAGAAGGGGAGAATGTATGGAAGCAATACCATCTCCTTCTCATTTGATTCAGGACCTCGACTGGCCCTATAGCATTTGGCACGTGTGCCAAATCTGCAGAAGCGTGACTACAGCTCATGTGAGCTCAGGATCCTTCATGCTTTGGCTTGCTTAGTACAGTACCATTAAGCAGTTCTGACAGATCAAGAGCAGATCTGTCAGTACTCAGAGTGCCAGGTAAAAACTTAGGCATCTCTAAGAATCACTTAAGAATATCTATGAAGCAAAATTCTTTGAAGAGAAATATAGAGTTTGGATTGAAGCACCTAGTTGAGCATCTCATTCTCCATCCTTCATTGTCCTTTCTAAATTTCTCTAATTATGCTCTACTCATTATGAAGTGAAGAGTGGGGAGAGACCAAAAGAGCTCCATATATTCATGTTGTGGATGCACCTTGAATTAATAACCATCTGTTCTATACTATTGTCTATTTTTATTTCTGTATGGGTTTTGCCCTCTGCTGACCTCAGGTTTTCACAAGTGCTGCTAAAACACCAGGATATTTTCTTAAGTAATGATAGGTAATTTTGAATCCTATGATAATATGAAGGTAAGATTATTTTTCTCTTTGTGCATTAGTTTATTTTATGTAGACTAATTTTCATTTGTTATTGCTTACTATCATGAGGTTTTTCTGTAATTTCCCCAACCCGACCCACTGGACTGTTGCTGTTAGAGCCCTGAATAACTTAGTGGCATTAGAAAACCATATCACTTAAGCATTTTTCAATTTTCCAAATCATTCTTGAGCGTATTAAATGATACAAAGCTTCACAGAGATATCTTTAGGGTCCTGTTGTTCTCTTTCCACTGAGGAAAAAATAGTAACTCATTGTTTCTTTTGCCTTACTTTTATTTTATAGCTTTAAAGCAGATCTTTATTCATGTGAAGACTTCCATCTTACTTCCCGACAGCTTCTTGTCTGTAACTGGCTTTGGTGAACAATCATGTGGAATGCTTTCTGGGGATCCTAGAGGATTATACCAAACAGATTTTTCTGCAATTGATTTGTGAGGTATGATTTTTCTTTACCTAGCTATGTTGATTCTTTCTCAAGATATTTTTTATCCATATATAAATTCTTTAGTTCTACTCTTTATTGTACTTTCTGATAATTTGCCTGGTACAATTTCAGACTTACTTCACCGGAGTTACCAGACTCCTTTTAAAAAATTGTCATTGTGTTTACTACTTTCTATTTTTGATATTGAGACAGTTTTAACTGCATGGTTACATATGGCACAAATTGATTTCCTTTAGAACTTGTGGGGTATGGTATTGCTTGTCTTTTCCTGTCTTCTCAGCCTAGCTGCTACATTTAGAGAGTCTAAAAATATAGTCTCAGAATTGTCTGTGATGTCTCATAATTATATATTTGAGCAATCCCACATTGTCTGCCTCCTAGATTTGCAACTTTTTAGACCTATCTCAGCGTTTCACAGCAATACATCTGATGCTGTCTTGGTCAGGCAGTGATACTGTAGTGATATTGCTACCTGTAAGAGATATTTTGTATTATGAGCTGATATGGCAAATTCAGTGATCTTTTATAAACTACTTCTCTGTTACTAGTACAAGAGCATCTGTCTGTCCCCTATCCATCCTGGAATGGGCAACATCTCTGTAATAGTAACATGTGCCAATCAAGAGATTTTTGGAATTAGTGGATATTAGTGATGAGTATTTCTGAGTATTCAGTTAAGCCCTTATCTGTATAGACACCTGTCTAGATAAATTTCAAGTTACAAATGTAAGAAAGCCATTTTATTTCCTTACCAAATAAAATTTTAGTAGTCATAACCAAGTCTATTGTTATTAAAACAATAGTTATGGACAGTAATATATTTTCTAAATGCCCAGCCAGTCAAATTGCTCCAGCACTACTTAAGGGATTAATGATACACATCGAGGAAACTTCCAAGAGCTTCATGTGTTCAATTTCCCTGAGATTTTTTCCTTAATTGTGGACTTCTCCACAATTAGCTGATTTCCCTTCTTTTCACTGTCTGTGATTTCTAACTATGGTGGATGTTGTCTTACCTACTAATGTCTATATTCCTCCATTCCTAGGAGTCTGTAGACAAAATTTTTTCTTCCAAATTATTTTTTTATCTGTATGTAAAGTCTTCAGAATTCCTTATGCTTACTACTGGCATGCCTGTGTCACTGATGGTGCTAAACAATCTCAGACTAATGGAGTTTATGCATTAATGGATCTTAGCCTCAATCCTCACAGATTTTGTACTCCTAAAGTTTCATTAGTAGCATTTTAATTCTCCTTAGCAGCTATAGAGGGCTTTTGGTAAAATTCCCACAAAAGAATACACAAGAGTACTTGGGATTTCAGCTTAAAGTAACTGCACTTATATGCATTCTGTTTACAGCATATAGCAGTAGTTTCTATAAAATCACAACATGTAATAGGATCTTGATAAGACTTAATAGTTTCCTTCTAGGTTTCCAGAACATTAGGCGGTAGGGACACTTTTGAAAATGGAAATTAATTGTCCGATCATTTATTCCTTTTGCTCATGTTGACCTGTTGGAGTGAGTCTGGAGGAGAGACATGAAGATGGAGCACCTCTCCTATGAAGACAGGCTGAGAGAGTTGGAGTTGTTCAGCCTGAAGAAGAAAAGGCTCTATGGAGACCTTGAAGCAGCCTTCCAGCACCTAAAGGGGCCTGTAAGAAAGCTGGAAAGCTTTTTTTTTTCTCAAGGACCTGTAGCGATAGGACAAGGGATTATGGCTTTAAACTGAAAGAGGGTCAGTTTAGATTAGATATTAGGAAGGAATTCTTTACTGTGAGGATGGTGGGGCACTGGAACAAGTTGCCCTGAGAAGTGGATGCTTCACCCCTGAAAGTGTTCAAAGTCAGTCTGGATAGGGCTTTCAGCATCCTGGTCTAGTTAAAGGTGTCTCTGACAATGGCAGAGATGGAACTAGATGATCTTTAAGGTCCCTTTGAACCCAAATAATTTCATGATTCTGTGATTTCTACTCATGCCTATGATATATTTTGCATTCCAGTAATGAAAGGGGGCTTATAAGAAAGCTGGGGACAGTTTTTAGCAGAGCCTGTTGTGATAGGACAAGGGGTCAAGATTTTTAACTAACATAGGATGAATTTAGACTAGATATAAGGAAGAAATTTTTTACATTTAGTGTGCTGAAACACTGGAACAGGTTATCCAGGGATGTGGTGAATGCCCCATCTATGAAAATATTCAAGGTCAGGTTGGATGGGGCTCTGAGCAACCTGATCTAGCTGAAGATGTCCCTGCTAAGTGCAGGGGGGGTTGGACCCGATGAGCTTTAAAGGTTCCTTCCAACCTAAACCATTCTATAATGGTACAATCTGTGATTGTCTTAAAACGCTGATATCTAAGGGAATGGAAGAGGAAAGGGGTTGATGCTTGAGGAGCTCTGAAGGGGACTCTCAGATTAATTTAGGTGTGGTTTTAGAGTGTTTATTGTCTCCTTTTCTTTCTATCCATTGACTGCAGGGAAACGTGATTATCTTCTTAAAATGATCCAATCTACTTAAAATGTGTTTCTGTTACATTCATTGAGAATATGGGGAAACAACATTGCATGTCAAATGTTACCAACCATTTGGGATACAGTATACTTAATTTACTCCTGAGAATTAAAAAGGCATAGTGATTTGGCTTTCTGTTTTTAGCACAACTCTTAACAAATTAATGAAATTATCCAGGTTCAAGTGGCCAGGTTGCCCAGCTCATCTTTCGTCCCCCTGAAAAGTAATAACTAAGTCAGCACTGAAGGTCAAGTCAGCTTCCAGTTGACCTGTGTCTTTTGAGTACTCATCCAATAAAAACTGACTAAATTACTTTCTTGTGAATAAATTTCCTAACCAGAAAATGATTACATGGAAGGGAAATATCACCACCATGTCAAATGAAATTAGCAGTAGTCCTGACAGATCTAAACTTTTGGGTGTTTCCAGGAGTGTAAATGAAGCTTCTGTGCTTTTTTGCCCTAAGCCTGGATTGTGATGAATGTCCTATCTTACCAGAGAAAGTCTCTCTATGAAAGATGGGTGGTGTGTGCAGATAGTCTTAAGGGATTTCCAAGCAAAAAAGAGGGTAGTGGTAAGGTAGGTATGTAAAGAACAAATTGCCCTGGAAAGTAGGTAGGCTAGTCTGCTGCTTCAAATAATAAGTGCATTCTGTATATATAAATCCAAACTTAAACAGAATGTAAGTTGATGAGATCTCATTTTTTATTAACTTCTCCGTAAGAAATTCAATTGTTGTTTTTTCACCAGTGACATTGACATTACTTTTGTTTTGCTAGCTGCGGTCTGTGACATATATTCCAAGAAGATTGCATTTTCTGGAAGATTTTTGCCCAGTTTCAATTAAAACTGAATGTCAGTTTTAACAAATAATTCATTATCTATGTCTCAGATGTGTCTGGGTTAGAAAATAACAAGTATTACATTAGAGGATGAACAGGAAAGAAAAGGGTTATTTTACTTCACTGCTTATTTTGTACTCTAAAAACTTTCTGAAAGTTGCCAGGAAGTTCTCTAAAATGATTGTTTGAACGGTGTTATGAAAACACACAAACACATCATATTTACAGAATGTAGTCACCTCTCCTGCCTTCTCTCAGCTTCACAGAAAACTAGTTTGTGATTGATTAAATATTTCATATTTTGTTTAGCATTTAATCTATCTCAGCTGTCAGTAGTTCTGAGTGCAGTTGAAAGAAATATTCTCACTTAATTTAACAAGCCAAGTTTCTGTGTGAAAGCTGAAATATCCTGAAAGGGGAAATTCTTTAGCCTGACTGAATGTGAGGATACAGTTAATCAGGAAGCCCCGTGCATTTCTTAAGGGACAGGGAAGAGCAGCATTAGGTAAGAATTTTTCAAAGCAGATCTTAGCAAGGGACAGTAACAGTGAAAATTCACTGTACCTGTGGTACATTCCTTAAGCTTCCAAGGCCCAATATAAAATCATAGAATCTATGATTCTATGATCCTATATTCCTACAATTTAAGAACTAGGAAGAATTTCTCATGTGTCTTAAAAGCAGCCTTTGGTTCAGGGATCTTCAGACATACCTTGTAGGTATCCTAAATATGTTTTCGCATGAAGGAGTACAAACAGTCTCTGGGAGAGGTTCTGCTCATGCAATCACAGCTAAAGAGGTACCTAGTTTTAGCTGACTGCCCTCATAGTCGGTGGAGATCTGTGGTAACCACCTAGCTTAAACAGTGCTCTTAAATCAGGAGAATCTTCTAGAAGCGTTTGCCTCCCTCTGTTGTCTTTAGAGGGAGTCTAAAGGGCAGTAATCAATTAGATGCCTTACTTCCCACAGCTAAGTGAAATGAAAGGTTTAAGTGGTAAATGTCGATTCAGTTTAAAAGCTTTTGAAAATAGTGCTCTTCAAATGTGCAGCATCAGACAACTTTATCAATGCTGCAAGCATTATGTGTGATACATCTTTAATATATTATTCACATTTGTTAGACTCCAGATTTCCTCATCTGGAGGCTTTTTGTCCCAGTAGACATGTGACTTGATGAAGAAATTTGTCTTATTTTGCTTTTGCTGTTGAAGGAAGTTTAGACTTGTAATCACTGTGTTTTGCATAATATAAATTAATGAAAAATGGGGCTTTGATATGATCTGAAATCATAGTTTCCATACACATAACCAAAATTACCAATTCCTAGATCCTTCCCAATAGGTGCATCTTTTACTTGTACTTAAAATCCAAATATAAGAACTACATGTTCTTAAGCAATACATCCAATTGCTCTTTTTTTTCTGTGCTAAAAAGCTTTTCCCAAATGCATAACTTAAACTCTCTTGTTATGATAATTAAACTAATTTCGTGTTTAGACATGTAGGCGCATTGCTTCCTTCCTCTTTCTGATGTCTCCTACTTATCAAGAATAGTATCAAATATAGGAGGAAATTACTAATTTAAATATATTATCTGACTTATTATATCCACCCTATAGTGAACATTTTCTTCAATGCCTTTTTCAGTTAGTTTCCATAGCTGCATGATGGCTACAGTTGTGAAACACAGGCACCTGTCAGGAAAATCAGTTTTATTTTAGGAAGGACAATTATGCTTGATGCTTTCCATGTGTCAGTGTGAAATTTCCCTCACAAAAAAAGCTAAATTAAATTATTTTCATTACAGTGGCTACTTCAGTTTATTCTGGGTGGTAAGGGATGTCAAAGTGCCCTCCATAAAAGCTGTCATGAATATATTCCCATAGCGAATTAATATCAGCTCTCGAATATTAAGTCTAAAGTTGAATTCACAAGCTCTCAACATCCCCCTTGTTCAAGAGCATGTATTTTTGATTAATATATTTTGTATGTGTAATTTGCTAAATGGCGAACAGTGCTAGAATCTACACATATCCAAGGGTACATTCCACTCCTGAAAAGAAATTAAGTATGAAGCATAATAGGAATTTGAGACTTCTGTCCAGTTTCACCAGACTTTTTTTTTAAAAGCATGGTTTTTTAACTAGCATGGCTCAAGCATCCTTAATTTGACATATGGGGAACTTTCTGCATATGACAGTTTGATGCTAATAAGTTAAATTCTCTTCCTCTAAGAGAGGATTTCTGAGTTTTCAGAACTTGGTAGAAATCTTCCACAGGCCCCCATGGCCTTCCCAGACAGGCATTCCCAATATTGAGCTGATCTAGATAGGCTGGATATTTAGCTTCAAGATACCAGCAGTTTCTCTAGCCTCGTCTCTGTGTTGTTGCCTAAGGATGTGTTTGAAACCAGTATGTCTAGAAAGACGTGGTGGTGGTGCTAGCACATGCATTGGCTAAGTATTACTGATAATTGTATGTATGTACAGATTCCTCATTCTTTTGCTGAAGAAGTAAACAGGGTTCTTAAGCTTGTATTCATGCTGACTCCTGATTTATCTTTCTTTCTTATTAGGCAATGAAGAAAGAAACTACACCTCTCAGTTGTTTTTGATACATGATTTCAGCACATTTCACTTGACATACTCTAATGTTGATGTACGACTCCCGAAGAGATAAATTATGTTGAATGTGTCTCAGTAATTGCAGCAGCTGTAGAAAAAAAGAATAGAAGAAAGAAACTTTTTTCAATACATCAACTGAACCCAGACATAGCGGAATGCTAAACCGGCAAACGAGGGACACGTGAGGAAACAACTAAGATAATGCCAGATTATGAGGAATAAAACAAAGCCAACTCATTCAAGGGTAATTCTGGCAGGTGGGATCATACCCACTGGCTCAAGGAAGGCACTAGCTCAAAAGGAAAAGATTTAGCATGTGGTCTAATTAGCAGGAGAAGCAAAAGAATAATTTAACCAATAGAAGATAGAATACCAATTAATAAGACAGCTATGTAATTTGTAGCCAATTAACATTATTGCCTTTGTTTGCTAAAATGTATAAATAGTGAAAAGTTTTGATAGCCAATGTGCTGGCTTTATGGATTGTGATTTTTGTTCCATTCCTAATAAAATGCCTTGTGTTGACAGGCAGGGTCGTATGTTACCCTGTTTCAGTAATTGTCTAGTGGTCAAGTGTTTGTTGCCTGAGCCGTTTGAGCTTGACCGCTGGAAATGCTGTTTATGGACAGACCTGACAAACATACATAGTCAATGTGTAGCAAACAACAACCTTCATGCCACTTGAGGCTGGGGAATGATATTGTGCAATTTTCCAAGTAGTTAGCAAAGAGTAAGAAGGAAGAAGGCTGTGAAAGGAAAAGATAAATATAGCTCTACATGTTGACTTTCAGATTCCCATCAATATCCTTGTCCTACTAACAAATGACTCAGTGTGCTGCTGAAACACTATACTCCTCACATTCTACCCCATCCCTCCCCCAGTCTGCTGGAAAAATGCTGAAAATCCCAATTTTAGGGTCCAAGAAACACTGGAAGGGTAAACATAGCACCAGTAAAAAGGGGTAGTAAACAAGAAAATTATTTCTTTGTTAGAAAAATCTCTGATATGTTAGTGTGCATAGATTTTTTTTTTGTTAGAAAAATCTGTGATGTGTTAGAGTACATGGATTTTTATTTTTTTTATTAGAAAAATCTGGAGTATGTTAGATGGCTGGGCATAGTCAGCAGAGACTTACAATTTGTAAATCAGCTCTGACTGACCTGACTGCTTTCTATGACAAAATACTTGGATTTTCAGATTACAAAACAGCAGTGGATGTGATTTTCTTTCATGTTAAAGTGGGGATATTACAGAGTGGATGTGTGAACAACTAAATTGTGAAAACACATGTTGGATGTTCAGGTCAGAGAGCAGTGGTCAGTGGGATGGAGTTTCTCTACCTGATAAGGAACTGACAAGTTCTTGCAAGGATACTGCAGGAATCTGGCTGGTACACATCCCATTTAATATGTAGCAATGAGTGGGAGGAGATTATGAAACGTCCCCTCATCAAGTTTGCAGATGATACCATACTGTAAAGGTCCAGGTGGCCATCCAGAGGGACCTAGACAGGCTGGAGGATGGGGCCAACAAGGAACATTTTGAAAGTCAACAGCGGCAAATGTAAAGTTCTGCACCTAGGAGAGAAGAACTCCTGCATCAGCAAAGGCTGGGGATTACGAAGAGCCTTCTCAGGGAGCAGTTCTGCAGAAAAAGAGGTGGGGGTTCAGCAAGATGAACAGGAACCTGTGTGCAACAAAGACAGACAACACCCTAGGCTGTATTTGCTTCCAGTCAGCACTTCCAGTCTAGATCACATTTAGAATAATGCATCCGGGTACCCCAAATACAGGAAAGATATTGATGAACTGGAGCAAGTTTAACAGAGGGCCACCAAGCTGGTCAGGACTGGAACACTTGCCATATGAAGAGGTGCTGAGGGAAGTGGACTTGTGCAGCAAGGGAGGAGGTGGCTATGGGGAAACCTAAAACCAGCTGGTCAGTACTTACAGGGAGGCCTTAAAGAAGATGGAGTCAAGCACTTCACAGCATTGCCTGGTTGGAGGAAGAGACACAGTGGACATGTATTGATGCAGGAGAGACTCCAGCTGGGAATGAGAAGCTTTTTCCCCGTGAGAACAGTCAATCAGTGGAACAGATTGCAGAGAGGAAGAACAGTTTGCATCTTTGGAGATTTTCAACACTCAACTGGATAAAGTTCTGAAGAACCTGTACTGTTCTCATTGCTCACCCTGCTTGCAGGGGGTTGGATGACAGACCTTGAGTTTTCTTCCATTTGGAGTTGTCTGTAATTAGCAGCACAATTTAGTATTATTTGTTGAAGAGTTATTTTATCTTTTAATAACTTTTCATCATGTCAAAGGGACCAGTTTTGACACTCTTAATTCTATAAGAAACTTACAGAATACCTTCTGAAATCTATAAAAATGATTCATGGATAAAACTGATGAAACTAATGGAATATAACATTCTTAGTAATTTTTAGTAATGATCAGTTTTATTAAAATATTTTATTTTGTATCTCTAGTTTGGTGTTGTTTCATGCTGAAAGTCTCTAGATAGGCATACAGTTAGTTATTATGTGATTTCAGTACCGTAATTAACTATTATATTTAATTGTGTTTACAAAAGCTCAAGACAAACCTTCTCTAATAGGTAAGGGCATGTTGACATAATTGTGCATTAATAATGTTGTTAATTATATTTTGCACAGCAGTAGTATCTCCAGACAGCTATCAGGATTAAGGCTTATATTGTGGTAGACAGCAAACAAACAAAATGTTTCTTATGCACCACTAGTTTGGCATTGTGGGAGATGCAGTTTCACTGATGGAGAATGTCAGAGGTTTAAAACATGGATTTTTATCTTAGTCCTCAACTCCCATAAGGCCATGTAAAAAAATATGAAAGGATGGTTTAACGGGTTAAAAGAGTGTTGACGTTTGTCAAAAATGTCATCATACTTCAGTGGAGGCAGATGGTTTGACATGGATTGGTTCTTTTGTTGGTTTGGGGGTTTTTGTTTGTTTGGTTGGGGTTTTTTTCCTTCTTCCAGTAAGAATGGAAATATTTCAGCAAAATGGGAAATTGCTCTAAGTAAGACCTTTACTAATCCTCAGTGTGAAGCTCCTGATGTTTGTGTGCACAAGAACAGAGAAACACAAATAAAATGAAAAACACTGTAGATTAAATTTCTAGTTGCAATAAAATCATGTGTAAATGACATCTTCCCTTTCTGCATGGATCTAAGGGGCAGATCCTGTCTGTGTTGGAGGCTTACCTGCAATTTATTCGGCTAGCAGTGAATTGTGTCTTGTGCAGCCTTAAAAAGCTCCATGGGAATGCAGCAGGTGTCACACATTGAATAATAGGTGTATACTTAGTTGAAAGTAAATATTGACTCTTTCAAACAACAAATTCT
Organism: Lepidothrix coronata; assembly: GCF_001604755.1. Classification (NCBI taxonomy): domain Eukaryota; kingdom Metazoa; phylum Chordata; class Aves; order Passeriformes; family Pipridae; genus Lepidothrix; species Lepidothrix coronata. Next base: position 5,804,256 of record NW_016690195.1, read on the forward strand.
TTCTAGAGGCCAGAAGTCAGCCAGATGAGCTATAAGAGTTTCGTTCTTACCTTCAGTATATTTCACAGCTATTCTTCTCCTGCTTATTATAGTTTTCACCCTCCTCTAAATATTTGGAAAAAGCTGACAAAGACAAATGCAAAACATGCTATGTTCAGAAGGCATTATAAAATGTACCATGAAGTGTAAAGATGTACTAACACAGTGAAAAACATGACTTTTCTTATACAGAGATGGAAAGCAAAGTTACTACCTGCAATTACTTTTGGAGGCTGTATTTTGACATGCTTGTAAATCAGTATAGTCACTAGAAAGAGATTGCTATTCTTACCTCCTTTATGTCCGCAACTGTTTATTTTCAGTCTCTCACAACATATTTAATACTAATACAACATGATACTTGGTTATTTTTCATAAGGCTAGTGCTTGAGCTGGCCTTCATAGGTGCTTATGCTGACCTAGTGGGAAGAGGAGGGAGACCAGAACAGAAAGAGGAAGAAAAAGTGAAGACATAGTCTTTGGACTATGTGGGTACAGTAGAAAAATAAATGCACATCAAAACTACAGATCAGCAGCAAAAAAAGTATGACACAATTCAGGACCAAATGATTTGCAGATCAGAGCAAAGAGCTGAAGTATATTTTGATCTCCTTAGAGGAGTTTGTTGAAGTGTTGCTGCAGTGATTTTATACATTGTGATGCCAGCCAGTGATATTGGCCTCCAGAACTACTGCTCCTTCTGATCCCTTCCTTATAGTTGTCTCCAGTACCAAACCATGGGGTGCTGCAGTGGGAAACAGGTATGAATTACAGTCATGCAACAGTAAAAGGAGCTCTGGCTTGTTTTTTAAAGCCAAATCAGTTCATTGCTGTAGACTGCAAAGGACCCTCAAAGGGCTGTGTTGGCATAACCAAGGGTCCCATATTGGACCACAGAATAGGCAAGCACAGACTGATAGGCCTAAATCCCAGCTTTTCTAAAGTGGATTGACGACAAAGATTTCTTTACTCCCAGTATGTGAATGCCTTGTTTTCTCACCAGATGAAAGAGACTGGGAATTAATGTATGAAAGGAAGCTGGATTTATAGAAAGTGTTACAAGAAGTAAGAAAATATGCTCAGATGACAGTGGTTGTATGATGTTTTAGTAGACTTACAATTTCAGCCTTGCCAATGGCAGCCTCCCCCACTAGATTTTATATTAGGATTAAAAAGAAAAAGAAATGAATTGACAGGAGTTTTATTAACAGCCTGAGAAAGTGTATTTCATTTCATTTCAAGTAACTCCTGTAGCAAAATCAATGCCAAAAGGATAAAAAATATGTATTTTATTTTACTTTTATTAGCTAATTTTAAAGATTAATTTAAATTATTCTTAAATTAAAATATGTAAACAATTAAAATAGCAATATTCAATAATTTATTGTAAGGCTCTGCTATCTTGAAGTTTCACAGATACTGTCTAGATAAATATTCCATTTGTGGGGAATGTTGATCTTGGAGAAGTCAATATGTTTTGATCAGCAGAAGATCTACAATTACTTCAGAGGTTTCTTGTAAAACAAAAGTAATTTGATTGGAAGTCTGTAATTAATATGTACTGCTCAATTTTACTTGCTTAAAACCACAATTCTTGGTCTTTGTTTTTTTGTAGGATGCTGGTTTTAATCAATTTCTCTGGGTCATTCATGTAACTCTAAGAAAACTATAGATCTACAGTGTTCCCCCATCATACATTAAACTTTGCTGTGTCTTTTACCGTTTTACTCTAAGTGAAGGCTCTATGGTAACAAACAGATTCTAACTGCTCTTAGGTAGCTTTATACCTACAATGAAGAAATAACTATTTTATGTTACCAAGATTTTTTTTTTTTTTTGAAACCTCATGGATACACTGCAAGATATTTTGTATGTCCAGGACAATCTTTTGCCACAGTATCTGAGTAGTGTGGGGCCCTGGGCTGGTGTGGGTAGCTAACCTAATGACTCCCTATAAATTTATACATATAATTTTGTATGTATATATATATGTACCAAATTGATGTAGGTGGTGGCAGTTAGCATGCCAAGGACTCAGTGCTGAATAGCTTGCACACTGTAAATTTGCTTGTTAGATCAGCATTTCTTTTCCTTTGCTGTATTTAATTTCGTGACTCCTCCATCCCCATATTCCAAGCTTTACAGCACCTATCATAGTCCCAGTCTCTGTTCAGTCCTGCAGGGCCGGGAATGTGGTAACAAGCAAACACCCTCATCCTGCAGGGAAAGGAGTGAGAGAGAGATTACTTGAGTGATCATCATTGCCAGTCTTGCAGTACTGCTCTGCAGCTGTAAGCTCTGTCAGCCAGGTGACTTGAACACAGCTGCCCTTATCCTCCCTCTCAGCACTGGATTTCAGCATCTCCCCTCTTGTTTTGCTTGTCCACCTCTTCATATGCAGCCCAGGCTCTGAGAAGCGTTCTTGTTCTTGTAGCTTTCTTGGTAGGCTACCAGGAGCAAAGCACATCTGGCATCATCTCACTCCTCTTAAAAAAATTCTTCTCACTCTTTGCCCATAACATCTCCTTGTGAGAAAGACATTCTCCCTCATGAGGATATCTGGCTGCAAATTACCTTTCCAAAAGATGAACTTCTAAACCCACGTAGGAAGCATTCTCCCTGATATTTGAAATATGAGAGTCAAGGGGATGCACACAGGAAATGCTGTAGCTCTCTATCCCATTCTCCAAATGCCCTACAGAGGTTGTATAGGTGGTACCACAGCAGTCGGTGTGTATGACAGGACTAACTAGAAATGTTGTCTCACATTCAACAACATAGTGGGGACTGTCTTTGAATCACAGTTGTCCCTAGGAGTTCTTCATGGTTATTTTCCCTAATACTGGAATTAGAATAAAGCATAAGTGAATGCACTATGATGCAATTATGACACTTCCTAGTTCAATTATTAAGATTTTCTCACCAATTAATGTTTTTTTAAAGGAAGCAAACATGGTTAATTCCCATAGTTTGATTCCTTATATGTCACCTACTACAAAAATTACTTCTCTTACTATTTTACTGAGCCCAATGGCATATTAATGGCTGAAGAATCCTTCAAATCTTGTCATCATTTTCCAGGAACCAAAAATAGAGAACTAAGCCATTTCTTTTATGTGTAAATGTAAGATAAAATTTTTATCTGAGTTTCTTGGTCTTCAGTCAGCAAGCCCTTTTCTACTAGGTAAAAAAGCTTTTCAAATATATTATTTTCTTTCTAAAAAATTACTTATTTGCTGAAATAAAACAGAATAAACAAACTTAGCTGTGTGGTTGTTTAATGTAAGTAATGCATTTTCTCTGGTTTCACAAGTTTAATCTTTATTTTAAAGAGAGAGTCTTGAAAGTAACACAAGTAAAATTAATAATTTAAAATAATTAATTGGACACTGCCCAATTGTTTGAAAATTTCATTTGAAGCAAAGATTGTTTAACTGCTTTACAAATAAATAGAAATGTATATGTGAGTACACATTGCTGTGCAGTAACTTTCAGTATGACCTTGATATTTGCTGGGATTAATGGAGAAAGGGAAAGAAAAAAGAACAACATTGAAAGGACAAGCCGCTTGTGCTTGATTTTATAAGAACAGCACTAAAATCTTATGAATAGGTGTAAAATCACATAGTTTTAAAGTCCATTTTATGTGTTCATAAGTGAAGCAGTAATTTTGCTGTAAAGGAAAATTTACAATTAATTGTGCTTCATAACAGCAAGATCTAGAATGATTTCCCTGAACAAATACTCCTAAACATTTTTTTCCATCTCCTGAAATGGATTGAGATAATTATGCTTTTGCCTTTTTAAAACAATTTTTTTCACTTAAGTGGAATATAACTAAGGTGAATGATCAAGAAATTATAAAAGTCCTGAGAAAATCATAGAGTTTTTTTATTCCTAGATACACTAAAATTTTTTATAGCATTTTCAAAAGGTGCAGAAAATTGGATTAGATAAACTGCTCTTTTAGAGTGGATCCAGGTTAGGAAATAATTGCCTCCGGCTTCTTCTTGCTTCCCCAGTAGAAAGTATTGCTCATTGTGGTTGCCATCAGGACTTTACTTCTCTTTAATCTCTTGTTTCATGTCTCTGCAGGTTCATTAACTTAGACACGGAATCACGCTGAGAAAGTCTGATGAATTTCTGATTTTAAAGCAAGGCATTCGTTGCTTGTTGATGAATCTCTGCACCATATTCTGCTATACAGCATAAATATACCTCAAGGCTGAACAGTGGCAGGTATTGATGAGGATGGAAGAGTCATATAAAGTGATGTACTTAGGGTTGCTTTCTATGTCTTTTCTCCGTTCCGTATTTTGAGAGGACCAAGGTGCAGCTGCACACACAGACATGCTATGGATTTCGGGAGATAGGAACATTGGATCATGAAAGTAGCAAGCAGCTGGGGCAGAAATATCTGAATTGATATCACTTATGATCAGAACAGTATGTGCTTAAGCACTGTCTGTGCCACGATCCATTTCTTTTTACGCTCATACTAGTATAGCTAAGATAGCACACTGATAATCTGGTAGTTATTTCAATAAAAAACTATTTTTTATGCTAGTTTCAAAGATTAAGATAACCAATAAGAGTAGAAATACAGATATATTGATGCAATTACATGTACATTAAGGCACTTATGGAGGTAGTTAAGTTCTTTAAAATATAGTATCTCTAGCAAATATAGATATACTGACAGAAATGTTGGTAAATTATGAATGTCTACCTAAGCTAAGTGAGGAAAGAACTCACTAGGTAAAATCCATCTTTGGTCAAAAAAAAAAAAAAAAGCAGAAGACTGTACATCTTTAAAGCTCCAGTTAAACTCATAAAATGAGTCTGTAGTGGAAACTGCATGTTGAAAGCTGCGTAGGTTTTCTCTGAATTCACTCCTTTTAAACATAACAGGAAGAAACAATTTTATTCACGTGCCAGAGGACAAGAATACGTGAAGGACAAGAATATAGAAATCAGTTGTGGGATGATATTTGATGGACCACTTGTCTGCAAGCAGACACAAGATGACAAGTTAATTATTTCCAGCTATTGCCAAAACATCCAAGTATGAAGCAAAGACGTGTAAATAAAGTAGAAACTATAAGAGATGGCAATTGAACACTTCTCTGCTCAAAACTGGTAAGGCATCAGGTGGAATTCTTAAACATTTCTGGCCTTGTCCATCTATGAACCTATGAGGCATACCTGTAGGAAAGTGATTCCACAGAAATCATTCAGAATGAGAAAGAACTTGAATTGCAATCTTTTAGTCCTGAGAAGATTGAGAAGGTTTGGCCAAAAACATGGAAACAGGCAAAGAATATGAGAATACTGTGTTTTCCATGTCTGCTTTTCCATGTCTGGAGGAATAAGGAGGTTGGTCAGCTCTGTAACAATGAAGATTAAGATGAGAAAAACTTCCTAATAGTAAGTTTGGTGGAGCACTAAGATCTGAGGTATCTGTGCAATTGTCATACTGATGTGCTTGAAGAGTAGATCAGACAAGAGCCTGTCCAATATTACAGGTGCACAACTGCTTCTGCCTAAGAGCAGGGATGAACCAGATGATCTTTCATTCCTGTTTGCTGAGGTACCCACTGTTGTATACTATTATTATGGTCTTTTGTTCTCTATTTCTTATATGTCTCCATTTGTCTGTGTTTCTTTCATTTATTATCTGTGGGGTTTGCAGCGTTCCCTGTACTGAGATCCTTGGATGCAGTTGGAGCCATGATCTCCAGGTAGGCCAGGCTAAGCCCTGCTCAGGCAGTGTGACCATCAGAATATGCTCTCTGGGCTCCTTCTACTCACACACCTCAGCACAGCTGAGGTGTTAAGCTCTGAAAGGGAAAGAGCCCAGCTGTTGTGTGGCAGGAAGGAGATCAGGTGAACTCAAAAGCATCTCCAGTGTACCTATACACAGGAAATCTTACGTAGACTGCATTGCAGTGAGAAGAAGTGGAGTTCAGTAAGGCTGGGTTATGTCAACAACTTTTTGGTAATGAAAGAAGGATGTTGTCCTCTGCTTTGTCTGTGAGACAATTTTCATCACAAAAAAAACTTTTTTTTTGATGTTGTATTTCTAAAATGTGGAAACTTGGCACAGAATCACACCTTTCTTCTCCTTAGCCAAAACTCTGTGCATATCAGTGCTTTTATCTCTTTTGTTGTTGTTGTTGTTTTGTGGATACCTTTCACCCTAATGACAAAGACCAGCCCTGGTTTGATGCTAAGTTGTAATTAAATAGACTCCCTGCCACTCAGTTCCTTTCCTAACTTAGCCTAGCTGTTACCAATGGCATAAATAATTTCAGATTCAGTCTCCAAAGCAGCAGCCTGAAGAGGATCATATTCAACACATCTTTGCCTAGTTAGTGAAAAAAGCATTCACCACTTGGGACAACAAATATCTTCTTTGGCTGCATGAAGCAGTCTAGACAGTGGTGTTCTGCATAAAATAGTTTGGGAAGTAGTCTCAAAAGATGTTTTTCAATGTAGCTATGTGTACTGATAAAATACCTTTAGAAATGGATGTGCTCTGTAGTTCTTGCCAGGATAACATTGATTTTAAATGCACCTTCTTCAGAAAAGAAAATATTCCTACATTTAGGAATAGAAGAGAAAAAAAGTAATGTTGATTTATACTTTTCCTTAAGGTTCTGTGCCTCCTTTTTAAGTTATCATGACTCCCAAAGTATAACAATTTCACAATGGTTTGATTGAATACAGTTGATATTTCCTCTTCACTCCCCCTTCATTTTATTATTTATTCCCTTAATGTTTCACAAAATTGTTAACTCTCTGCAATTTTTTATGAATGCCATTTATAATAATTACATTCCCAGTGGGTGACATTTGAACTTAAACAATTAATTTATTTTTTTGTCAGCACGATTGTGCAATGATACCCAATGGAATTAAAGAGAAAACTGTATATTACAATAACATAAAGTATCTAAAAGAGTGTAAAAAAAATGGTAGCTAGTTGCATGACTCACTGTATATCTCAAGCCAGTTGTTTCACCTATTGCACACGTCCACACAATTTAATGTAGCTTTTTTTTTCTGTAGAGTTCATAATAACTTCAGTGAGTGCTAATTACTTCCTCTGTCTTTTTTGTCTGGTGTTAGGGGAGCCTGTTATTCCATAAAAGTAAATGCAAATTTCACCCCACCTGATATTAAAGTAACACGAGTAGAATTTGTTTCTCAGATAGAAGAAATAATGAACTATCAATCTCATGGTTGAGAACTTACCTTCTTGGAACTTACCTTCAAGAAACTTCTGGAGTTAGAGAATACCTTCGCAATGTGAAACACAGCCATGTTTAAGATAATACTACTTGTTCCCAGATACAGGATCAAATTTTTAAAGATGCAAGTTGGCTGAAGTGTGCACAACACAGATCTGATCTTAATCTGTTCATTATTTATCTACGCAGAATTATTCAATTACTTGTACATAAAGTGGTGCTCTGAAATGTACATATGTTGTGAAAATTTGGCCAATGGCATCTGTATTCTGCATGCACTGTGGAGAAATCTGAATGTCCCCTTTGGGTTGGATGTTACACAGCTTAAATATTCAGAAGGATCCTGTTTATTTCAGTTCAGTCTGTAAAGATTGTGTTCAGAGCTCAGATGAGCAGCCAGTGATATTTAAAAGAGGATTGACAGTGGTTAGACACCTGTGTTGCCAACACCAGCTTGTCACTCTGACTGCTCTTTTCTCATCGGGTATTCACATTGCTGAACTCCTGCTTCTGCTTATTTTCCCCAAGGAGCTACTGGGACACATACAAGTTTCACAAAAGGCAATTCAGAGACGAACCCAAATACGAAAAGCCTATGTAGAATGTCCTATGAATTAAACAATCCAGGGAGATTTTAGATATACCTTACATGGCTGAAGGTTTATATCCTTTCTCAGCCTCTATTTTTTGTGTTTATTTTTCTTTTACTCACATTATTCACCTGAGAAATATGGATAGATTTGTTTCCTTTCTTTGTTTGTTCTTTTAACTCATGCTGGGATTCCTGTCCACACAACTTGTCTTCTATTTATTATTAGAACATACATGTGTCACAGAAAATCAGTAGAAGATAATGGTCATGGGACTTGTCAGGTCCATGAGGATGATTGTAAGTAGTCACAGACTGTCAGAGAGAAGATATACATATTTTGATGTAATGTTCCATCATAGTTAATTTTTATCATCCACCCCAAGCTGTGTGTTCACTTTACTTGAAGAAGGCTTTAAGACTAAACACTAGGCATAGAAGATTGTAAGATTTTTCTTATTCGGTCACACCTACAACCTACCTCCTTTGGTGTCCAAAGCTGGCAATAGTGTCCAGTATTCGATGACAGAGGAAAATGTCTAAAGCATGAAACTATAATTTTAATTACAGTCCTGAATGTGTATATGAAGTAGAGACCGAGTGGTTGGGTAGATTTGCTTACAGGAAGGGTGGATGCCACGGCCTGCAGGGCAGGGAATTGGGACCGGGCACTGCACAAAGGGGGTCTTGACACAGTAGAGGTTGGTGAAGCAATGCCAACTTTATTAAGGAGAACATGGGCTTAAATAGGGTAGGTTCAGGGGGTGGACTTAGGCTTAGGGAGGAGCAAGAGACGGGCAGCTCAGGGAGAGTAGTGGTTGGGAGACAGGGGAAAGGTGGGTGGCAACCTTGGGTCTCCGGGGAAAAGGGCCAATGGGAACTGTCTCTGCACTGCACCAAACATCAACCAATGGTAGGCAGAGGAGTGGAAAACAGGGGAGGACAACAGGTTTTGGCAGGAAAACTATGAGGGGAGAAGAAGACAATATGGAGGATAGGATTTTTTTAAAACAACAACTGGGGTACATATAATATCACAACAATAAACTGGGAAAACGGGGGAAAAACTGTCAAGTCCGATATGTCATATCCAGTAAACAAATGTCCATTCCCGTATATGTTGTCTTATTCCAGGTTATAAATCTGCCTCCACGCTTGGTACTCTTTCCAGGCACTTTCCTCTTCCCCAACAGGTGGACTTACCACTGTATTTATGCTCTAGGTTTAGAAAGCAGTATTGACTGGTGAGATAGCAAGTGTGAAGGGTCGCCTTGAAATGCCAACTAAATACGAGTCAGCCGTGCTATGCTCTTGCAAAAAATAGTTTATCTTCTTCTGGTAAGTACTGACAAAAGAGCTGATATGTGAGAGGTTGGAGAGCTGGTAAAATATCACCTGAATTACTGTGTTCATTTTCTGTGTACCAAGCTTTAATTTCTGAGAAAAAACTTTGACAAGCTGAAAAACTTCAACTAAAAATAAAACCACTGGTAAAAACATGACCTGTGAAGAAATCATGAAGCATTTGAATTGGTTTAATCTAGGAAAGAGAAAACACGTAAAGGAATGAAACAATAATATTTTAATGCATAAAGCACAGTTGTTAAATCAAAGATGATTGACTGTTTTCCATGATCACCAAAACCAAGAGTTGTTTTACTAATCAATCTTCTCCTCTTTGTGGTTTGAATTATTTCTATAAATTTCTTTGAGCCTAGATTTTCTGTATCTCTGTGCTAGGTGTATGGAGACTGGGGAGATGAGAGGAGGTTGTAAACACATTATTAGTCGTAGGGAGTTGTCCTTCCTGCAAGGTACTAATATTTTTTTTTCCCATTAGTCTTTTCATGGAACAATGAAGAAAAAAGCTTCCAATACATGGTTTGGGTTTCTAAGTCCACTGGAATATTAATCATAACTAAAGAATTTTATTTATTATCATAGCTTTATCTTAGACATTGAATTACTTTAAATAATGATTTTTGTACTGGGTTTACCAGGAGCAGAGTGACAAATACTTTGTACACTTGACAGAAATTCTTTTGGGGGAAGATTTCACTGTGTGATACAAACCTTTCATATAATTTTCTAGGTTAGCAAATGTATTAGATGTAAGGACAGGTGGATTAGGGTTATCATAAGTGTAGATATACTTGGGTTTATGGAAAAGTAGTCCTCTCTGTCTGGGTTTATGGATTAATAGCCAAAAAACTGTGTAGTAAAAAATGCCATGGTCAATAGGGCTGTAGACTGAGGGGGACATCAGTCACTGTGCGATAACTGGATTGTGAGACTCTGATTTTAGTGACTGGAGAAAAAAGACTGTGAGACTGTGGGTGGAGACACATGGTATTAGAGGACAAGATGTGTGGAAGACCAACGAGAAGTCGTGGAGAAACACAAGAATGAGAGAAGATGTCTAGAATTTTTGTGGTTTGTAAGGTCAGAAATGGGTTTCGATTCCCAAAGAAACACCAACCACAACAACTGCCCTGGTGTCTCAGCCTGAGACCCTGGTGAGAACACATGTGGAATTGCCTCATTGTTCTTACCTTTAAAGTAATACTAACCCCAACATACAGGTGAACAGATAACTGAGAATAAGCACCTTCATGCATATTTTAAATGCACAGCCTGAGTTTCAAATATGCTGGTAATGTGAAGGGTGTTTTTGAAACTGATTTGATGCTTGAAATAATAAAGGAATCTAGAGTATATTTTTAGCGCTTGATTATTTGCTTTAGATGTTTAAGTTTAGTCTTGTAGCAAGGACTTTAAAATAGAAATGCTCTTGAACTAAGCTTCTGTTCCTAATGAATGCCACAGTTAAATTTGCATTTCATTTAATGCACATGATGAATGTCTGAAGCTAAGAAACTATGTCTATCTTTTTGAATCTGAAACATCTCAGGTGATATTATTGCCAAGCACACTGATGTTGAAATGACATGAATGGTTTCTTGCGCTGTTTTCCTCCAGAACCAGGTCAAGCCCCCTCAGCATTACAGGCAAACCTGTTTTGCATTGCTACAGCACAGAGGAGCAAGCTGACCTTGGGCTGTCAGTCCCATCACAGGTAATAAAAATTTAGGATGTTTAGATAAGGAGTAGAAGATGGCTTTAGGGAGATAAGTTTGTTGCTGATATTACTATAAGAACAGGGATAGCATCTTTTCCTGCTGATGGAAGACCACCCCATCCCACAATAGCATACATCCTGTGCTTCCTGAGTTCCTTTTCTTTTTTGACCACAACAGTGACAGCTGACTCTTCTGAAATAAAAAGGCAATGAACTAATTTTGTTACTTCTGTCAGCCTTGTACTTAATCACATAACTAATGTACCTATACCTAGACAGTTTTCCTTTCCCCGTTGACCCCTATTGTGACACAAGTGAGTGTTAGAAGTGCCTCTGTAGCTTATATAAACATGAAGCTTTCAAATAGTCTAGACTATATTGCCATGAAGTCAGACCAATACACTCTTCTTCTTGAGGAACAGACATCTGAGATTCATCCAAGGGTTCCATATTTTTATACAGAGTTCAGTGAAGAAACTTATAGGAAACAAAATACATACCCTCCAAAATGCAGAATACATTTGTAATGAAATTTGAATTAGAGAATTTCACTCAGCTGAAACTGGTTTTTATACCTCTCTGCCTTATCTAGAAATATTAAAAAATTCATTGTTGGAAGTAAGTTTCAGAATAGATTTAAAATCTGTAAGGAAATAGCTCAAATTCATGTTACTTCATGTGTATTCTATTTAATATATTTTGTTGTGTCCTTAGAGCTACCTATATGCTGCAAATTACTGGAGCGTGCATTTCGGCAGACTAGGCAGCAGTAAGGAAACTGGGAAACTGAGTTCTACAGACACACAGAGTGCGTGACTGTAGGCAATACAGTTCTATCAAATAATAACCAATTTTCATTGAAATACTTCAAAGCACAGTGGTAGTTGTTTTCACGTTCAATTTTTCTGCCTCTAGTGGTTGCAGTGCAACCTCCACTTTGAAAGGTGGGGGCTTACGTGAATGATAAACACTGTGATCCCAACGTCAAAGATAAATTCTCCTGAGCTAAGGCTGAAATTGCTTCTCTTTTTTATTCTGGTTAGGGAAAGCTGAATGTAAGATGGTTAAATGGAAAAGAGTTTTCAAAGCCAACCATTCTGGCTTTTAGGACTATTTTCTTGTGAAATTGAAACTTACTACAGATAAGAGTCCTTTTGTTTTTCTATCAGTGATAGTTTTTGTTTTTGCAGCAGGGTGAGATAGCTTGCTCTCATTTCTTAAATAATTTAGAAGGAAATTTAAACTCTAAAGCAGATTATTTTAGGAAGAGCTATCTTGTGAAGAGCCTTGCAACATCTGTGTTCTTAAATAACTCTAGGCTGATCTATTTTCTCCTGTACTTGCTTAGTCCCTTTTATTTCTGAAAGTAGTTTTTATTGTATTTTCCTTCCTCATGGAAATGAAGTGATTTCCACTTTCTAAGTAACTATACTCCATTAAAAGAACTCTTCAGCCTAAATTTGTCATGTCTATGAGAATAAATTGTGTTACCCTAGAGAACTTTTCCAGCGTCCTTAACATCAGTTTTAAAAATGCTGAGTTTACCCTGTTATACTTGATAGGATTCTTTCATTATGAGTTTCTGTTTCGGACTCTGATATAAAATAAAGCATTTCCTTTCGTTACATTTTCTTGTAAATTAATCTTGCAGAACCCAGCAATGGAACTTGGAATTTTTCATAATTAATATTTAAGTCACAGGAATAGTTTAATTAAAACTTTTGAGTGCTTCATTTGTCAGGGATATCCTGCAGAACATTCCAGCCACTACAGCTATATTGTACCTTATATATATCTTTCTCATACAATTACATCCAGTCCAAGATATTAGAGGACCACTTTTAGTATGATTGTGATGTAGAATTGCATCTCACAAAATTGTTCATTATGCAAGATTGTCCTGAAATGATTGCAGCTGCAAGGTACTTTGCAGCTCCAGCTTACAAGCTCTAAACTTCCTTGACTTTATCAGTGGAGGAACATGTAGCTGGCTTGTTACAGCTGCTTCCATGTACACAGACTACTCAGAGTTGTCTGACTTGCAGAATACTCCAAAAGTGGTGATCAATATTCAACCCCTTTAGTAGAAGAGGGCTGCCTGTCCTTAGGGAGGAAGGGCTGAGAGGGAGAAAAAAAAATTGCTGAAGTTCTCACTGTCTGTCACTTATAATTATTAATGATCATTTCAGGGTTTCATTGAAGGAATCTAGGGAGCAAACTCATTGGATTGATCTGTGGAAAGATCAGATAAATTATTTCAAATTTACATTTTTTTGTCTTTCAAACTTCAAAAATATACTGTAACCTGTTTTATGACTATTGTCACATTTGAATTTTTCTTTCTTTTGTGGCACATTTTCCAGGAAATGATATCAGGGCCCCAAGTGCACCTACTAGCTCTGCAACACCCACATCTGAGAAGTTTGGCTGCCTGTGCTCAGAGTGCAGCTGCAACCCATATCATGCTGTTGGGATGTAAGCTGGGAACTGATTGTCAAAGATTCTGTAATTCATTCTTCTTGTTATGTGCCTTTCTGACTTTAAAGCGTTATGAGAAAACTGGTAATGTATTGTCAATTATAGCTTAAATTCAATGTTGTTTAACATTTTATTGTATTCAGTAAAGCATGAAAGTGGCATTAACTTCAATGATATGCAAATGGTAAGTGGTCCTTCCTACTTGGTATTCCCTATGAGTAGGAAATTATACAAACAACTTTCATTATTCATTTATTACTGGGGAATAATTAGAAGTGAATGACTATTAATTTCTTTTTTTTTTGCAAAAATGAGGCTTTCATCCTTTTAGACACATTTATTTTCAACAGTAAGTATCTGCCTTTGTGACTTTTTCTTACATAAACACTTTCCTTCCTCCACTGCTGACATTGGAGTCTGAACATTAAAAATTTAAATAGTAAAAAAAAGTTTTTCCAAATTTTTCCTGTTCATTGTTTGGTGCCTTTGATACATGTTACCATATTCTGTAACTGAGATCTGAAGCTAGACAAAAGGGGAAAAAAAATTGTTGATACTGTAAAGCATAATTTTGCCTCTGTTTTGGGTTCTGTGACCTGCAGGTCGGTCAGTTGGATGCTGAAAGTCAATGACATCACAATTTTTTTATGGGCAATTTATATGATCTGATTAATTTTTTTTATGATAATAGAATGCACTAGTCATGGAAAAATACGTGCATTTTGATGCAGTTGCCAGAGCATGGATTTCTACTTGCTTAGATATTCTTGGTTACTGGTTACTCATCCAGATACACAACTTCCATAAGTCTGCTGCCGTTTGTGCCAGTTCTGCTGAATATCTTGGATATTTTGTGCTTATTGTCATATTTTCACATGACAATAGCACGTATGTCTGGACATGTGAATTGAACTCAGCTCTTTACTGACAATAATGGGATATTGACTTCTACAACTCCGTGTAGACACCTGAATGTAAATGTCTTAATTTGGAACTGAATCGCATCCTCAAAGATGCTCGGAGGTTCTTCTAGACCTCTTAAAAGATCTCTCTTTTCCTACTTTACTACAGAAGCCTCACTTTAGCTTAGTGGTGTGCAACTGAGATGTAAAATCTTGTTCGCAAAAATTCATAGCTACTCTTAGGGCAGGATGGCATCTATGCTCTACCTGGATTTCAAGGGGACCAACAATGACTAATCTGCCTGATTTCTTAGGCATACTGGAAGGCACCTCCATGTATGATAGATTTATCAGCTAAAATTGAATCTATCACATGTGTAAATGATACCTGCCTGGGATTATTAGAGACTAACATAGCAAAAAATTTTTTCATTGTTTCGGTGGATAAGACAAATGACTTATTACTATTTTTCACTATTACATTGTGCATGGCTATGTACTAAAATGATCTCTTGATGCTAAGGTGACATGAATGTTGGAAGATATGGGCACTAGCTCTGATTCTGAAACCAGGTGATAAAATCTGGCTACCTCCTTGCTATTAAACTGCCTTTGCTTCAAATTCAGAGCAGCTACATCCAAACTGCATTATAAATGGTCATTGAATGGGCTAATTCACAAACTTTGCCTGTGAATTGTTTGGAGAGAGTGCTAGTTCAGCTAGCCTAATTGTGTGCCAGGAACTACTGTAATAATACTGCCCATCTCTTCCTTGGTATTGTTCATTTAGTGTAGATGCCTCAGGATTATTAAGAAGAATGTTGGAGGGACTGTATGGAATTTATAAGCATGCATCATAAGGAAGATCTGGCAACCAGAAGATAAGGCATTCACCAGAGACAATTATCAAAGATCTTTTCAGGTGAAAATATTCCATTTGATGTTTCATGACTATATATCTCATTTCACCCTAGAGAATAATATAGCAGTCAGCAAACTTCATACAGAAATAGCACTGTGTCCATCAAAGAGGAGTAGTCTGTTCTAGAGTGGAATGTGACAGTTATTTGCCAGGGTAATAGCATTGCAGATCTGTGTAGGAGTGGGGCCAGAGAAGAATCCTGCATACAAAGGAAAATACAGAGAGACTGTAAGGAGGTAAAGGAGATGCAAGGTTATTTAGGTTGTGGAAAGTTAGGTAAATAGAAAATCTCACTTTGTCTCCTTTGCTAATATCTCTTGTCTTTAATAAAAGCTGGTTACCCAAATGCAGCATATTCAAGAACACCATACCCTGAAACAGAAAGCAATTCAGTGTATGGGTCCCTGAAACAAGTGCAGTCAGTGTTCACTCACATATCCTATCCAAGTACTGATCAGGCCAAATCTTTGCATATGCTTCCACCTCGAGAAGGCTTTGTGTGGCCACGGTGGTTTTCCTGAACAGAGTAATTATGAAGACTCTTCAAATTGTGAACTGCAGGTCTTCTACTCATGAGAAATTGCATTCACTTAAATAATGTGGTTATTATTAAAGGATTTAATTATATTCCTGTGTGAACACTTTTCATTTCAAAGTAATTATTTCCAAATTTTGTAGGGGTGAAAGGAAGCATTCAGACAGGATAATCTCAATTAGACTTCGGTGGGAGCAGAGAGTGCTGACAGTAGGGTAGCAGATTGTTACTCCAAAAAGGAGACAGACAGACTTTGACAATCCATGAGAGATGACCGTATCAGATAATAATGAAATATGCATTTTCAATGTAATGTTAGCAGCATGCAGGATGCAAGAGTTACCACAAGATGGAAGCTGGCAAATTGCTCAGGTTGTAGCTTCTCAACTACATGAAGGCAATGCTGTCTAGTGCTTTACACTGCTACTAAATTTCTATTCTATAATGGATGTATCTGTTATAGCTATTACTGATTCAAATGAAAAAGAATTTTATCCACATTTTTAAACACTTTTTTTCTTTCTATTGAGAGAAATAATACTGTCATTAAGATACACAGGGCTTTAAGCACAGCTATGGTAATGCAGTCCCCAAAAAAATTGCTGTGCATAGCTACCACCATTGTACAGGATAAGCAAGTTAAAATAATTGTTTTCTCCTTTAGTGTGCCTTTCATGGGCTTGTAAAGTTCAAACTTCAAAAGCTGAATAACCTTTCTAGCATGATGCAACATTTTAGTTTACTTCAAATAACAATGTACGTATCGTTCCATGGTGGTCTTAGTTATTTCTTCAGAAAAAATGTTTCTCTAGGAATCCTTGGGATGCCTTTGTCCACATGGAACTTTTCCTTTGTGACTGAGGATGGAGAAAATGAGCATGTTTGGAGACTTATGTAGAGTACTTTTGAGACATAAGGTAGATGAAAATGGAGAAGGAATGGGAAAGCCTCAGCTTTCTCTAAAAAGCATTACTGTAGTCTTCTACTAGGGGCAATTTACTTGTTCTGTATTACATATGCAAAGGAGATGTGCAACATGGAAGAAGAGTCCAGAGCTGACTGAACTGAAACTGTTCCATTAGTTAGAAACACTTCCTAAAAAACTGAATAGAAACAAAAATATAGTACATAATATAGCTTTACATGAGGAGTAAAAACGTCTCAACTATTACATGACCATGACCATGATATTACATGAGACACATTACATGTCTGTGAGGTCTAATGTCACGTTATGGATCCCTCCAGTTACCAGGCTTATACTGTCAGACTTCCCTAGTAACTGGCCCCGGGTGCCCTGGTCTCCCCTGCTTAATGCTCAGACACACGCACACAAATGGGTCTCTCAGTTGACCCCCAGGCTCCATGGTCTTCCCAAGAGCTGCCTGGGATCTCTTGGCCCATCCAGTAGCCAGCACAAAGACCCTTTGGTCTCTGGGTTTAACACCTGGCTCCCAAGCTCTTATCATACTTGAAGGGTAGTCCTGCTTTTATGAAAAAAATATTGTTGCTTTCAACTTATCTACACATTCTGCCATTTGTATATATAACCAAGGCTAAACTTCAACAAAGATCTTCTGCAGAAACACACAAATTTAGATGAGGGATTGGCAAATGTTCTCTTTCACCTGATGGGATAACAGGCTGGACTTTTTCTCCAGCCTGAGACGGGCTACAACCAAAACTAACTGAAAATCCTCCTCTGAATAAAGCTTCTTTTTGAAGAAGCTTCTGTTGAAGACTTTTTATGGTACCCCTAGAGGCAAACTGAACATGTTTGTGCTTAAATCTAAACAAAAAAAATAATGAACAATGGTTGATTAGAGTCCAATAACAAAACATGGTTCTAAAAAGAGTCTTCAAATAGGGGTCACAAGATTCCTTGTACACACTTGCACCGGTAGCAGTCCCAGGAGCAGCTTCATGGGGCACCTCAGCCCAGCTGTGGGTTCACCCCCTGGACCAGCTCTGCTGCACAAAAGTGGCCACTGAGCTTGGGCCCCTGAGCGCTCCTGTTCCAGGATGTCTACAAGGCAATGCTGAGGATGCATCTTAACTCTTCACCAAGGGATGAAACTTCACCCCCTTGCAAGGAGTGTTCTGTACCTGGCATTCCTGGTTCCAACCTTCTTTGAGTTGCACCTTCTTGTCCTCTGTGCCAGATCATTCCTTGGTCACAGTTTGCCACTGCTGAGCAATTACAGTTAGAATTTCTACTTCACTTGCTTTTTGTCAGCATAACAAGAAGAGGAAACTCCCTATAGTCTCTGTTATGTCTCTGGTTTTTCAATTTTTAAATGTTAACACAGAGGTTTCTGAGAGCTGCACCTTCAGCTTCCTGCTTGGAAATGCACATAATAAATGCTTGATTTTGTGTTGCTTAGGATGGCAAAAATATAAATAAAACATATGAAGAGCTTCTATGTAACAGAACAGAAAAAATACAAACGTCTTCTAGTATTGTTTTATTGTTTTGTTGGCAAAAAACTATCGCACTTAGGGAACTGTGGGTGAGTAACTTATTCAGGAGCTCAATATATAGAGAAGGGAAATTGAGCACTTACTAGAATAGACTCAGGTTTTCTGGGGTAGTTTTCTTTGTTTGCTTGTTTTCAAATTTATAACTCCTTATAGATAAATTTAGTATTCATTTCCCATAAACTGAGGACTCATGGTTGCAATTTTCTACAACATTTTATACCATGTTTGTACTCAGGAGAATTCTTGACCACCATTAATATGAATGGAAAATTTATAATTTTTTCCTGACAACATGAGATTAATTTGAAATCTATTCCACTAAGTTTGTTTGTCAGTCCTCTCTTGATAATTTTGAAATACGTTGTCTAATTTTAATGTCACTGAAAGATGGGTAGAATTCTTGAAGATAACTAATGATGTCCCTACAAATTTACTGAAAGTGTGACAGACTAAACAGAGAAAGGCCCAAAATAGTGGCTCTCTTGAGGTCAATGGAGAGTGAATCAGCCATTACACATTTCCTTTGGTTAAGGCAGCCATTTCATATGCATACAGTTCAACACTAGTGCGTGTTTTTCTCTTCTTGTATGCATATTTCATAAAGGATCATCTGGTGTGGAGCAGAGGTAATTTTAACAGGGTGATGTGGGTGACATAAATGAAATTGGACTCAAATATGAAAGAAATCACGTTTCATTACCTTTATTGCCTATAGGACAATGTGATAATTCTGCCTTCAGGAATTCAACCAGTTGGAATATTTCTTCTTCCAATTACATAAATGAACTTCTGAAACCTTTAGAACTACAGTACAGCATTATATGCATGGCCATGAATAGGATTTAAGTGCTATAGAAATCAAACACTTCTCACCCGTGAATTTCATTTTGTGTGAATATTATGTGTGCACAAAGAGAATTGCTCCTGTGAAAGGACATTTAGCTCCAAACTCTTTGAAAACATCACCTCTTAACTGTGAGAAAAATCTGTGAGGAATGTAGTTTTAGGTTGCTTTGACCATGGAATCTGTTGTAATCAATCACAGACAAAGAGTCATCTGCACTTCAGGCTGTGATTGTCCACAGAATCATAGAATGGCTTGGGTTGGAAGGGACCTTAACGATCGTCTAGTTCCAACCTCCTTCCTTGTTGGTGAGAACAAGGTTCAGCATAGCACCTCTCCTTATCGGCTCCTCTATCCCTTGGAGAAGGAAGTTATCATCATTGTATTCCAGGAACCTCTTGGATTGCTTATGCCCTGGTGCGTCCATAAATGACTTGGACACAGGACTGGGAGGGATACTAAGCCAGTTTGCAAATGACACAGAACTAAGTGGAGCTGTTGACTCTCTAGAAGACAGAGAGACCCTGCAGAGAGACCTTGACAAATTGGAGGACTGGACGATCACCAACCATATGAAGTTCAAAAGGGAAAATGACAGATTCTGCACCTGGGATGGGGCAACCCTGGATGTTTGTACAGACTGGGGAATGAGATGCTGGAAAGCAGTGCCATGGAAAGGAACCTTGTGGTCCTTGTAAACATCAAGTTGAAAATGAGTCAGCACTGCCCTGGCAACCAGGAGGGTCAACCGTGTTCTGGGGGCATCAGGCAAAGCATCACCAGCTGGTCAAGGGAGGGATTGTCCCACTCTGCTCTGCACTGGGGTGGCCTCACCTTAAATATTGTGTCCAGTTTTGGTCACCACAATACAGGAAAGATATTAAGCTCTTGGAGAGCATCCAAAGAGGCCAACAAAGATGGTGAAGGGCCTTGAGGGGAAGCCGTAGGAGGAGCGGCTGAGGTCACTTGGTCTGTTCAGCCTTGAAAAGAGGAGACTGAGAGGAGACCTCATTGCAGTTACAGCTTCCTCATGAGGGGAAGAGGAGAGACAGGCACTGATCTCTTCTCTGTGGTGAGCAGTGACAGGACCCAAGGGAATGGCCTGAAGTTGTGTCAGGGGAGGTTTAGGTTGGATATCAGAAAAAGATTCTTCATGCAGAGGGTGGTTGGGCCCTGGAACAGGCTGCCCAGGGAAGTGGTCACAGCAATAAGCCTACCATAATTCAGGAAGTGTCTGGATGACACTCTAATGCTCATGGTGTGACTCTTGGGGATGGTCCTGTCAGGGCTGAGAGTTAGACTCATTGATCATTGTGGATTCCTTCCAACTCAGCATATTCTGTGATTCTGTGTTAACAATCCAACAGATAGTGATGTGATTAAGTCCCCCATCAGGGCCAGGACTTGTGAACATTAGGCTGATTCTATCTGTCTGTAGAGGGCCTCACCTGTTTGATCTTCCTGGTTGAGTGGCCTGTAGCAAACTCTCACTATAATGTCAGTTGTCCATGCCCTCCCTTTAGTCCTGACCCATAAGCTCTCTGTCCACCCCCAGACAGAGTTCCACACACTCCAGTTGGTCACTGGCATAAAAGGTGACACTCCCTCCTTGTCTCCCCTACCTCTCCTTCTTAAAGAGCCTGTATCCTTCCATTCCAACACTCCAGTCATAGGAACCATCCCTTCATGTCTCCATGACGCCAGAAAGGTCACAGCCCTGCAGGTGTGTGCATGTCTCTTATTCCTCTTGCTTGTTCCTCATGCTCCATGCATTTACATGGAGGCATATAAGTCAGGGCCCTAATGAAGCTGCCTTACTGGCTGGAGTGGAAGAAATTCCTCTGTGCTGCTCTTCAGGTGCTCTCCTGCTGACCTGTAATCCCTCTCCGGCTCTTGACATCTTGTTCTGGCACTGGCAAACTGGTAGGAGTGGGATGCATTGAGGTTCCCCTCCCCTAGTATAAACTTGAATGTATGAAGAGTTGAATCATAGCAACACACTGGTCTGCAAAGAGTAGTTTAATAGATGGGGAAAAAAATGAGCCTTGGTGGATCTCTGTGCAGCTTTTGGGGCATGAATAGTTCATCTGCAGTACAGACATTCACTGAGTAGCTCTGGAGCCTGTGATGCATTTTTAAATCTGCTGCAGGCACTTCAGCAACTCGGTCTAATTCCAAGACAATGGGATTTGATATTGCAAGTGCTGAAGTACTTTAAAAAGTTAATCTGATATATATTTCAATTTTACCCTTTACAACACCTCCTCAGAATTCTTAAAAACGTAAAAACTTTCTCTAATAGTTTTGGCTTGCTGTTAAAATCTAACTTAAGAGAGTTTCTATGCCTTTGGCATAAAATATGAACATGAATATCAAAGCTGAAAATCAAAAGAAAGCCAAACTGAACTGTAATTGAACTAGTCAGAATAAAGAGTACTGAATAGAAATATACAAAACAGAGAGAGCGTAGAGAGCAGATGTGCAAGAAACAAATAGTGTATATAAATTAGTAATCACAAGCAAATGTAAACCACAGTATGCTTTTTGTGATATACAGAGCATCCCAGCAAATAAAACTCGTGTAATGGCTGGGTATAAGATTAGAAACAGAATTTTCAAAATGCTATTGATTTTTAAATTTGCCTAATACAATCAGTAAAATTTTTAAAGATACAGAAAGAAAATTTGTAGAATATCCCATAGCAGAGAACTGTGTGGTATTACTAGCATGAGTAAGTGGGAGTAAAAAAATATAATAGGAAAATTCTCTGTATTTCCAGCCACTATGAAGGGCAAGCCAAAAATTCTCAATAACTTAAAAAAAAATTTGTGGCATTCACAGCTATCAGTAACTATCAAATAATATAAACCTTGAACACTAAGAGAAGTACAGTTGAGAGTTACAGCACAGGGAGAAAACTGAAACGTGGAATGTATAGGAAGGAGTAAAGGAGTGTTAGAATTATTATCTGTAAGCCCTTTAAGAACTTAGGAAAGCATTGCAAAGATCGTCCTGAAGCTGACCTGTTACCTGTGCCCATGTTGATCAGGGGAAAGAGCTCACCTAGAGAGATGAAGCAGATGGGTGACTGACTTCTTTTGACGAAGGAATGTGGAAAACTCAAAGTGGTTGAAAGTTCTGAAGTTGTGATTTTACCAAAATTATTGCCCAGACTTGGCTCACAGGGCACTGGGAGGTCAGTGGTGGCTTACAAGGCAGTCTCTGACAAAACCAAAATAAAGAGCAAGTGTGAAGAAATATTCCTGGGCATTGAAATAAGTAACTTTAAATTGAGATGCAACTTTTTGTGTAAGAGACTAAATTTGCCAAGATTAAGCCATCCATCTCTCCACGCAAACAACTAAAGAGGAATTAAGAGTATTAGCCTTGATGCCTATTGAATTTATAGGATTGTTTTTATAATTTACATTTAAGTAGGACTAAGATATGGTTAGACAGGTACCCTGATCCCAAAACTTAATGTTATATTTTCAAGGGCTAGATGGTCAATATATTTTTTATGAACAAACCCAATGCAAAACAAAATTTGAATATATTTCTTCCTAAGTTTGATGCAAAAACATGTTTGATATAATCAAAATTCTCAGAAAATGAAAAAATAACCTTCAGACATCTTACTTTAATTCAACATATGTGAATACCTTAGGTGGGCACAAGTTAGTTGTTCAGTAACATTTTTAGATCAGAAATTACAGGTGACAGTCAGCTACATTCTTATGTCTGCAACAACAACAACAAAAAATGACTGATGCTGAATATTAATAAATCTCAATTTTGTGCTATACTTTGCTTTAGGATCAGCAAATCTCTTACTGGAATCAAAGATGCAGATTTCTGAACTGCAGAGATCCTGGAAATCTCTTTGGAGTGGCTTTCTTCAAAAGAACAGTTTTTACTATTCAGAGAATAAGATCTGCAAAGAATGTGCAAGTCGGAATTCTTGTATCTTTTTTTTGATTCTTTTTTTTCTAGTACAAGTTTTTAAGATACTGTTAAATGATATATAAATTATCCCACAGTCTTAAGGTGCTATTCTTCCTATTCTACTTCTTTGTGAATGAGAAAGATCTTTCTCTTTTTTGATGTTGAAATCACTATTTAGAGAAAAGCATTTTATACTCACTTCTCACCAGACTTTATAGATAAAATGTGGTAACTCCACCAAAGGGATGAAAGCAGGAATGAAGGAGACTGAACTAAGCTCACTGGAATATTCACAGAAGGAAGAGAAGGAGAAGGGGAATGAGAAGGAAGGGGGGGGGAGAAGAAGAGTTGCTCAGAGCCACCAAAGGTCACCAGGAGACAACTTTTCCCTGGAACACTGTTGCCCTGATTCTGAAGACCTATCTGGCTGTAGCTCTACTGCTGTGACACTGCATCTTAGCACTTGCACGCTGACATGCCTGTCTGCATGACAATAGAGATAATTTAAAAAAGAGTATAATAATGGATCTGTTTTATTTCAGTGTGTAACGGTTTGGCCTAGGCCTCTTCCTGGCAACCAGGTCGAAACTAAGGACGTACCATACCCCAGTATTCCATTCTATTTCTTTACGTAAGCAGACATATAAATAGGAGGGGAGAGAAGGTTAAGCCCTTCTTCTCTTCCAGTGTACTTGGAGAAATGCAGCCCTCCCTGAGGCTCCTCCAGCTGTGGGGTAGTGGGGTCTGTGGTTTGTCAAGAGGCCGCTGCCTTCTTTCCGAGTTCGAGAGGGAGATGAAGTGACCATGGATTGAGATGTTTCTGTTTTCTCAAGGAAAGTATTGAGATTTTGTTTGTTAGTTCTTTATTAGTTGGGTATATCTGTTTTTCTGGTTTTGGGTGTTGGGGGTTTCTTTCTTATGTGTATATATTTTTTTAGCAATTGTATGTAAATGTAATATAAGTGTAAATATATATGTATATTGCTTTATTTCTCTTATTTTGGTTCTTTTGGTTTTTTTTTCCTTCTCTCTTCTTTACCCAAAAAGGGGGGGGGAGAAGGGCTTTTACTGTGGTGTCAGGGACTTGGTGGGGAGCCAACTCCAAACCGCCACACAGTGTTTAAATCACGTTTTAAAAAAAGGCTTTGGATTCTGGTTTTAGTGAGTATTTTTCCTCAATTGATGGGTTATTTCGTTGATCCAGAATCTACTATCTTGGTTCATGTCTACCAGCAAGCATGGTACAGACTCATCACAACTAGTCATCATCATCATCTACAGATGAACATCTGCACTAGCATTCTAAGCTCACTCTGTATTCACTAACAGTCATCTCTGAAAGATGGTTCATCTCAAATCTCTTAAAAAGGAATGATGTAGCTACTTCTCTACACTGAGTACAACAGAAGCCTGAGCTTACCAGATATCCTGCTAAAGGATGGATAAAACATCAGGATGAGTCTTGTTCCATCTCTCTACTGGCTTAAGAAAAGTGCACTGACATAAAGTAGTGATGATTTAACATGTTTTTAATATTTCTTTTGCAAAGAGACAAGAATAATAGAAAAACAAAGATTTGTCTATTTTTTTTTCCCCTTACATTTTAAGTGCATATGATTGGCAAAAATTTGTACGAGGTTCTCTGTAGTTCTTTAGGTGAAAATTCTCCAGGAATTTATTTCTCAATAAAATGTAAAACAAACTACATTGAATACTTCCAATAACTTTCATAATTAATTAATCATAAGTTTATATTTTTCATGAACATAAAGGATTACTAGTTTTGCAAATAACTCATATGAATTAGCCAAGAATTCATAAGTGTCTGTTAAGAGAAGAGCTATGGGAATTTCAAGAACTGTGTGTATAAAGCAATTAGCAAGACATATTTCATTAAGAAAAGTGAAAAAATTCTGGAAGTGAAAATGTGAATATTTATGTAGAAAATAATCCTATCAATCACTGTGTAAAAAAGAAAGTAATTAGAAAATAAAGGAGATCAAAATTACCTGTTTTATGGCTAAACAGTTCCTTTCTTTGATCACTGGAGAGCACTGTTCCTCTGTGAAACAATTTGTTTTAAGAACGCAGAGAGGCATTCTGCTGCAGAAGTGGTTCAATGTAGCAAATTATATAATATACATTATGAATTCAGAATTATGGAAGGAGAAATCTTAGTCTTCTGGAAAAAAACCCCAAAACAAATCTTAATGTTTTATGGATTTTATTCTTCTATCCCTCAATTTTTACAGATAATATACTATGTATTACTTCTACAGTAAGAATGTCTTACAGGTCCAGAGATCTATAGACCACTACAGAACATGTGCATATCGGAAATATGAATGTTGTTTCTTTTGTAAGTCTATCTATTGTAAAAGTAACACAAATTGTGTGAAATCCAGAGTCAACACACATAACAGTCAGCCCTGGACAGATGATAATCAAATTACCTGCATCATTTGTTGCCTGAATTGGAAGAACTAACATTGTATCTGTCCAGATCTTCTTCTGTTAAGTATAAAATTAGAATTCCAGAAAAAGACGCCAAAATAGTTACCAGCAGTTCAGAACCAATCTTATGATTAACACAGTGACTTACTCAGTAATTCTGAGGTGATAATTTTGTCTGGTTTGAGTATCTGGGTATAAACAAAGTGTTGCAAATCCTTGGATAATTTATTATGTCTGAAGTTTCAAACTCTAACCATAGGTTAATTCTAATCCCTTCCAACTTCACTTTGGTGCTCCTGCCTTGAGTTTCAGCACTTTATACCATTATGGTTTCTTATTGTATAGTTGTATTTGACTCAGCAGAGTGAGATAGAATCAGAATTATATCAGGGTTCTCTGTCTTACTTGTATAAAAACAAAGCTAGTAGCATTCAATTCACATGTTATAGCATAGGCCATTTAATTGTAATGCAATTAAATGTACTTTTAAAAAAACATTATTTAAAGAAATTATCTGTGTTGTATCACAGCAGAAACAAGGAGAGAAAATAATTCCTTGCTATGAGCTTTGCCCTCTTTCTGTTGTAATAAATGCTTTGTTCAGTTGTTAGGCTGTCATGTATGTGAAAAGGGAGCTATTAGTCATACAAGTTATTCTGTTACGTATAGAATATATTAATTATGTACACAAAGAGAGGCTTTCAGGGTCTTGGTGGAAGGAGAGCAGTGAGATCTGCTGGATATCATAATCCACAATGAGAGATGGAGCTTTATGCACCAAGGAGGATCTGAGCTGGTAGGTCACCTACCAAATCTCACCTGCAGCTCCATGACCATGTCAAACATCTTGTTCACCGGCTATGTATAATTCACTGTACTGTATTAATTGAATTGCACACAGAAAAGACCTGATTTGTCAAGATAGTATTTCCATTTCAGAGCAGTAAAGCTCCATTGATTTCCAGTCAGAGGAGAGGATGACATGAACAGATTGTTTAATATTTAAATCAAATGAGCATAGCAATGACCTCTCTCAGCTGCCTGTCTTGCATAAGGACCTCCAATAATAAGCAGCAGACACTCACGTGTCAGGAGCCCATCCTGCAGAGCTCCACTGATCACATTAATTCAAAATCGATCATAGGGCCATACATAAAAGAAGATTAGGAATGGCAACATGCAGGACATAAAGTTGACGGGAAGTGTTTTTCAAAGTGTGGAAGCAGGAATTAGTGCTGCATTAATCAGCACTACCTTTATTTGGGCTTTGGCTCAGCGAGTGCTTCAAGCAATAGAGCGAGCCATGGCTTTTAAATAATTAGCTGAGAACATCTCTTACTTGCATATCTGAACAGCAAAGGGAATGTAGATGTAGTCAGAACCTGATTTAGCTTATTAGCATTATGGTATGCCATGATTTTCTCATAATGAGATTCAGGGTAGCTATCACAGATCTGAGATGATTAAGTATTCAGTGGCACAGATGGGGAAATGGGAAGAGATGAATACAATGTAGAGACTTTGGATATTAAAGTGAGATCCAGTTAGCCTAAAACCTATCCCAAGACTGAGATGTAGCGTGATTAGCAGCAAAACTGTACCAGGGAACTTATGTGAATGTAAGAAAACAGATGCTTTAGAAGCTTTGGAGCTGTCAATGTCTACATGGAAAAGTACCAAAATTTCAATATCATCTGAATCCTCAGTGAAACATATTCCAAGTTTGATGAGCTCAGTGATGTCAAATAGACGTTGGCTTCTACCTTCAGGACTTGTGAGATCCAGGAGGGTGCCCAGGAAATTGCAGTGTGTCACTGAAACCCTGGGATGGTGTCTGATTCTTATCAACTAGTCAATATTCTGAACTTAGATGAACAGACCACCTGGGTTTTGGCTTGAGGTTGTCAAACCAATGTCAATGCTATCACCTGGCAAATGTCATCAGATGTCGTGAATAATGACATGAATGACAACAAGTGTCATCATCCTTGATTTGCTGCTGATTGAAATGTCACCCTACTTTTGATAAGCTCAGAAATGTGATTTTCCTGATGAATGATGCTAGTCTTTTTTATGCCAGTAACTTTCTAAAGGGCCACAATAAATCTCAAAGTTCCTTCTCCAAGCTCTAATTCATCTTGCTGTCTGGCAAATTCAATCCTGATACCAACAGCTCCCTCTCCTCCTGGTTTTCTTGCCATTTTCCTAGACTTTCTTTGTAGCTCCAAAACCCTCCATGCTGGGATACTATTTAAATAACTCAAGTCTTTTGACAAAAGCATCTGAATTTTCTGTCCTACCCTTTCGTCCAAGTGTGTAGGGGAAAATGTCCATCTCTTCATTATTACATCTCTAATTAAAAACAAGAAGACTGTCTTGTTTTCTTTTTCCCTATAAAGCTTCTTTATTTTTGGATTATTCCCCTTTCTTCTTTCTAATGATTGGCCAGTATACAAACAAAGCAAGAGGCTGAAAAATTAGAATTATTTATCAGCTACCAGAAAGCAGTCTCACCTCATTTTTTTCTTATCCAAACTTTTCCTTTCTTATCTAATGAGTATAAAATAGTAATTTTTGGATCATCTTTTCAATGAAAAAGGCAAAATAAATTTAGATTCCATATTTAAAAAATAGATGAAATATTTACTGATTGGACTCTGAATTTATTAGACTATTGATGTGAAGATGGCACATATTCAAATCCTGTAGGAAATGAGAAGCAATAGTTCCAAAAGCGAGAGTAATAGTAGATAATAGTAATAAATAAATATCAGTAAAACTCAGTTGGGTTTTTTTAAGATGAAAATTTCATTTATATATCACTTGGTTTGGGAGGGGGGAAGTCTCAATATGTTTTCGTGCCATCCTTATCAATAAAAACTATGGGGTTTTTAGTGTAAAATAAATGAATATCATGAATATCAATTTTTCCCTTCCTAGAAATCTCCCTGGTGTTAAAAAGACATCAAAGTGACAATTTTATTTTTGACCTCTAATTAAAATAATGCGATATATCTTTAATACATAAAATCTTTCTACCAAAAAGATTGAAGATGTAAGTCAAGCAATAAATTATAAATAAATAAAATGTTACTGTGAATTTTGTGTTGAATCACTGCTTGCATTTGCCCTAGTAATATCAATTTTTTTTTGGTATATAGTCTAAACCATTCTATGTTTCAGGGGAGAAAAAGTATGTAGGAAAAACCTCTATAAATACAGTGGCAAAACGAAATAAAAAAGAAAAAAATAGTTTCCTATGAAATTCTCCAAAAAAAGCAACCTAGCATTTATCAATGCCTAATCCAAAACCCTTTATGTGAATGATTGTTTATGGATCATTAAGATGGATCTACACATATCAAAGCTTCTATTTTCTAATCCAGTCCTCATTGAAAATATTCTTCTGTTCAAATCGTTTCACTAGGAAAGGTTATTTTTATATCACCTTTTTTCTCTCCCTTATATTTTTTTTCATATCTTTTAATTCCTGGAAGAAACACTGAATCACACCTTTAAAGGTTCTGTTTTTGACAAAAGCTGGACTTTTGTGAAAGAGCTAGTTCAGCATAAGATTTCAGTCTGAAATGTTTTCTATTGGGAAAAATCACATTTTGCCCTCAAATGATCTAAATATAGGAGTTTTCAAATGTTTTGCAATGGACATATATTATCAGACAGGTAGTCCTTTGGGTCACTTAGCCTTTTGCTCTTTAATGGTCATGTCACCTGCTAACCCATCCACAAGGCCCAATACTTTCTTTTCCATTTACTGCTGTGTAATAGCCTGGTGTCAATTACAGCAAAAGCTAACATGGGAAAGTACCATCAGGGAACCACAGGCATTCTGCTTTTATGTAGAAAAAGATAAAGCTGCTTTTCCCCTACATTTTACTTTACTTTTTGGCTGGTCTGTTACTCTCCCGGAAACAAGGATAGGGCATTTTACTGTATGCCATCTGCACACCTAATAATTTCTCTGAGAAACACTAATGAGGCTTGGGATCTCTGAACCAGTAGGTTGTCACTATCTGTACACTAACTGATCATCCCCAAATATACTAGGGATTAATACAAAACCTACTAAGGTCAGCAGGTACCTTTCAATGTACTTTGGATCAGACACAGAAAATTCATGGTCCATTTTGAAATGGAGAGGCTGATTAGAAAAAGAATCCCCTGACAGTTGTGTTGATATTTTATTGAGCAACCCACTGTTAAAAATGACCTTCCAGATTTTTTCATAAGTTCACAGCATTCAACAACTTTGGGTTACTCTTAAAATTAGGTATTTCTCTTCTGTGGTTCGTCATTTGTTCTTTAGTCTCTCAAGGTGCTTTAAGTGTATGGATACTGCACTTCTATACTTCTGTGGTATAAGTGGATTATTTAAAATGGCTTAAGGCTGAAAAGGGAATTTCTGCATCCTAAGTGCCACCACCTTTGCCAGTACTGACTGCGTAAGGTGAAAATAGAATAATTTTGAAAACTGCAGTTTAAAAAATCATTTAGTATCTAGTTGCCAGTGGACCATGGCTAATGACTAATTGGTCGCTCTAGATGCTTCTCTAGCTTATTTTTCACTTCAGCTCTTATTCCAAACTTTTTTCCCAAATCCAGCAATCTAAAAATCTTGTGATAAAGCTCTTGCTAATTTACATAGCAGAGGTTGCTATAGCAACCTGGCAGAACATTTCCAGAAGCAACATATGAGAGGTAACCTTTATCTTTATGTGAGAAATATGCTTTAAAGGTATGTGATAGTCTGTATAACTCTGTTTTTTCCTCAAGACGTTTAATCATGCAGTAAAGTCAAAATATTTCATCTTTGATATCACAGTCCTCAGCTTTGTGAGCACTGTTGTCAAAAACACATATTATGAACTTATTGCATATCAAAGCATGTAGAACTGCAGAATTCAAGGCTGCAATATTTGTTGCTATGTTGGACATATACAGCTGAGTCTTTTGAACATTGTAAAAATGGTTTCCCAAGCATAGTTTGTGGCACCTGGATTCATTGAGAATTCACCATTTTTTCTTACACACATGCAGTGTTGAGTGTCAGTCTGTGACCCCATGGCCAGCTGCCTCACTGCTCTGGGCTTCTCACACTAGGAGCACAAAACTCACACAGATCAAAGGGTTTGAAGAAAATGTGGCCAAAATTCAGATATTATGATGATATCATCCAGCAGGTCTGTCATCTGCCTCTAATAAGAAAATGAATCCCAAATGGATCAATTAAGAAGTTTACAGTGCTGTGTTTTGGATTCAGTATGAGGATAATGTTGGTAACACACTGATTTGGTTGTTGCTGAGCAGTGCTTACCCTGAGTCAAGGACTTCTCAGTTTCCCATGTTCTGCCAGTGAGGAGCTGTGAGAGAGCACAGACAGTACAGCTTGACCCAAACTGGCCAAAGGGATGGATATTCCATACCATAGTACATGAATATATGGAGCCCCTGGTGATCTAGTGGTTAGGGTGCAGCACTTTCACCGCTGCGACCCGGGTTCGATTCCCAGCCCCCTGGGCAGAAGGAGCTCGTCAGCCCTGTAAGGCAATCCATCTAAGAGAAGGTCACTCTAAACAAACCCACATCCTGAGACCCTCACTGCCACTGTCCAAGCTTGCTCGGCCCCGGCAGATGAACCTCAGGATTAAAGGGTGGGCTCAGTTCAGCGCACGCTGTGTCTCACCTAAAAAATCCACTGCGCAGGCTCGAAGGGTTAATGACCTTTCCCAAATCTTCGCTCGCAAAGACTGGCCATACTACTACATGAATATATCAACTGGGAGAGTTATCTGGAGTTAACAGGCCAGTTGCAGTTTCGGAACAGGTTTTGCATAGCTCAGCAGGTGTTAAGCAATTGTATTGCACATCACTTGTTTTTCTTGGGTTTTATGTTTCTCTCTCCTTTTTTATTGCTATTTCTATGATAATTTTAATATTATTATATTTTACTTAATTTCAATTATTTAACAGAACTCATTTCAACCCACAAGTTCTACATTTTTTCCCCGATTCTTCTTGTAATCTGGCTCAATGCCTGATCAGTCTCCTAATTGGTGCTTCTGTCTCATCTCTAGTAATAGGAGGCTTCAGGTTATACCACTTTTCTTTACTACAGGCATTATCAGAATTTGCAACCAGGCAATACCCATTCTATCTAGCAGGCAGTAGGCTTCTGCTTGGGAGTGCAAAAGTTCATATTTAAACATTGGCTTGCAGACAGATGTACACCCAATTATCTGATGCCTGTTAACATTACAACATTGGCTGTTTTTTTGCCTATGACAGCCAGGTAAACTCTGAATACAACACTAAATTTGCAGCATCCAGAGCAGTTAAAATTCTGCTGATTTCCTCTCTTCTGACAAAGAGGTATGGTTTTGTGCTTGACATATATTTCATGATGCACCTAAAGCATGAAGTGAATTTTTTCACCAAGCAGTTCACCTGTATAAATGAGCTTCCATCAGAGCTCTGCAATCACACCATCAGATAGACTTAGAGCCTGCATTACCCTTTCTCCTCAGGAGCCATTTATTCCTTCCTGAGCTGAAAGGCTGTCAGACCTCACTGTGCTTTAGACCAATAGCCTTGTGCAACTTAACTGGCTAGTGAAAAATTATTTTCCTTAAAAGGTAGAATCCACTTGCCCATGTGCCTTGGTTTCTGTTTGTCTTGGATCATTGTGCTTGGATCAGTGAACCTTATATTTCTGGTTGAATGTTGAAAGAATACCTGAAAAAAACATTTGAATATGCTAACTGTGTGAAGCTCATTATTGGTTCATGACTGAGATGGACTATTGGAGGTGGGAATGATTTGGGGTGACTGATCTCTAACATTTCCTTCCTGAATTTGTGGTAACAAAGAGAGAAGCTCATGAATAGGAAAATAATCTAATCCTAAAAGTAGGAAATTGTTATTAATCAGACTGAGAATCCAAGATAAATCCAATTTAAAATATGTGAATCTAAACTAAGGCAAAGTCAAAAGCTACATAAGAAGGAAGGCTTGGTCGAATTTCGTAGCACTGCATTAAAGTTAGCATCAGTAGGATAGTATTTCCAAAGGCAATAACATGCTAAAGGGTCTATTCTTGTCTCCATGCCCTGTGTACTGTCACACAGCTGCTGCATCTCACCACAGAGATAACACACAGCAGCTGTGGCTGGAGCCAATCAGATTAACACAAAAGATTTCTAGCCCAAATTCCTGTTTTCAAGGAGATTTACTGTCATAAACCCATCAGCTTTTCAGATTGAATTTTTTAGGTTTGACTGTTCCTCACCAGTGATATACGACTTTCATTGGCATGGGGGAGAAAGGGCATTGTTGAAGTAGCTCAGTGAAGCCACTGCTGGATTGATGCGTGTAGTGGCTGCACAATCAAATGATTTTGAACAGCATCCCAAAATTCCATGTTCTGATGATTTTTAATTTAGATGCTAACACCTCTCTGGATTTGCTCATTCCAGGATGTACTTGCTAATTTTGTAGGTATTCTTCTCTCCTAAGAATGTGAATTTGCATTTTAAAACCATTTGGTTTGAAAGACCCTGGATTACCAAGTGATCAGTTCCTTGTACTTTCCAGAGTATAGCCTTTGTTTAAGTTATGTGGCTGCAATCTTCCAATTTAAATTACATTTTTTTTCTTTGTACAGTATTTCAGATGATTCTTGAATTCAACAGAAGCTTATTGAAAATTATTGCACAAGGAAAAACTTAATTAAAAACTGAAGATCAGGGCTATATAATTCGAGTAAAGGTTATAGCTAATTTAACAGCTGTAAATTCCTAGGGGCTGTTATTTACACAAAGCACTTAAAACTTTTATTGCACCTTTGGTGTGGCATTGCATTAATTAATTTGGCATTTCCATAGCACATGTTCTGATTGTTTCTGAGAAGTAGATACTTCATATTTTATCTGAAAACAGACAAAAGACTTGTGATTAACCAAATGGAGCCACTCCAAAATTTACAAAAAGGCTTCTCTTCTTTCAGATGTTAAGAGAGAGGATAAGTGGGTGTTGAAATAAACTGTTTTAAAGTCAGAGTCTGTAATATTGGCAAGATTTAAACCCTTGATGGCCTCCATAAAGATTTCACCTTGTGTATCAGTGCTTTGTATGCCACTCCCGTGGCCCCTCCAGATGTGGGTGCTTTTTGCTGCTGAAGGAAGAGATGTTTCAGAAAAGCCTGTAGATCGACACCAAAGTAAGATAATTTTCAGATTTTTGTAGCACTTTCAGAATATAACAAATATGAAGATTAATAAACAAGAAGCCAGCACGTTCCACAGAAGCAGAAAGAATTGTATCTAAAATCAAAGATCTGCAGTGTTCAATGCACATTTTTCAAAATGCCAGTGCAAGGGGGGCTCTCACGTCCCACTCTTACATGGAAGGGAGGATCCAAGATTTGTAGATGCCCATGGTCAAAAAAAAAAAAAAGAGTAAAAGCCAAAAGGGTGCCAAAAAAAAAAAAAAGGCTAACAAGTTTATCAGTAAGCTACACACTTGGAGTGGAAATTGGTATATATTTTACCTCTGTCACCATCATCATCATCATCAAAAAGTAAAAATAAAGAGTGAAGAAAGTGAAAAATGAAAGGGAGATAAGATGGGAGAGGAAAGGGGATCACCAATCCTGGGTCCAACACTGATCCAGCTGACAGAGTGTCCAGGGTTCTGGGGCCACCACCCAGGCTTTGTGGGGGTACCTTCTTATAGATAAGTTTTCCTCTCCCTCGGATTAGGTTTCTTGCTCTTCATGTAAATGAGTTAGCATGTGCAGTCCGTTCTTCTGGACCTTTCTGAAAGTGGGGTGGGGGGCTTTGAGGGTCTTTTGGCGCTCTCAATACTCTTCTATTGGCTTCTAAAAGGTCAAAAAATTACCCAGTCTATCCTCCCAGTTTTTTAATGCTGAATGATATATGGTTGTGAAGATCAATGAGAAAAGTGCATGAGAAAAAAAGTTTCCTTTCTGATTAACTCATGGGGGGTTTTTTTGTGCATGGAATTAAGAGAAGAAAGACTTATTACCATTCCTCATTACAAAAAATGTGTATAAATTTCTTTCAACATAAACTGAACTTTCACTCGCAGCACACAATTTTTACTTATTTGCCTGAAGCCATGTTTTTTAATCATTGTTATATACATGTTTTAATAAGAGGCTGCATAAAGTATTAATGGTGTAAGTTCTTTCCATCTAAGCAATTTGGGTTTATTTATTTTACTGCTAATTTTCAATTGTGTTATATTAAATCTATAACACTAAAGCTGACAAATAAAACTTTGTCAATGAATATTCAAATTTGATGTTCTCTATACAAACATTTCAGAAGAGCTGCTTTCTTTTTAAACTGATTTTCTTGTGTTAAGTTTATATGAGGAAGAACCCAACAATTTCTTTTAATAAAGCTGGAAGTAAATATTATTCAATTGTGGCTAACATTCAGAAATTAGGGTTTGTCCTAGGGACATAGATATTTGACCCTTGCCTGAAAACATATACCATAAATCTTCCTTTCTCCCATGGAGATTAAACCAAGAGTGTTTATTTCTAACTGTTTTAATCAGGTTTGGGTTTTGGTTTTGTTTTGTTGTTGTTGCTGTCATGAGAACAATGAGTGAGGGCACAACTTCTAGAACAGGCAGAGGCAACATACTTACTTCACTTCTTCATGTCCACGTAGCAGTGTCCAGCTCTGATTGAAATTTCCACATAACTTCTAGATATAATAATCTTTGAGACGGATGTTTCCTTAAGTTGGTGCATTCCTGTGTAAAGTGATCTAATGCTGTCAAAGGTTCCCTAAAATCCCACCATGGTCTGCAAGTACTGCTGTAGAAGGCAGCATATTATCTGTAAGTGTTTTGCTGGCTTGATGCAAGTATCAGAGACAGGTCATCTCAAATTCAAGTTCTGACAGTCAGGCAAGCTAGTCA
Organism: Lepidothrix coronata; assembly: GCF_001604755.1. NCBI lineage: Eukaryota > Metazoa > Chordata > Aves > Passeriformes > Pipridae > Lepidothrix > Lepidothrix coronata. The sequence continues at coordinate 5,839,747 of NW_016690195.1, forward strand.
TGTGAACTCTGCCACATCTGATTTTTCAAGTGGTAATATTGTTACTATGGGTTAATCACTATGCTGCAAAACAGAAAGAGTGATTAGCTTTCTCAGACTGAAAAGAACTAAAAAAAAAAAATCCAAAATTGTATTTTTGCTGGGGTCTGTTTACTTTTACTGTATTTATCTTTAAACTAAGCTGGGGAATTTTGATCCCATGAAAATTTATGAAACAGAATTTGTAGGAAAAAAACAACAATTAAAACCAAATAAAAAGAGCATTAGGAACATAAACAATGAGCTCAGGTTTAGAAGTAAATGCATTCCCTAAACCCAGTGTATCTTGGGAATTCTGATTGCCATATGAACAACAGATAACTATTTCAGTTAGGCCTAATACTGAATGACAAAGCTGACCACTTCAATATACTTTGAAAATTCTTTGGCTCTGTGGGTATTGGAAGAAAAGCAGGCACATTATTACACAAAAAGAGTGGTTATATAATGACATCATCATGCTTATGTTTTAATTTTAGTATGATACAACGAAAAGTTAGGAAAATAGAACAGTAAAAATCACAATTTTTTCTTGCTCCCCAGGGGAAGATATGTTTCAATTTCACTGTACAGCTCTGCAACACAGTGAGAAAGGTGCTGAGCAGGGTAGGTACTGTGTGGATGACCGGGTGTCAGGGGCAGAATGGGAGCTTCAGACAAAGTTTATTACAGAAGCCCTCCTGTAAAGGGGTGCAGAAAGGACCCCTTTACTTTCTAAACTCCTTCTCAGAGAGGAGTCTGGGTGTGGATGGATCCAATCTTAGCCCCAGACTTTGTAAGTGGCTTATGTCTAACAGATTATATAGGTATGACTGAACCTTTATACAGCTTTGTCCCGCAGGACTAAGGATGGCAAATCAAATATATTTATATAAAAATAAATGGTTTATTATGATAACAATTAGACTAAAAGATCTTAATCAGAATTATTTACTACACAGTATAGACAGCTATAACTACTAGTGTAGTATAGTGCACTATTTTTGAAGCAATATTGAAGCCATTATATTAAAGCTTGCAAAAACAATTATTAAGTAGAGATTGATGTTACTCACTGATACTAAACAATGATGATGGGCAAAACTCCTTTGCGCAGGAGTAACTTTGAGGAGTGTCCCCACTCAAGGGAGGAATCTCCACACACGCTCAGTGAAGGGGTGTGTTGGAAGACCCTGCTGTTAAAAAGTGGGATTGGGCTTTTATAGTATAAAGTGATTGACTGTCAGTAATACATCTCCAGGCCAGCTGTGTCAGCTCGGTATCTTTAGATAAGTTATTGGTAGTATCACTTGTTTGTTCCTTTATCAGGTATTTTATCAGTTCTTCCACATCTTCACCTCACTATCTCGATGTTTAACTTCGGGATTGATGAGTCAGGATGGTTTCAGCATTCTTCAACACCAAAATTAGCATGATGCCACCTTCTCCATTCACCACTGAGAGTTTTGCAAATGGGGTATTGTTCTAATTGTTTTACCCCCACTCCAGGCTGAGCATCCTGCTACACTGGGCACTGCTACTTTTCTCCTGGGTCTGAGGATCTGGAAAATCCTCCTCGTCTTCTGCTTCTAAAATATGAATAGTATTGGATCCTCCAGCCTACCTGAACTCGTTAGATTTTCCCCTTCTCCTCCTCTCTTCCTTCCTGGTTTTGCCTTGCTTCCTCCTACCTTCTCCCTGCTGCTGCACAACCAGTTAGTCTATGGAAAAACTGCATCATCTATGACACTGCCATGCTTGATTTTATTGTGTTGTGGGAAAGAAGCACCTACAGTTCTCAAGCAGCATTCTGAAGCTACAGGATTTGTCCCATTCTAAGCCTATTAATGTGAGGTAAAATGCATAGGTACAATGTTCCACTTGAGCATTTCAAGATTAATGTTTCATTACTCTCCTGGATAACTGGCTTTTATTCAAAGGCAAGATTAATAGTCTACAAATGATTGCTCTGATGTGAAAAGATGCAGAAGGAAAGAGGAAGAAGCAAAATCTAATCTAAAATCTAAACTTGCTTATTAACATAAGACCATAAGCCTTATATAATCAGTAAAATATCTGATTTTCAATGTCAGATAATATGAATGGATACAATGTCTAATATTAATGCTTTAATGAATTATGCTTTATACTTTACTGTAACCCATGGGTTTTTTTGTATACTAGAACTATTTTTATGATTTGGAAATTCCGATAAAATCTAAGATTTTGTGCTTGTGTAGGGTATCCTTTTCCAGATCTCTCTTCTAACAACCTTAAGTTTCAGAGATAATTCATCTTTCTATCCCAGTTATAACTATTGAAAGAATGTTTTGAGATGAGCCATATATTTTATAACAGATTTGGAAATCTAGAAAAAATTACCACCTATGATAATACTACATACAGGTACATAGTGACCTCCTTTGCCACCTCCTAACTTATTTCTGTTTTTCTGAAAGTTGTGCATTCTTTCCACCTGCTACCAGGTAAACCACCACTCTCTAAGCATGCTATTCCTGTTTAACTGATTTAGGATAAAATGCATAGTTTGCCCATCTCTGTCCAAAATTGTCATATTTTCTATTTTGTTAATGTGTGACTACAGCAGCAAAAGAGGAAGCTTCAGACTTCATGGGAAGTGACACATACTGGAAGGTTCCTTATTCAGCTACTGAATATAGCAGTTTAAGTCTATCCCACAAAGGAATTAAATGGTATTTACAGTCAAGAAGCGTTAGGAAGATTTTGGGTCATGTTAATACTTGGTTGATCCTTCTTTGAATATCTATAACTGAGGAAGATTAGTTCCATTAACGTTGAAATGGATAACAGCTATGGGAGCTTACATAGCTGAGGGGACTCCAAACCTGTAAAGAAAAAACTTGATGAGAAAAGAAACATTTTATTTCCATGTCTAAGGGGTTGACTTTTGTTACCAATGGCACAAATCCTACTCTCTCCAGTGTTAGACTGTAACACCTTGCCTATCAGCAAGGACTGTATAATTCTCTGTATGGAACATGGTCTGAAGGACAGACATTTATAGGGACATTTGATTTGGTAGGCTAGGCCGAGCAGATGAAGCACTCTTTCCAGACTTACAGCATCCCACTAACTGCACAAGCCTACTTTAAAAGGTAAGGCTGATGAAACCTGGATCCCCACATTTTGGTGCCCCCTTTTAGGGAAAGTGCTTCCAGCCACATTCAGTGTCTTTCACTAGTGCTTAAATGTGAGTAAGATGCTGGTTAAGTAAGAGGAAGAAAAAAGTATGCATTTATATTCCAGCAAATGATGGTTTCCTTTAGTTTGACAGTTTAGCGGAGGAAAGTATAAACCAGATTTGTTCTTGCCTCTAACGTTGAAGGGTTTAGAGGGGTTTTTTTCCTTCTGCCCACTATGTCTTCACCTTCTGACTTTCCTGAGAAGAGCTTCAGAGCCACGTAGAGAGCTGAAGTGATCTGGAGAATGCCTGGTATAACAAAATGGTTCTCTGGGAAGAATACACTGGGGTATCAGAAGCTATATTTGTGGCATGTCTGAAGAACAGCAAGTGTGAGAGCATAAATGGCACTAGGAAAATTATGTGAGTGTGGAAGCCCAGAAGATAAGGCGCTTATGTGTATGTCTCAAACACTGATAGCAGGATAGATGTGGAGCAACCAAGGACTGTTGGTAACATGCCGTGACAAAGAACAGGATGTGTCTGGGGAAGGGGGCCATATGCAGGTAGAACAGCACTTTTCTGGATAAACATCCAGGGCAGGGCTGAGCTCAAAAAGCAGGTTGACTGTCACCCAGAGACTGACCCAGTAGGGCAAATCAAGACTGCAAAGACCCTTGCAGACCTCCAACCCATTTCCAGCAAGACCTAGAAGAATTGTGCATAATAAACAATTTGCATAGAAAGAAGAAACTTGTCTCCAGGACAGGAAAGACTTATTTATAAAAAGGTACCCCCATGAAGCCCAGGCAACGCACTCAGGATCCTGGACACCCCATCAGCTGGATCAATGCTGGAGCCAGGAGTGGTGATCTTCCTTTCTTCCTTTCTCCCATTCTTCCTTTCTTCTTCCTTTCTTCCTTTCTCTCTTTCTCCCTTTCTTTAATCCCTCTCTTTATCTTATTTTTCACTCTACCACTTAATCAAAATTCACCACTGTGTGATTATACTCTAAGATGGCACTAACTTAGACCAATTTCCATGCCAACTGTATAATTTACTAATAAAACTTTGTAAGGTTTTGCAACCCTCTAACATTTGTCATTTCTTTTTGATATTTGTGCATCTGTGCACCTGAGTGTTCTGTGCACCTTTTGGAGTGGGACGTCACAGTGGGCAGAGTGAGTATCTATATTATTGTAACGAACGAAAGAACAAGTTAAGAATATAGGTAGAGCTTGAAGAAATGCTGGAGAGATCAGAAACTGAGCAGAGAACATATCAGACATGCAAGAAGGAGAATCAAGTGAAAGTCTCAAGCTTTCTGATGCTTTTTTCTATTTCATACCATCTCTTATACAAGCTCAATCACATGAACTAAGGAAATACTAATATCAAATGAAGGTATAGAAAACTACAATCATTGCAAGAAAAGATAACAGAACTGAGAAAAAAATTCAAATTATTCAAGATTTAAAAGGAGGAAAATTATTCTTATAATTCAAGATTTAAAAGAAGGAAAATACTGTGAACAGAAAAAAGTTGTGGGGCAGAAGAGTTCAAAGGAAAACAATATTTTAAATATTTATTTGCTCTTGTGACTCATGACCTTGACTTCATGACTCCTAGATAATTGGTGTTTAAAATTTGTGTTATATACTATTTTTTTTGCCACAGAATATTTGCACATTCTGCCATTAGTCTCCAAATACTGTTCACTATAATCTAAAGAAAGAGAAAAATTCTTTATCAAATTCAAAGCAGCTCAGGGTGTCAAGGGTGAGTAATCTGAAGGGTACCTCCTTTCAAATGCCAGTTGCTATGAATTTGGGATGCCTCATTTCTGGCACACAGTGGGAAGGAGGCTGAAAAGGAGAAGACAGGTATTTGTGGTTTTGTTGTCCCAGAAATATTAAGTATTTGTACTTCATATGACAAGTCTTTTAACAAGTGTGATTACATACCCAACTCAGTTTATTTAAAGAGAGAACTACATTCATGTTTGTCATATTGAGCGCTAATAGCTGATATTTTTGGAATTTATGCAGTACACTTTTAAAGTTATTTTATTTGTGACTAGAAGTAGTTTCTATGGTTATAAACACAGTTTCAATTTTACCTTAAAGAGATAATGATTTTTTGTATTGAAACAAAAGAAAGGCAAAAACAGTTAATCAAGAATAGAAATTTCATGTCCAAGGGTAACATCAGGCTAGGAAGTTTCTCAATGAATTTTTCAGAATATTGAAATTTTTTGTAGAGGTTTAATTTTCCAAAGAGAAAGATGGATTTTTGAATATTATTCATGTATTTAACTATTCCCCCTTCTGATAATTTTAAAATGTAAGAAGCCGCTTTTCATGGTTTGAGATAGCCCCAAAATCCAATTCCCTAGTCTAAGCCCCCTCCCACATCTCAACCTAATGTGAGATGGGTTTTTCCAGACAAAACACACCAGATTCCAAATGGGGAAAGGGAATATATTACAATGACTGTACAAATAAATACTACAATACATTATACACACGATCACAATATCTCTACCATGACATATAGTATTTACAATGGATCAGATCTCCTCTCCCCTCCAAATAAAAGTCCAGGAGGGAAAGAAGGACAGATCCCTTCCAGTCTCTAAGCAGCATCTTCTAAGGCAGTAGGTCATCTGTCCCCTTCACATGCATGCAGCAGCTGACAGCTGGGTTGTTGTAGCTGGACCTCTGTTCAATACACACAAGGGGGTCTCCAAGCCCCTCGGCTCTCCTTCGGTCCAAGCGAAGGCCTCACCTGTGGACTGCCAGCAGGGACAAGACTCGCGTCACCACAGGTATATCACGAAATGCAGGGGCATCTTCGTGAAAGTCCCTTCCTCAGGGGATTCAAATTCCCCTTTGCAGAGCTCCGTGCTCTGTCTCAACTGCCAGCGTGGCAGCAGTGGGGGGGGAAGCCAAGGTCAACTCCCCCCGCATTCCATCTGGCCGTCCCGGTCCAGCTCCGGGACGTCTTTGAGCTTCTTAGCTCCTCTCTCTCCAGTGCTGCTGTACTCCAAGGCTCCTCTCAAATAGGAGTCCATCTATTCCTCCTTTCTCGGAGGTCTGAAAGGAGTTTTGGGGTCTGGTATTCAGTCTTACCCCAAACTCTGTAGCTCTGCTGCTGGCTCTCTTCTCTCTCTCCCTTTCCAGGAGTCCTTTCTGCGATGCTGCATGTCTCTGTTGCTTCTCCAGTTCAGGTCTTATCTGTCCTGGCTCTGTGCCACTGTTTCTCTGGTCAGTGCCGGCTGCTGCTCTGTGCCCATGGAGAAAAACATCTCCCGGCATAACTACAGGCACTTAGTCCAGTCTAACACTGTTCCAAGTCTCTGTAGCCCCCAGCTGGGGCTGGGGGGGGGCCCCAGAGGCCCCGAGGGGCTCCGAGCCCCTACCTCGTGGCTCACAACATGGCCACCTCTCCACAACAACCCAAACTACAACTCCTCTCTTCCGGTGAGCTTGTGATATGTTTACATTTTTGCAGGAGCGCCCATTGGGCAAAACTTCAAAACTTCCAGGGGTTTCCACCCCTTGGGGTCTACCACTTTTCAGCCTCTGGGGGAAAAACCAAGGTCCAAACCACCACACCGCTATACTGTGAAAATGGGTAGAGAGAGATAAGAGGTTGTTTTACTGTGACTCATAAAACAAAAAATACCCTCTGCCTTCAGCTGTCACTTGGGATGTCAGTCCTGACCATGAGGCTATGGCAGGGCATCCAACTGAGATACTACTGGAACTCCTTATTGCTTGCTTCTTTCTTTCTGTGGCTTATTGCCCTCAGGTGGGAAGGAATTAGAAAACAAATTGCTGCCCAGTTTATTGCTGCCCATGAAAGTTGTTCCACATGTCCTGTGACACATGCCACATTCCTGAATTTTGACCAGTAACAAAGTCTTGAAAAAAAGGTACAGAAATTAATGCAGAGGACATTTCATGTATGATTATAAATAAAATATTTTGAAAGAATAACTGTTATTACTACAAATTTAATAATTTCTTTGATGAGAGGGAAATCAGCAAGTGGATACAAAGTACCAAAGGACCGTATCTGGTGAAGATAGGCAACTCATGGTGCACGAGAAAGTATACTCTTGCTCCTGAAGCTGGTGTGAGAAGGGAGAAAATCACTCTTCTCAACCTCTGTAGCCTCATACATTTCTTTCAGTTCTAAAATTGTGAAAATCAGGATTGCATGCTCTGATATAAGCTACATTTTAAGTTTGTTGCAGAACAAGGCTTTATTTTCAAATGTAGTAGATATTTGCTGCTTTTGCATTACATTTTTGATCCCTTGACTTCTTTACTTGCTATTGCTGGGGGCTGTGAGCAACAAAACATAATCAATATTCACTTTAATAAGTAAATTTCCTAGCAGCAAGAAAATCATATCATAACCTCACCTGAACTGACATCTGCTCTCAAAGCCCTTTTGGTAATAGTTGTGTATCCACAGATACTTTGACCTTTCAGTACTGCACGAATATATGGATGACCTGTAAGTACACTCAGATTTAACTACCCCAAAATTTGTGGTTGCAGTCTAATGGTTTGGATCTGTTGTAAAAACCTGAGAAGAATAATCTTTATCTATAAAATATGCACATTGCAGTGCAAATTGTGGGAAGCTGAGTAGGGAAGTGGGAAGTGCACAGACATGTGCACTGTTGTTTTTGATGCCATTGCATTGAGAGTGTGAGCTGAGAACCTGTGAATTTTATCATGTCTTCACAGTAAGAAATATGTATTGTAACAGTGATGCATATGTTGTATTTTGAGTGAACTCCATTGTCCTAGTTAGGACAACTGAGACCAGTTCATCATGGTATGGGTGTAACCCAAAACTGTGTATTCTATAGCCTTCCATGCCATTTCCCAGAAACTGTTGTCAATAGACTATTCACACCCTCTGCCCATAGAGCCTGACTCCTCAGGCTATAAACTAGGTGTTAAGAGGCCTGTGAGATAGGAGGATGCTCTTGTCCTCACACCCTCGCCCTGAGGGAAGTATTGAGCATTCCTGCCTGAACTGGAGGATATATAATCTTGGAGTCTTGGAACATTTTTAACCACTCGTGGGATCCAGAGGAAGACTGCAGTTCATCGCTTTCAACCTCAGCTGGACTACAATCACCACTTTTGACCAGATTGCAACAGCTCTCCCACCAGCAGGTTTTTCCCCTCTCCCTTTACTTTGGACTCAAGCGGGGCCCAAGGAACACCACTTTGTTCATGCCCCAGGGTACTGGGTTATACATTTGGGTTTTGTGGGTTAAGACCAATTGTTTGTTTGTATGATTGTACTTACTGTATTATTTTAATAAATTGTTATTCTGATTTATAATCTCTCCTTTGAGTTGAGTTCCTTTCCCCTGCTGGTTAACTCTTAAACCAGCACATCCATGATGTTATCCTGGGTGGGGTTTTTTTGGACATTGCTGTATTAAAGAAAAAAACCCAACTCTTCATGCTAACAACATTATAAATTCTTGGAGCAAAACTGTGATGTCAATGAAAGCTATTATTATGTTTAGTATTAAATAGAAAAAAAAAAACAATTAAAAGGCTGGTTTCCCTCTTGCTCTATTCTGTTTAACACAGCATAATATTTTAGTTTATAAACCTTGAAGCTTATATGAGTTTCCAAAATAATATTGAGTAATCAGTTGTCATACAGAAACATAGAATATGACACAGTAAGATAAATTTTCTAAGATTACTTGCTACTAAAATATATCATACTCTAAAATGTAATGTAGTATATTATGTTAAAATATATATGCCTTATGCTTATTTTAGGATACAAAATATGTATACTATTGAACATGTAGAATAAGTGCTTATAGTGTAATCACTTTCAGGTAATTTTTAACCTTATGGTTCTCAGTACTGCTTTGTTATACTGCCTGTGCTAAATGATGTTCCTTCTGGAAAGCTCAGCTGATAGGTGTACGTCTCTTACAGCAATTTTATTTATCAGCTCAATATAGATTTTACAGTAAGATAGGGCAAGATAGCTGTGAATCTGCATGAATGGACATGGATTGAAATCTGTGACAAGTCTGGTGACATTTAAAATGTATTCTTCACAAAGAATTTTAATTTTGCAATAATTCTACTAAATATAATTAATGCAATGTCAGCATGGCAGATGAGAGTATTATGCCTTGTTTGCCCTATCCACATTTCATTAACTTTCACAAATATTTGGCAATCTTTTTTCAATATCCAGGAAATCAAATGAACGTTCAAGTATATACTAATGAGAATGAAACATCCCCTCCCCCAAGTCTTCCTTTATCTTGTGAGCATTTAAATTACTCAAAAATCTCATTTTGAGAGGTAATAGACATCAAAACGTGACAAAGGCAAGCAAGGATGGAATATATGCTGGTGTTTCAAATACATGGAAGAAATTCAAGCTTAGGAAATGTTTACTCTGCTGAAATCAGTACTCGATTTTGTCTGTAAAAAAAAGAACTTGGATGGATTCCAGGATTTCAACCTTGCCGCGGTCCAAAGAGGGGATGGGACACGAGGAAGGGTGCAAGTAGAATCATTTATTCAGGCGTGCGCACGATTATTATCCGTTCAGGCAGGGAAAGGGCCAGAACATAGGGTGGGGTATCAGACAGACAAACGGGGGAGCAAATCAGGATAGGGGTACAGGCGAAAGAGGGAGGAACGTGGGAGGAACCGGGGAGAGAAGGGGCGAATGGAGGCTGTTTCCTCCCTGCAGCTCCTCCAGCCAATCAGCAGAGAAACAGGGGAGCAGGGAGGTGAACAGGCCGGGATATGCCCGGAAGATACAGATTCTGGGGGAACATACAAAGTATGTGTACATAATAACTATAAAGTCTGCATCATAAAGTCCATTCAATCACTGTACATCCTTTTCCACTTCTGAGATTTTCCCCATTCTGATTCCTGGTCCTTCACACAACCTGACTTTTGACACATCACTTGAGGAGACTATATCAAGAGTCCAACTCATGCAGGATTGTCTGCACACGGTGTCAAGCTGAAGAGTCAGAAAGTTCCAAGCATCACATAAGATCTATTGTCCTCGGCATTTCCCCTTTTCTCACTACTTTAGCAATGTACAGCAAATAGACAGTCTGAACCTAGACCTCTGGGTTCTTCCTCTGCCTCTAATGTGGCTGTTAAAATTTTCACTTATTTTGGTAGAAGTTGATGAGGTTCATTTACTTTATACAATTTTATTTCATATACTGCAAATCCAAACAATCATCATGGCTAGGCTTTGTGAACGAAGATTTGGGAAGGGCTCTACCCATGTTTGTTACAAGCGCACTGGTGGATAAAAAGGCCAATACGAGATAGACACATCCAGTTGCAAAAGGCACAGCAGAAACACTCCTTAGGTAGTATCTGCAAGACACGATTCTTTCTGCATTGTCTTTTCTCCTCAAGAGTGATCCTGCATGCATTCTCAAAAGCATCCGCAGCGTTATAGATGGTGTGTCTCCAGACCTCCCTATTGGAGGCCAGAGTAGACCAGTTATGATGATCAATATGGCCAAGGCTGAGATGTTGTTTCAGGGAGTCCTTGTATCTTTTCTTCGGGATTCCTCTCTTGCGGCAGCCAGTGGCAAGTTCACCATAAAGCAAGATCTTACGGAGGCGGTGGTCCTTCATCCTTGAGACGTGTCCTGCCCAGTGCAGCTGTGTTCTCAGCAACATGGCCTCAATACTTGTGACTGCTGCCTGTTCTAGAACAGATGTATTGGTCACATAACCTGACCAGTGGATGTTTAGGATTGTACAGAGACAGCGTTGATGGAAGTGTTCTAAGAGTCTCAGGTAGTGGCGGTAGATGACCCATGATTCAGAACCATATAATAGAGTAGACAGCATAATGGCTCTGTAAACACTGATCTTTGTACTTTTCTTCAAGTGTTTATTACACCATACTCTTTTACGGAGTTTTCTGAAGGCACTATATGCCTTTGCTAACCTGTTCTCTATCTCTCTGTCAATCTTACCATAGGAGGAGATGATGCTACCTAAATAGTTAAACTGCTGGACTGATTTGAGCTCTGATTTGCCAATGGTGATATGGGGATGAAGGAAGACTTCCTGGGGTGCCAGTTGATAGAGAACTTCTGTCTTCTTTAAGCTGACTTCCAGCCCAAAGAGCTGAGTAGCCTCTGCAAAGCAGGATGTTAAATGCTGCAGAGCTGCTTCTGTGTGGGTGACGAGGGTGTCGTCGTCAGCATAAAGCAGCTCCCAGACAAGATGATTTAAGGTCTTAGTGTGGGCCTTCAGTCACCTTAGGTTGAAAAGGCTTCCATCAGTACGATCTAGAATGTAGATACCATCTTCATCCTCAAGGTCTGCCGTGGCCCTTTGGAGCATCATGCTGAAAAAGATTGTGAATAGGGTTGGTGCAAGAATGCAGCCCTGTTTCACACCACTGGTTATTAGAAAGGGCTCAGAAAGTGCGTTGCCATATCTGACTTGGCCACGCTGATCCTCATGAAGCGAGATGACCATTTTAAGGAACTTGGGGGGACAATCTAAACATTCCAAAATCTGTCATAGACCTTTTCTGCTCACAATATTGAAAGCCTTTGTGAGATCAACAAACGTTACATAGAGACCTTTATTCTGTTCCCTACACTTCTCTTGCAGTTGTCTGAGAACAAATACCATGTCTGTGGTACTCCTGTTGGCTCTGAAACCACATTGGCTTTCAGGTAGAATTCCTTCTGCTATAGTGCATATTAGTCTGTTCAAAAGTATTCTTGCCAGGATTTTGCCAGCAATGGAGAGCAGAGTAATACCTCAGTAATTTGAAGAGTCTGATTTATCTCTATTCTTCTTATACAAGGTGATGATGACTGCATTACGAAGGTCTGATGGTAGTTCACCTAGTTCCCAACAGCGCACCACAAACTTGTGAAATTTTAGCATGGAGTGCTTGGCCCCCATATTTCCAGACTTCGGGTGGAATTCCATCAGCTCCAGTTTCCTTGCCTGTTTTCACCTGCTGTATGGCCTTAAGAGTTTCTCCCATGGTAGGGGCAATATCCACTTCATTCTTCACCGGTTGTTGAGTAATGTACTGAATTGCTGAGCCTTTCACTACACGGTTGGTACTGAAAAGAGTCTGAAAGTGTTCGGACCATCAATTCAGAATGGAGGTTTTATCTGTGAGAAGCATTTAACCATCTGCGCTGAGTAGAGGGCTTTGGAGCTGGTATGTAGGCCTGTATGCTATTTTCAGGGTCTCATAGAATCCTCTGTAATCACCTCTATCTTTGCATAATTGAATTTTTTCTGCTAGATTGATCCACCACTTGTTCTGGATGTCACAGAGTGTATTAGGGAGAGGTTCGAGGATGTACTGGAACGTGAAAAAACTAGACACCATTGCTATGTACCAAAGTAACTACTACAAAAGGTGGCTAACAGTGAAAAACAGGTACTCAAGTGAAAGGGATTAGGAAGGGGGAAAAGTGAACAAAAAAACCTAAAGAGGAAGGCACGACACCCTACTCACCCAGGTGTCACTTATAAGATAGTTTTACCCACTCTAATTGCTTATAAGGCCCTCTGCAGCAGCTGCGTTTTCCAAAGGATTGGCAGGCTCCAGGTACAGTGGTCTCTAAAGCTGCCTTCCTCGTGGAGATGAACTTCGCTGAGAGCAGCTATGTTGGTGTTGATATGTGACAGTTTGTGGGCAATTAGGGCAGAACGGCGCTCAGGATGTCCACTATCTGCAGTATCGAGCATGGTTCTGTTGTTCCAGCATGCAAGTGCCAATTTGGTAGGTGTATGCCTTTGTCTCTTAAACTATGTTTGACCACATCAGAAGATGCCCGTTGGCCGCGGTTAACCAGCCGAGTGAAGGGGGAGATTAGCTTTAGTTTGGCCACCTTTTCTAGGCTCCTCTCCCAGTGGACCAAGCAGTGCTCTCCTTGAAAAAGGCTGCTTGGACATTCAGGATGCTGCCAAAAAAGACTGTCATCACCTGTCAGTCTCTAACGACCGATGTCCTGAACCGCCTGCATGCAGGTTGGGTCTGCAGCTTCCAGTGCACCTTTCACCTGTTGTTTCGACCCTCGTCTGTCACTACAGGGCTTTGCAAATGTGCATATAACCCTTAAGCCTGCGCAATGGATTTTTTAGGTGAGATGCAGTATGCAAGGTCCATCTGCCAGGGCCGAGTGAGCTTGGATGGCGACAGTGAGGTCCTTAGGACGTAGGTTTAATTAGAGTGACCTTCTCTTAGATGGATGGCCTTACAGGGCTAAGCGAGCTCCATCTGCCCAGGTTTGGAATTAGAGTTGTCCTTTTCCCAGGATGACTGCCGGAAGGCCAATCCAATCAATACATGGATGAAATAGCACCAGAAAAAATGAAGAAAGCTCTATCTCCCAACTATAAAAACCCCTATTCTTTCTGTTGATTCAACGTGCTGATGGCTGGGAAGCTATGAACCCCACATTTGTGCCTGGCTTCATTTATTTTTCTAAAAAAACCTCAAAAACCAAACCTCAGATATATTATAATTATTTAATACATAATTTAACTGTAAGAAATATTTTTTGAAGTAACTGCTCAGTTTATAGTCTTTATTGCACTATGGTAAAGGATTTGATTTTCAGAAAATTTTGATTGCTCAAGTTAAAGGCTTCTTCTGAGTCATCTGCTGTAAATGGCTCAAAATATATATATATTTTTGAATAAAACTTTTCCCACTCTCCTATTCATTCCTTTTATAATTTTATCTCATCTTTTATTTAGAAGTTCTCTTCTAAAGCTTTCCTTTTCAGAGAGCTCTTCTTTTTGCTCAGTTCTTCTGTTCCTGCTCTCAGGCTGACTATGGGGAAATAAGCAAATCTTTGTGACTCTTTAGTCTCCAATCACTGCCAGTCCTTAGGCCAAAAATGTGTAGATCTGTTAATATCTTTCGCTTCTGCAATCACAGCCTGTTTGTCCTTAGCTCTGATGTATTACATCCTTGGAGCTGTCTTGTCTCACTGAGGCAGAAATCCACCCAAATTCTTATGAGAAATGTATAGATTTTAGAGGCTATATCAATTCAAACATGAACTTGTATTTTTGTTGGTTCAATTTGCAGACTCTGCAAAAGGATTTTGATTTCTAGATTTTTTTGAGAATCTCCTGTAGGCAATAATCACTTCCATTTTGAGGGGAAAGGTAATTAGCAGTACTCTATTTTGCCTTGCCCCTGGATTAAGGCAAGTGAAATAAACAAGCTCTGTATAATACAGTAAAACTACAAGACACATTTTTACATCATCTCCCATACCTTCCCAAACCTGCTAATTAGTCAGATATTTGATAGTACAGACTTTCTAAAGACCACTCTATGTTGACATTTTATCCCTAGGCAAGCCTAAACCAAGTAGTTGGGTTTTTTTCTCCCCATCATTTCTATTGTTTCTTGCATCCCAAAGGTTGCATCAGGCCCATCACGAGGTCATCATCTGTGTTACATCTTTTTATTCCTTCCCTCTTTCTCTGTCTTTTGTGAAGTTAACAGAATCACAGAATGGGTCAGCTTGGAAGGGACCACAGTGGGTCATCTGGTCCAACCTCCCTGCTCAGGCAGGGTCATCCTGGAGCACAGGATTGTGTTCAGATGGTTCTTGAATATCTCCAGGTAGGGAGACTCCACAATCTCTCTGGACAACCTCTTCTGGTGCACGGTCACTCACACAGTAAAGAAGTTCTTCTTCATGTGCAGGTGGAACTTCCTGTGCATCAGTTTCTGCTCATTGCCTCTTCTTCTATTGTTTGTCACCACCAAGAAGACCCTGGCTCCATCTTCTTGACACCCTCCCTTCAGATACTTATACGCGTTGATGAGGTCCCTCTCAGTCGTCAGCTCAGCTGTAGTTGCTGAGCAATCAGCTTTCTTGTCAACCAAATTCACACTTTTTATTTAAATATCTCCGTCTATGTCTTTAAATCTCCTTCTCATTTCCTAATGATTAGGCAGAAGACCAAGAACTTGTCTTTTATTATTGATCACATTCCTCAGAGCTAGGATTCCAGAAAAAATGCATTTAATCCAGCTTCTGAGACTCTACCACAAGCCTGAAGAGTGGAAAGGGTTGTAGATCTGGGAACTGCTTTACAAGCTGGATGGAGTGTCTGTTTGCATTCAAAAAATGTTGTGGAAACTCTTTAAAAAACTTAGGCACTTATTTTATTAAAGTAATTCTTTGGAAAGCAAAGTCAAATGTACATTTTGGGCTGCTTTTTTTTCCCCAATGAAATTAAAGCTTTATTTTGCTTCATGTTTTATAGCAATATCAGTAGGAAAAGAGAGTGCATTTATGGCTGCTGTCCACTCTGAAAGCATAACTATAATTTTGAAATATGCTGGCTGTAGTGAGTACAGACACTCCTGTCAAACTGGAGTATTTGTATTCACTTGACTGATTTCACTGAAGCTACAGTAATTTAGATAGGAATGATCTATACTGATCCGCTTATGTGACTTAAATATCCAATTCAATATGTGGCCTAAGTTAATTTATATGGATCATTTTAGATCCCTTTATCTGTATGTTTTGGATCAAATCACATTGCTTGCAAATCTTATAAAAGGATTGAGCCTGTCTGTTTTCAGTAAAATTAGCCCTTTGAGTGGAAGTAATATACGAGCTGTTGCAATTTCCATCCAACCTGGTTTATCTTTTATCCAGAATTGACAAATGGATAACTAGAACCAAAACTGAATAAATGCAGACATAAAAAGAAAAGAAAATCTGCACTCCTCTAAGAAACAAGTACTTCTTTTTTAAATATAGTTTTAAATATTTTTATCTAAAGAATAAATTAATAATTTTATTTGTTTGCTTTTCCTTAAAAAATAGGGTTTCATGGCCAGTCTTCACGAACGAAGATTAGGGAAAGGTCTTTACCCACATTTGTTACAAGCGCACCGGTGATACAGGGCTTTGCAAATGCATGTAAGGCCTTCGAGCCTGCGCAGTGGATTTTTTAGGTGAGACACAGCGTGCACTGAACTGAGCCCACCCTTTAATCCCAAGGTTCATCTGCCGGGGCCGAGCAAGCTTGGATGGTGGCAGCGAGGTCCTCAGGACGTAGGTTTGTTTAGTGACCTTCTCTTAGATGGATGGCCTTACAGGGCTGACGAGCTCCATCTGCCCGGGTTTAGAGTTGTTCTTCTCTTCTGTGTGTTCCGGGGTTCCCCTCTCAACTCCCACGATGGCACTGTCCGCACAGGCGAAGCTCCCATTCTCTCACTCCTTTCTGCGCCTGGGGCCAGGCCCCAGCGCCCAGGGCCGGGCTGCGCCGTCATGCACGCGCCCGGGGCCGGGCCAGGCCTGCGCTGACGGGTTTAGTTCTGCAATAAATTACTTACTGGGCATCATACATTGTCCATTTCATTCTGAACGTTAGGTAGAGGTCCTTAACGAGGCCTTGAAATCTTCCTTTTTAATATCAGGAAGGTTAAACATGCTTGATTGATTCCTTGCTCTTTATTGCAGTGGTACCACTGTCTGAAAAGTAATTCCTTGGTATTATTCTTTCTTTGGGACATGCAGACATCTTTACTTTTTCTTTAAGATATTTTTGAGACATCTACAACTTACAGATGGGATAAAAAAAAGTAAACATTACCAGCGCACTGGAAATTTTATCTGGGGCTTTGGGTAAGACTGGATGCAATGAGTTAATGCCACTTCAAAACCTTCCTAATGTAACCCATGATATTGGTGATTACAGGAATTATTTTTCCAAGCAAAGACTACTGCAACAAAGAAGAGTCATGGAATCATAGAATCTTTTAAGTAGGAAAAGACATCTGAGATCATTGAGTCCAACCATTAAAACAGCAGTGCCAGGTCCAGTCCCTAAGTGTCACATCTATACATTTTTTGAATACCTCCAGGGAGAGAGAGTCTCAGCCACTTTCCTGGGTAGCCTGTTCCTGTGTCTGAAAACCCTTTCCATGAAGAATGTTTAACTAATATTCAATGTAAACCTTCCCTTGGCACAACTTGAGGCCATTTCTTCTTGTCATGTTGCTTGATACTTGGGAGAAGAGACTAACCCCCACCTGTCTACAACTTTTTGGGTAGTTGTAAAAAGATATAAGGTCACCCCTGAGCCTCCTGTTCTCTGTGTTTAACAACACCAGATCCCTCAGCTGCTCCTCATAGGACTTCTGGTCCAGACCCTTTCCCAGCTTCGTTGTCCTTCTCTGGCTGTGCTCCAGCACTTCAACGTGTTTCTTGTTGTGAGGGGCCCAAAACTGAACACAGGATTCAAGGTGCAGCCTCACCTGGGCCAAGTACAGGGGGACAACTACTGTTGCCAAATATGCTTAAACTCAATAATTGAAATGCTGCCTTTATGGACCCTGTGGTTATTTTAGAAAAAAAGATGTCCCAGTCACAGACATCCAATACCCACTGTCATAAAAATGCTATTATTGAAGAAGAAAAATGCTGTTCAGTCCCAGGTGCAGAAATGCTAATAATGCACTAGAACTATTTAATTTAGCTGGTTGACAACACTGGAAGTTTGGTTTTTTTTTCAGAATGGGTATAGGACAAACTGAAAAATAATGAGATGTTGGTATCTAATTGTCTAAATAGATAGTAAAATTGAGCTTAAGGCCACTTTGCACTGTTATGTAGCTGAAAACCAACCAGACAAGTCATTTTAGAATAATAATCTATGACTTAAATAAGAATAGAAACACCGGAGTTTGGGTTTTATTTATTTGTGCATTTTGGTAGAGTCTAGAATTCTAATTTATGACTGGTTAATACAGAACTTTTATTTTAGGAAGAAAAGAAAGAACAATTTTAGGAATATTCCTTCAGGTACTGAGAAGTGGTGTTTTAATATAATTTCATCTTTTATTTTCCTGAAGTAGGATGGGGCCATGGCTCTGCTGTCTCTGAACGTAATAAGATAATTTTAAAAACTAAAATGGATTAATTTATAATTCAAAAGTGAAAAATTAATGTGAAAAGAACAGAGGACTATTTAATTTTTAATAACTTAGCAGCAACAATAAGAATACTCATGGCATAACACGCAATTGAATATCTCTAATAAATGTTCTTTATTCAAAGACTATGAATGAAAGAAGATTAACTTGTCCAAGAGACGGAACACATGATAATGGAATATTGTGGAATTTAAGAATGTTTCACAGAGCTGAACTGATGGTGGTTTTAACATTACGGTGTAATTAACTTGTGAACTACTTTCTAGTGAGAAGTAATAATCATTCCCCAAAAGTTAACACATCAAAATTAAAGCAAAAAATAAGTGATTACATTTTAACTTTATTTTCTCATGGCATATTAGTCTCATCCAGACCTTCTATCCTGTGTTCATGAGTGGTCCATACATCCACCTTAGCTTTTTGAAGTGGCTGCTGCTGTTTGTCACTCACGACAGCAGGTTACAGAGGTTATCTATCCACAGTGCAAAGAAGTACTCTGTTTGATCTGTCTTAAGATTACCTAATTCTCATTGTCTCAAGTGTTCCCAGTTCCCATTCTGTGGGATTTGATAAATAACAGTAGTGTTTGCTCCAGCTTTTTTAAAAAAAGTCTTGCCCATATGTCCCCACTGTTGTCCTCTCTAAACTGAATCGCCCCACTCCCTTCTCATTCTCTCCTAGCTCTTTTTGTCCCTTATCTAACAACATTATGACTGTTTTGAGGTGTAGGGATGAGAATTGTACACAACAGCTAAGAATGTGGGAGTGCCAGATTTTCCATAGTGGAAAAATGGCACCCTCTGTCTTGCTCCCAGTATCTTGCTTGTTAGCTCCCTGTGTTTTTCTGCTGTCTTATCAGGGACGGAAGAGAGCGCACTGTGCTGTAGTTCCCAGCATCTCCTCTCCACCTTCTGTCTAAATGAGAATTACATGGAACCTCCTAGTAATCCAGCGCAGTGATAATTTGGAATGGCCAGCAGATTTGCAATTTCATATTTAAGTCACTTAGGTCTTGAGTAAATAACATTTCATTAAGGGGATTTATGATATTTTGCATTGTTTTATAATTCCTGAGTATTTTCTTGGAGTTGTCTAGTCCCTTTTACATATCTGCTATAAAAGAATTCATTGCTTGGAGGAATCTGTCCAACAAAGGAGTTAAAAACCTGCACGAAGAAATCCTTGAACTTCTGTGCTAAAGCTTTGTCGCACCTGAGCTAACCTTTAAAAAATTTGTAATCAGGCATTTTCCTTAATAAGCTTTTTGCCTTTGATATATTTACAGAACTTCTTACTTTGAGTATCCTTTTCAATGTGTTCTTCCATTTTTTTAGCCTGTTTAATTTCCTTTTTGCATTTTGTCCTGTCATGTTTTTCAAACTCTCCTTTTCTCAGTCTTAGCAATAGGCCATCCTTTTTCCTTGTCTCATGTATTAATTTAGTTATTACTTAAAATAAACCACTTGTGTTCCTGTCCAGAGATCCACCAGCCTTGCTTTGTCTTTCTTCAGAGAATATGCTGTAAATTGTTTTTTTTCCCCTCCTTTTTCATATTTGAATATTTGATCCAGCAGCTTCTACAAACCTCAAATTTAAGTTTGACTTCTACAGAACCATTACCTAAGCTCTAAGTATTTACTGCTGGGTGCAATTTGAAGCTCCTGGATTAGGGCTACCAGGCATCTGAGGTCAAGTTTGAATGTGAAGACACTATACTGGATCTTATCACACTATTTCTCATCTCATCTCATCACTTAAAACACCCTGAAGAAAGCAGGGGGCAAACATAAAACGTCTTGGTAGTTATTTTGGCCTTTGAAAGCTAGAAAAAGTAATTTGCAATGTTTTTTATTTTACTTCTTTTTTGACTGTGGAGTTGATTGTCTAAGATGCTCTAATCAACCCTGTGAGTGATTTCACATGCTTTCTCTGTGCATGCTGATACATCTGCTCCCTGCTTGGCTGCCCATCTGCAGTCATTAGAGGAGTAAATATAGTTACTAATGACAATGGCTCTGGGAAGGGAAAGGTGGCTGGAGGCTTTGGGAAGTGTACCTGAGGCTACCAGTGGGAATCACAGAGCTATGAGACAGCTTAGCAAATGAACTGTAAATTAATTATTTTTCCTCTAGTCATCAAGAAAACCAATCAAATCTGTGCACTTGCATCTTATTAGAGCTAAGAGGAGGTTTAAAACTGCTTTGATTTTAATGTGAAATATATTTAATTCAGATATACATCTACACACAGAGCTGTGGTTTTTCTTTCCAGTCCAGTCTGACTGCTGCCCTTTGAAGAGTCATGCAAGAAGGTTGTCCTCCTTACAAGTAAACTCTTTGTGCTCTTGCTCTTGAAGCAATATGGTCTTAGAGGTTTGAGTGGATAACAAGAATGGGGTTAAATGAAAAGCTTGGAAAGGCAAGGGGGGGGCATTTCTTAAAATTTACCCCCACTTTGAGAAAACGTGAACTTGATTGTCTTCAGGGCAAACTCTCAATACCTTCCAGGGTATTCAGCTTTCTAGTGTCAGCCGTAAGGGGATCTGCAAAGCTAATGTGTCCCAAGGATGGAGGATCACACCTTTTAGTCTCTGCAGCTCAGCAGAGTCAGCTGGGTATCTGCAGTTGAATAAAAGGGATCTGCTTGGCTCTAAGTGATACTTAAGTACTGGAGCCCCACTGGGCACAGTGGCCCATGCACACAGAGGTCTTCTGGAAATCTCATCTTCTGTGATACTTTAAGGGATGCTGCTTGGTATCACACACTAAAAATGCACATTTTCTGATAAAACTTTGCCTCTGTTGATTGATGTTGGAATGACATATTATGCTTTTATTATCTGAGAAATAGAAATTGCTGAAATTATTTAAGAGTAACATAAAAGAATCACTAAGTGAAAAAACCCAATTTTTAATAATTTCTGTATCTTTGATTGTGGACATTTCCATGTGGCTGGTGAGACAATTGCCCAAAGTAAAGAAGGCAGTGACTGCTATCACTGACCATTTCTGATGCTGTTAAAAGAAGCTGGAGTGTGTTATTCAGCGATACCTTGGGGGACGAATTGGCAAGTGAATTATTAGTTTTTTAATTTCTGGCTAAGCGGGAAGACAGTTTTTAGTTCAAAGAGATCAATATCGATAAATGCTGATTTCACACTGAAGTAGTTTCAGAGTTTGGGAGACTAAAGACAAGATAAAACATATTCATTAAGAATACATAGTGAATCATGTGAGCTACGGAAATAAAAACCAGAACAGCATACTAAATGCAGGACAAGTAGGTAGTTATCCATTTGAGATATAGTGGTTTATTTGTTTTTTCCCTATTATCACATTCCCAATAGTTTACCTTTCTTCAAAGGTTAATGTGTATAATATTTCAGTTTTGAAAATAAAATTGCTTTCCATCTCCTGTTTGCAAAACAGGCTTATAATATATAGAATGGAAAAAGACAATACTTCTTAATTATTCCTGTAAACGATTTGGTTTTATTTTGTACTGTGACATTTGTTTTCATACATAGTAGATTTTATACAAAGTAGCAAGTCTAAGTTTTATTTGTTTCCGTCTTCATATATATGTCCTGGACTCTTGACTAAATTCTGTTTCTTTTTTTCATTTATTCTTACTGGAGCCTCATCTAAGCATAGTGGAACTAATTGCCTAATAAAATAGGATTAAATGCCTCTATCAACAACTAAAATATAATTGATTCAGTGTTCAACATATGATATTAAATGAAAAGAGATATGATTTCTGTTGATTCTGTTTCAATTTCCTGCCTACTGAAATGATAAAATTTGGGTAAAATTAAAACAATATGACCAACATTTATTTTGGAGACATCTAAAAAAGTCTTTCCTAGGTTAACTTAACTGACTAGAAATAATATTGATAGGAAAACACATTTAAATAATGCTACCATACCAAACTTTTCCATCTTTACTATTTTAGATTGAGCCACTATCCAGTTTGGAGCCATTCTAAAATGCATCTCTGTGGAATATAAAACAGTTTGGGTGTTTGTGGGATAGTGAGAGCAGGAGATAGAAGTTTATTGCTTCTTCAATAGCTGTATATTTTGTTGCACAGCAGCAATAGAGGCTGTATTTTAATGATAAGATTTAAAATTTATGCACTAACATGAACAATAGCTGTCAGAAATAAGCTTAGGTAACTTAAATGAAGCCACTGAAAAAGCTGTATTTTGACAAGGTACATGATAAAGAATGTTGAAATTAAAATGAAAGACTAAGTTCAATACTTATTGAATGTACAATCAATGATTTCATTAATTTTAGAAAACTCAACTACAATGAGGGAATAAAAATCTAGACCAAAAACTGTATTAATCACAAAATATTATTTATTGTTAATTTAACAGAAATTGAAAATAATTAAATTTAAATAATTACCCTACAGCAAAATACAAGACCATTCAATCCATGTACAGCATCATTACAAAGATAATTTTCAAGCAAATGCATGTTTAATCACTGTCTGTATCTAGCTTCAAAATCAGACTTTTTTTTTTTTTTTACAGAGAGGACACAATTCACTTATGATATAGAGGTATTGCCCCAAAGGAATACACATAAAGTGTCTCTTGGCAGAGCATCATATGACATAGTTGTAAACTGAGTAGAAAACAGTAAAATGTTATCCTATAATAAACAGCTCTCTTAAGATGAGTCTTATGTCTTAATATGTAATGATTGCTGAAAACAAACACCCGTCTCCTCTCTCCCTCCTAAAAGGAGATTGATCAAAAAAGTCCATTGCTATTATTTGGAAACTCTTATTTCATTTGTTTTCCCGCCTCCCAGGAGAAGAGCTTTACTGGGACCTGATAAAAACACTAATTATTATCTATCTCTTAAAACTCACCCCACAAAAATACCGTAAAGAGGGGAGAACGATAAAATGTTTGGTTCGCTTGTATCTGATAGGTTGGGCAAGATGTCTGCTCATGCATGACATTTAATTCAATCATCAAAAACACACTACATAAGGCAAAATGTTGGGTAAGTTGGCTTGGCAGAACACCTTGTTTCTCACCTTGATTTTTTCAGTTATTGACATAGCTGCAATATGTTTTGGAGGCAGTGCACCTCTACTGCACTGCTGTACAGCTGCAAAGACCTTGTTACAGGCTACCAACTACTCGCCTGAACTTCTCTCATTTGCAGGGTTTCAGAAGATTCACTTGGACAGCAAATACTTGATTTAACATGCAGCAATGCCAGTTAAAAACACTCTTGCTTTTATAATGATCATGTAACTTGAGGATGCATCACCCATGGTGAGGATGCAAGCTTCCTCTCCTCCTCTGAAATATGGTCCTTGATGATGACAAGGCAGCATTTTGGTGGGATAACATAAAGAAGTTTTCACTGATGATGCCTAATTTGTGTATTCTGTAGGAGACTAGACTCATTTGAGTTTCTTGTTAAATAGTATCTATACGTCACCTTCGTTTTCAAAGGAAGGCAAAGTTTTAAAAACACTCAGTATGGCTCATGGCCTTTAAATCTCTCAAGTAACCATTGTACAAGGACTAGAAAATCTTTATTACTATTATGTTCCCAAGAAAGATATTTAAATAAATTAGATGTAACAAAGCATTTACTAATGCAAAAAACCAATGTTCTAAATCATGATGATCTCTATCTGCATATATTAGAAATATTTTTATTTAAAACCACAGACTAATAAACAGAGGAGGAAAAAAAATCCTTTATATGAAGGTCATCAAAAGCAGCTTTACACAGTCTTGGAGCTGTATGGAGGATGAAACAGTTTAGTAATCAAAATGTAGTTGTCAAAAAAAACCATAATCTTTTTCTACTATATGTAATTGTGATTATTTTCGGTTTGCACAAGCAGGCTGAAAGAACTTGATGGAATGCTTATATTACTACAGTATTTTAATCAGTATCATATTTAAGAAATATAGCTTAGCAATTTGTAGCATGTGAATTTAAAAGGACCTGTGTTTTGGAAAAGAACACATGGACTTAGCCTTTATAGTCATTAATATATCTGGAAAATTCATCTTCTAAAGACAGTCTATAAAAGAAAAATAGGAAATAGTTTTTAATTTTAATATTATCTGTCATCCTTCTTCCTTTAAATTAATAGACTTTTTACCACTTCCTAAAATGAAGTGATTTTTTTCCATTTTTTTCTTGAAACGCCTTTACTGAATTTGTATTATTATTGTTCTCTTTTCAAAGGTGTCTATTCTTCTTTCAAAAAAAAAAATAGAACCTAGATCTGAGCTGGTTTGTATTTATCTTAGTCTCTGACCTTTAAACAAGTCTCATATATGGAAAAACCTCTTTTCTTCTCAGATGTGTTCTCTCTAGAGCTGTCTGCTGATCTGTTGGATTTTGGGTAGCAATTTGAAGAGTTGTCTGCATGGAAGAACCTTCATAGTTTTGTCCCTGCAAATATTTGAACCAATTGATGTGATTTGCTCAGGATATTTTTAAGGACAGTACTGACACCAATATGTGGGACACCTGCTATCTGTGTGTTCAGATGGCCACCAACCCTGAAGCAAGGCTCCAAAGAATGTTTGCCTAGTGGTTAATTAATCAATCAGTCAATCAATCAATCAATCAATCAAATAAAGGGCCCTTGTACTGGTCTTTGATATCCTTCCAAAGTATTTAGTGAAGATATCATCCACATGCTAAATGATTATACTTAGTGATCTGTCAAGATATAATATTCTTGAAGAGTCCACATCTCAGCTGTCTGTGCTCCTGTACCTCCTGCAGATTCTATTTGATCACAGAGTTCTTTAGGCATGTAAGAATCTTTCTATATGACTTCTTGCTGGACCTGAAATTGGTATCATCGATTCAGGTTATTTTCCAACCAGTATTCTAGTTTTGATTTTGCTATTTTGTCAAATTTCACTGTTTGCAGTAATAATGCTTCCACTAGGAAATGATTTTTTTCTATTTAAAGACATTTAGAACTAATACTAACATGCTTTTCATTCTTTTCCAGACCATCAATACAAAATAAGTAAGACGTGACTTAATTCCAAGCCTGTTAGGCACATTCTCTATTTGACCATTGATCACCATTTCCTCATCACAGTCTTTGATCCTGTCTTAATTCACTAAGTGCTGATATCTGTGTCAATTTGAACTAATGCTGTACATGAGATCTGTGAGTGCTAGAACAGATGTTATTAGAAACACACAAAAATCTGTATGTTCCCTTCATTTTTTCCCATTCTTTTCTTTCCCCACCCCAATTATTTCTTAGTCCCTTGTCTCAGAACTGAAATTAAAAATTTCTGAATGAAGCCTAGCATAGAAAATAGTGATGTGCAATTAATATGAGAAGCTTTTTCAATTATTGAGGAAAATATAAAAAGGGATCTTTTACATCTACGATGTAAAAAGAAATTCTGAGCTTTTAAGACTGCCAATTGCTCAAATGAAGGAAAAGCTACTAAAATATCTGCACACTTCAGAATAGATTAAATAGACATGTAAAAACCCATCTAAATGTTCAGTAAAGAAATTACAGCTGCCTTAGGTACTTTGTAATTTTTGCAACTTCTTTTTATAATGTGCATTAACCTTTTGTTATGAATACATATATCTAATTGTGTCCTGTAAATCCCCTGCCCATATCTTGCTTGGTTTGTTGGTCTCCTTTCCTGTTAGGTTTTGTTTTCTTATGCTTTCAAGGGAGACAAATATATGTGATGTACTATGAAAATAACCTGTGTAGCTTGAAGAAAACATATTATGCACATTTTGCTTTACATTTATCCTGATTATTTGCAACATATTTATAGAGTGTGTTGTGTCCTTTTATCTCTGGGAACCGCATGCATTAGAGTTAGGTTATTGACAAATATCAAATTCAGGAATGAAAATAAGTCTCTAATTTAGTAAAAAACCAAGACATACTTGCTCAAGATTAGCATAATCAATGCTTACCATAATATTTTAGGTTAGATATTTAACCCATCCCTTTAAAAAGAATTGTGAATTATTTTGAGTTGTTGCAAAGAAGCATGACATCGGTGTAACAGGTAATGTTATTCATCTGTTGATTTATTTTTAATGTTTCTTGAGAACCATTGAACTTTATAGTGAAACTTCATACAACAGCTTAGAGATTCCACTGGCAAGTACTCAGGTCCTTTTGATGCTCTCTTTTTTTTTTTTTTGTTAAAACTGTAAAACATTTTCAAAGTGTGTTTGAGTAATTTGAAAATATATGTGTCTTAGACTTATAATCATATATTCTACATTTCGTTTGGACATTGAAAAATGAATTTTTAAAACTCTTATATTCTAAAATGGGAGGAGCAAAATAAGTCTGAAGAGGCTTAAGATTTTGGGAAGATGGTAACCGTCAGAAAGCTGAGTCTGTTATTAGACTCACTGATAAATCCACTACATTTCTTTCTACATCTTTCACTGATAAATAATGTGAGTTTCAGGACCTTCAGGTTAAATAAGTTTTTTAGCAATTTAATTCCTTTTAATCACCAGTTACCTATCTTCAATTAGGATGTCAGGTTTTCTCTTACCTTTAACACTAAGAATCTGAAGTAAGAAACCATCAAGCAATAGCCAAGAGTATGAATAAGTAAAACAGCACTTTATGTTTCCTGCTTCATTTATTTCTTCCCTTTCCCTACAAGCCTTTTGCTTTGTCTGGGTTGAAATAGCTGTTCATTCATTTCTCTAGTTCTTTTCCTGATACTGAATTTTTAGTTTCAGCTACTTCTGTATGGTCATTTAGAGTCTATGTGAACCTCTGAGGTTTTCAAAAGGGAGGTGCAAAGAGCCTTATGCTGTTCAGAGCATCATTTGTTTCCTGATCGCTATGAAGAAACAATTTTATTTCTGTCTTTAGCAATACAAATATACTGAGATTTAGGTAAAATTCAATGTCATATATTTGCACTGCCACAGCAGATTGGAGCTGCACTCACGGTTGAGTAGTTTTTCCATAAACCCAGAACAAAAAGAATGGCTATGGTGCAGATGAGAAATTATACAGTAATATTTTTGGACTTTTGAGCATACACATATGAGGTTCGTGTTTCAGTTTTCAAATATAAGTATACCATGTCTGGTTGGGATGAAGTTAATGGGCTTCATAGCAGCCTCCATGACGATGTTTTATATTTGTGAGTAAAACAGGATTAGTAGTAGACATATGTTGGGACTGTTGCTGAGCACTGCTTATACAGTGTCAAAGCTTTCTCTGTTTCCTCCCTGTCCCCACAGTGAGTGCACTGGGGTGGGCAAGAGGATGGCAGGGGACACAGCCAGGACAGCTGACCCCTACTGATCAAAGAGATATTCCATATCACAATACTGTACTCAGCAACGGAAGTTCAGGGAAAGAAGAATGAAGCAGGGACCTTCAGGGGTTAAGGTTTTGATTTCCCAACCAAAGTCATGGATGGTGAGGCCCTGCTATTTTGGAGCTGGCCAAACATCTGGCCTGATGATGGGAAGTAGTCAATGAATTCCTTAGTTTTGCTTTTCTTCCCTTCACCTGTTAAGCCATTTTTGTTTCAATCCACGAGCTGTCTTGTTTTGCCCTTCTATTCTCTTTCCTATCCTACTGCAGAGAGTGAATAAGCAGCTTGGTAGGGCCTTAACTGCCAGCCAGTGTCAGCCCACCACAATAGCCTAATAAATTTTAATGAATGAAGCTGTAATGCCCATACACAGAAATCAGATGACTTAATAGAATGTCGTAACTATCAACTGTGTCATGAACCAGGCAGAATTTATATTCTGTCTTCCTTGACTGTAAAAAACTACATCACCACCTATTAACAGAGATGATCTGCAATGACAATTATAGTATCTGCAAGAAAGAAGTTGTCATTTTTACATATTTAAGAAATATGTAATTTTCACATATTTAAATATGTTGAATTTAATTTTTTTCTTTGATGCTTACTACTTTTAACCAAAATTTTACTACTCTTAAATGGAAGTAAAGTAGGCAATAGAAAGTTCATGAAATAAAGTTAATGCTGCCTGAAAAAGTGAAAAATAAAAGAAAAAGAAAGAAAACCAACATTCGACTGCCTAAAGCATTCTTGTGCAATATAACTTCTGTATGTTTATATTGCAGGGCTGGTTGAATTGTAATTACGAAGCTTTCCATAGAAGGCTTGCTGGAACACATGCATGGATAGATATCATAAAGAATTAATACTGGGATGTTAAAAGTGATCTGAGAATCCCATTAAAAGAAATAGCCTTAATCATCCACAATAACATTGCATTAATTATTAATAGAGCTAATCAGTAGTCTGAAATTGCTCATATCAAATATTAATCACAGGAGTAGATGAATTCTTATTTGTGACAGGCATACTATCCCTATTTCTCAATAACTTTATAGTATTATTATTTACCTACCAAGAGAGATGAGGAACATTTCAATTGTTATTTGTTAAAAGATGCTTGGAAATACAAACTTCAGAGGTTGTGTTTTACTTACAAACTCTACTTATCTGCTATTGGGCAATATTATGGGAAAGTCAGCAAACTGTTGGGAGGATATAGAAAAAGCTCTTCTTTTAATATAAGGATTTGTGTTACTCCAGTTTCAGGCTTCATGCAAGTTGACAGACACCATTACCTGACACTGAAGACAGATCTGACACAGATGTTTTCCATTCATCTGAGGTTGATCTTTTTTTACTTTGTGTGTACCTGATACTCATGTTTTATCTGACAAACTAGAAGTGTTCAGCCATCTGGGCTGAAATTTTTTAATCTAGAAGTGGGTTTTTTTGTAAGTCTGAGAAAGCAGTGCTTACCAACTTTCATGTGGCTGTCCATGAAATGCAGGCTAATGGTGTGGTACTACCTTGGAGTCACGTTTTTCCAAATTCCCATCTGATGAGGCAAAGTCATAAGTATCAGAATTTTTACTATTACTTGTATTTTTGTGAGAGGTAGGACTGGTGAAGGAATATACCTTGATATCCACATAAGAATTGGTAGATTTTTCTCTTTCTAATGAAATTTGAAAGAATTAGCTGAGGCTGAAACATAAGAAATATGCTAACAACACAATGTAGCAATTTTATCAATGGGTATAAATCATATATAAACTTTAATATTTAAACATGCAAAAAATATTCTTATGGCATGCCTGCAATAGCAATTTTTACAAGTATAATTCTACTTAATAATTATAAACATGGCATATATTACATTGAAATTATCCATACATATTATGAGCAACAACTCTGGTTGTTGTTGCTTTGTAGCTTAATTCTACAGAAGATGAGTATTGTAATAATTATTGTGAGCATAACCTAATGGTCACTGAAATGAATAGGAGTATTTCAATTATTTTCAGTGGCTTTTGGAACCTGTAGGAATTCTGCAAATAAGTATTTCTGTGCTCTATTTGATGAAACTACAAACCAGTACAAGTATTTAAACAATGCATGGACACACACAGAAAAGGATGGAGACGGGAGAGAAACTTTTATTGTTAACACAGTTTCCTGATTTTTCAGGCAGCTAAATGATTCAAGTGTTTATGTTCAGTATTATACACACTTGAAGAACTGGAGTAATTGAACATAGATAAAAAGGTAAAAACCCTGGTATGTGCATATGTCTAAAATTCATAATTTTTGCGTGTTATGTAACACTACATGAAGAAAAACAAAGCAACGAACAACACAGGTATACCACTGGATATCTAAATGTGTAAAGTTTTTCATCACTTCTATGCTCTTTTAAAACCATATATGTATCAGATTTTACCTCAGAAATAAAATTAATAGTGTTGACCTAATAAAACAAAAATCCAAAAGATATATGCTTAAGCTGAGTTTACAAATGTCAAGAGTATTAATATGAATTGCATTTGAGTTACAGAATGTTGTCGATAACATCGTATTTCATTTTAATAGATCAGTTCCTTGTAATCCTGACTGGATAGGCTATAGTAAATTTATCCAGTTTATTATAGCATTCTTCCAGGAGAGGAAAACAATCCTCAAATTAAAGCAAATACTTAAACCAAATATAAAGCAGCTTTAAATCTAAGGAGGTCTGAGGCACCAAGGTGCTGTGCTTTCTGTGACCCTGGATTGCTGTGTGAATCAAGGGACAAAAACTGAGGTGCAGAGGTTGCAAGGCAAACATACCATGCAAAAAGACCTGAAAAAAATAGTGAGAATTTTAAATAAATGGAACAGTAGCTTCTTCTCCACTTACACGGTTTTTCTCTGCTTTAATTTACATATGTGTTCCTAAATAAAGCATATTAGAGGCTGACATGAATAATTCATGCAAGATGATCTGGATACCAATGTATTTGTCTACCAAGTAATCATAGAATAATATGAATTAATGTTTACAGCTGTTAAATGTGTGCTATGTCTGTATAATCAAATTCCATAATCAAAGAAAAATTGGAATAATTATGTAAAACATGCTGAGAAAAGTGAGGGTAAAAATGAAAAAAAAAATCTCGATAGCAACAGGGCATCTGAGGTAGGAATAAGAAAGTGGCTGCAACAAGTAACTATTGCAGAATATTGGAAATGTTTTGTCAACTTTCAGACAATACTGAAGCACAGCAAATAGAAGCTGAAAAAATAACTTTCTCTCTGGAACTGCAAGAGCACAAATTTTCAGCTTTTAAGGCAGAGGCAGCAATTCAGATTAACAGAGTGTGTTTGCTAACTGAAGCTTAGCATATCATTGCCAACAACTAGTAGAAAATATCTTGTTGGTTCTTTCTCTCATGAAAATTGTCAGTTCCATCCCTGACTGGTCTGTTGAAATTTTTTGAACGGTGAAAATTCACAACCAAACAGAAAAGGAGAACAGATATAACCTGGGTCTAAACAGATACGGCTTTGTACCCACCATGGTACATCTGAATGTCTTTTCTTTATACTGTTCTGTTATGTGGAGATGTGGAGAGCATAAATCTACTCCTTTGTCATACATCTGAAGAAGTATCCCTACAGAAGAGCAGAATATTTTCTGTATAGTATTGAATCTTTTAGGCTACTTAAGCATACCAGGAGTTATTACTTGTGACAGTAGATAGTCTGCAACATGCTTAGTCTCCTTACTGTTTGAGTTCCTGCCCACTGAATACAAAGGTCTGTAAAAGTTGAAAGCCGGCTGTCTGAACTGAACACAGCTATCCAATTTCATCACCTAGTTCCAGACTGAATGTGGACTTTTTTGACATTCCAATAGCTGTGGTGTTTCTAGGCTGTCTTAGTTTTCTTGCTTGTCTTAGTCAGCTTACATGACTCCTGGCTCTGGAAGCTGTACCATTCTCCCAGGTTGCTCTGCAGCCTGTACCAGATGACTGGGATACAGCGGTGACAGGGGTCTGAGCAAGTGAAAGGTACCTCAGCTCAGTGTGATTTCTTTAGACTTAGTTCAGAGAAGACAAATCTATGCAGGCAAGAGAAGTAACTAGAAGCTGCATGCAGAGCTAAGTACCTGCTCTGCATCTGGATTGTTCCCTGAAGAAATCTATAGACTATCTCGATAGTTATCCACTGCAAATGATATCCCAAAAGAGGAAGAACTGCCAAATTGGTGAAACACCTTCCGTACACTGAAAAAGCAGAATACTTTCAATGAGGCATTGGGACCAGGTGTTCTCAATTAATAGAAAGTGCTCTAAGCATCAGTCTGTAAGAATGTTTTTATGTTATTCCTCTGACCACAAGAATCATTTGTATAATTGACATAAACTAGAATAACTTCAGAAGGTCTGACTGTCAGAGCCCTTGCATAAATATTTTGTATTCTGAAGGTAGAGTGTTACTGTGGGACTTGGAGCCTTCAGTTCCTATATATTGTCTTTGGTAAAAAAACAAAAACAAAACCAAAAAACCAACCAAAAAAAAAAAAACCAAACAAAATCAAAAAACCCAACCCAACTCAAACAAATCCCCCCCCCCTAAAAAAACTGCAACAAATCCTGAAGAACAGAGAAGATTTGATACCACTAGAGAGTGCTCTAACCACTGCACAGCCATTATTTCCTCTTGGCTTTCCTCTCTTTTCATAAGTATTTCTTTCAGTGAGGAAAACAACACTTTTTAAACTCAAAATACCCTAGCTTTCAAAATTCTGACTTAATATTTTTATGTGGTGTAATAACAGAAGCTTTAATAATGGCAAAGTATTTTAGCTTCCTGAGATATTGGAGAGTTTATGTTTGGTTGTTTTTTTAATTTGACAGCATAATAAAAAATCAGTTCTTCTTAAATTTTCATATCTCTAGCTTCTATGACTAGTGTTGCTAGAAATAAATCTCTACCTTTCATAAATTGATATCTTAATTTTCTATCCTGGTAACTATATATTGTGTTTGCAGCCTCTTACGCTTGGTCTCTGCTATACAAGTCACAGAACTAAATACTTAATTAATTCAGAAATTATTGCTATCTAACTAATTTCATAATTTAATTAATTTTATGCTAGGCTAATTAATCCATTCTTCAATGGCTTGTCTACTGATCAGAGTAATTGCTGGGCTAATTTTGAATCAATTTACCTACTGGTCTAATTTTTCTCTATTAAAAATATTCTTGATTAATTTCTTAACCATGTAATCTTTGTAATTCATTTCAAAATTATTTCTGTGCTTCCCTGAGTTTTACCCCTCCAAATTGAACTTTAAATTAATTGGAATATTTAAAATAAAAGTAAGGCCATCTATTTATAGCTCTAGTCATGCAAAGAATTTAAAAATTGAGAAAAATAGGGCACTAAAGGAACCTTGGCAGGATGAAGAATGTTTTTCTTTACTGTCATCCAAACAAAACTCCTATGTTTACTTGGTGGGCTCTGTACAAACACGACCTATCACTGTTTAGTATGTGCTGCCCTGCAGATGTGGACTGCTGGTCTACCTTATCCTCAATATGGAGGAAAGATCAAGTTTTCATAGTTAAATGCTGAGAGATCTAATTAATTTTCAAATCCACAAGGGAAGAAAAATTCATAACATTCCTACGAAGTCTGTCTCTGAATTTCAGCAGTACAGCATTTTGACATCTTTGCTTAATATCCAATCTACCTGCAGATTAGATTAACAACTCATTGTTTTTCAGCTTTGTCAGTAGAAAAAAAATTATTATCATTCTCTTTCCACTGGCATTTTACAAGGTCTACTGCTTCTCATATCTACACTCAACTGTCTCTTTTCAAAGATTAAAGGAAAACAGAAGCTTTAATCTTTCTTTGCAGGCAGATCACATTTTCTAATATTTTAACATTCTTTCTTATTTCCTGTGGATTCTTTCCAGCTTGCTATTATCATTTGTAATACTTGTTCTATAAACTTTGTTACTTCAGCCAAAGCCTCAACAATGCTAAATAAACTACGAAAAGTTTTCTCAGAGTGAAAGCTATCCTTTTAGAAAATGCATTATGCTACTACATTTAGTTTGTGATCCAATATAATCCCCTGAACATCCTATACTGGTGCCTAACCATTTATTTCACTTTTTTTTTTGGTGGTTTTTTGTGCTCTCTCCATTTGTGACTGACATATCAGTGTAGTTGTACTTACATTTGCCTTTATTGAGTTCAAACCATCTCTTCAGCTTATTAAGATAATTTTGATTGTATTCTCTGGATTCCTTGCACTCTGCCCCTGCAGATTTTACAGTCCTCTTACTCTTTCATGATGCAAGTAATTAATGAAGATACTAATGGGACAAAGACCTCTATGCCATGCTGGTGAACTCAAAATTTGATGATGAATAATTTAAAAGCATTCTTTGACTGTAGTTTTCAGATGTACACCTACTACATCTAGTACAAGTTTCTTAGTTTTCTGATGTGATTATTGCACAGCAGTCATAAAAGTTCTAAATTTATTATATCTACATCTTTTCCCCTTATCTACTGTGCAGTTATTTTGGTCCAAGGAAAAAAATCTAGACTTATTCACAGGATAAAGTTTTGACAACTCCAGGTTGTCTGTTTCATATAACTAATTTTTCTTCAACCTGTTTTCAGATTCATTGCATTTACATGTTTTCCAATACCTTCCCACATATTATCTGGAATTGCTCAGGTTCTCATCCTATCCCATTACATGATTCTTAAAAGAAAGTTGCCACAATTTTTGTTCTCTCAATTCTACATTCCATGTGTTTGCAAAAGTTTAGCATTAGTGTTTAAAATATTCTGGCTAGTTTTGTTAATACCTCAGGTTGAAAGCTGCAAAACCAGCTTTCACTTGCAGAGAAACATCATATTGACCTAATTTAGATAAGAAGTGGCCTCCCGATGTCTTCCTGTCCAAATTTCCACTCAGGTCAGTTCTAAATTTTTTGCGTCTTGTTCACGGCCTTGTCTGGTTAAGCTTTGATTATCTCCAAGTTTGACCTATTCATATTTTGGACTACCCTGATAGTGAGATTTGTTTTCCTAAAGCCTTCTTGAAAGGATTCTGTTGCCTCTCACTTTGTTGTGAATATCTTAAAGAGTCTGACTCCATCTTTACTACACACTCTAGTGAGGCAGCTGCAGGCATGGTCTCTTCTGCCTCTCCTCTTCTCATGGCTAAAGAGGCCTAAATCTTTCAACCTCTCACCGTATGCCACATGCTTCTGCCATCTAACCCTCCTTACCGAACTCCCCTGCAATGTCAAAGTCTTTCCTGTAGTGTGGTGCCCCAAGCTGGATACAACCCTCCAGATGTGGTGCCATGGTGCTGAGAGGTGGGGAATAATCACTTGTCTTGAACAGATGGTTGTTCTCTCACTAATTCAAACAAGGATGTACTTGATCTTTTGGATGAAGGGCACACTGCTCCATTTCTACCCTGATCTTGTTCTCCATACTATTAATATTTAGCTGCCTGAATAAAGAGGATTTTTTAGTAAATTTTTTAGCCCACAGTCATTCATTAATATTATGCAATAATGAGTGGCTGATTATGTCTCATTAATATTATTTAGAAAGGAGACATTATCAACCACTCTATCTACCATTGACCATTACTCTCGAATTCCTCTTCTGACTCAAAACTCCACAAATAATACTTTGGTGCCCTAGTGACCAGAAACCATAAGATGCAAACTTCAGGGAAATTAAGTCACTTGGCTGTGAAAATACAGTTCAAGTCTTCTTACTGCTTCAGTCCCAAGTACCATGACATGTGGAACCCCTGAGAAGGGTTTGGTGATTTCAAAACTCTTTACATTTCTCCTTGCTTAATTGATTTGTTTTGTCCTAACAATTGATAATTTGTTGACTTCTATTTCAATAAGTACATAATTAATTGTTTTATTCATTCATTTCCTAATTAACATGCCAGTTGATCTTGACAATTTCTGAAGTATCATCTGTAGTGTGTAGCTTATACAAATTCTTATTGCTGATTTTCATCTAATAGGTAGCTGTTATGTATCTGTTCTTCTGAGTATTTCCTATTTTCGGCAGACCTGGTTTTTTTCTTTCTTCTTTTACTTTTTTTCCTAGTCCTGCAAATGCAACTTCCACCTCTTTATTCTTCTCCCAAGCAAGATTTGCTAAAATACAGTCCATTACCATTTTCTTCTCATGCACCCTTTCTCAGTGTCATCATGCCCTGATTAACTGTCCTTTATTTCACACTTCTGTGTTGAACAGAAGCATTGTATAGGACTGATCCTCACTGAACAAGGGTCTTTTCTTAATAGCAAGTGCTCCTTAAGGATCTTTCAAACAGCTTCCTAGTTCTGTAAATTTTCAGACCTGTTAACACTGAACCAGTTTTTATTGCGTAGACACTGTCACTGAAAACAAACTATTCTTTTCATTTCAGGTGGACTTTTCTCTCTTGCTTTTGTTAGGTATGAAAATAAACTCAATAAGACTTCTTTATAAGTGTATCACTATAAATAAGAATGACATAATCTTGACCTGTTAATGACAATAAAACCTTTAGCAGATTAGCACCATAACAACACTGATGTCTGATTTGAAGGCAGATTTGTATGCAGGAAGCCCACAACTTTTGGATATTTGTTCTCAGATGTGACAGATTATGCCTGATATGTTGAAATCTCTGCTATCATCTCTTATTTGCTTACTTGCCATCAACTGTCTGGAATCTTCTACTCTACATTCTTTTGTTTTATTGTTAGGTCACTCTTGAGTCTTTCTTCATGTAGGGTTTACAGCAAAATATTTTGGAATGTGACTTGATTTCTAGGTGTTGTGCAATCCAAGATGTAAGTAAAAATAACTGGCTTGCTCCTTTCTCTCATGGAGTTTGAAAGATATGCATTCTTCATTATATGTTATAACAAATAAATGGATTTTGAAAATGCATCCAGCAAGGCAACAAAAAATATTTTTGCATATTTTCTGAGAAAGATGTCAGACCTCAGGCTCTTTTCCATGGGCATTTTTAGATTTCTTAGATTTAATTAACTTCAACAAATCTAAGTTCTGCATTTACTACACTGGCCTCTTGTGGAATTTTATATTTATAGTACATAATGTTTTATATTTTAAAATAGAGATAGCCACAGAAGACCCCCAAAAAATTAAATTACTCTCCCTTAAAGTGTAATTAATTTTCCAGAGTAGGCAATTATAGTGGTTTTCTTCTGCCTCTGGAATAAAAAATTTCACAAGCCTCATTTTCCATCCTATTAAATGTCTAAATGAATGGACAGGTCTCTGATGCTACCAAGGAGAATGTATTTCATCTGTCTTCTGTGAAAAATACTTGAGTTCTTTTACTGAACGATAGGTCTCAGTCAGTCCTTTTCAATTTGTATTTGCTGTCTGATCCTGTAATGAGCTATGACTGGGCAGTTATCTTGTGCAGCCCATGCACTTGATTTTCAGGTTCAAAGATTAATGAGAGATAGGTGGGAATGATTCTTCTGTTTCACAGAAATTGCCAGTGTTCCTCATGTTCCTCCACTGAAGGTGGTGAGCTTAGAATAGATAAAATATTTTAGGCAGATAAAATTTAGAATGGAAGGGAAGAGAAGAGAAGAGAAGAGAAGAGAAGAGAAGAGAAGAGAAGAGAAGAGAAGAGAAGAGGAAGAGAAGAGAAGAGAAGAGAAGAGAA
>NW_016690195.1:5879461-5977391 GCF_001604755.1 Lepidothrix coronata
AGAGAAGAGAAGAGAAGAGAAGAGAAGAGAAGAGAAGAGAAGAGAAGAGAAGAGAAGAGAAGAGAAGAGAAGAGAAGAGAAGAGAAGAGAGTTGCCAGGGGCCTGCAGTGATCATAAGCTGCCTGACCACTTCATGGCTGACCAAAAGTTAAGAAATGTTATTAATAACATTGTCCAAATACCTCTTAAACACTGACAGGTTTGGGTGTTCAAGCACCTCTTGAACACCTCTTGTATAGCCTGTTCCACTATTTGACCACACTTTTAGTAAAGAAATGTTTCCTAATATCCAGTCTGAATGTCTCTTGTAGGCACATCTTTGAATCATTCCATGCATCCTGGGGCATATATCCACAGCACTGGGTACTAGGGTGCATTGCTTAACACCTTCCTTTTTGTGTTCCACAGGAAGCTGTAGAGAGTGATGAGGTCACCCGTCAGTCTCCTTTGCTCCAAACTAGACAAGCTCAAAGTCCTCAGCTGCTCCTCACTGGATGTGTATTCTAGCCCATTCACCAGCTTTGTTGCCCTTCTCTGGCCACATTCAAAGACCTTCACATCTTTCTTAAACTGTGGGGCCTAGAACCGCATACACTGATCAAGGTGAGGCTGCACAAACTCGGAGTACAGCAGGATAATCCCTTCTTTTATCCAGCTGGTCACGCTGTGTTTGATAAACCCCAGGATGCAGTTTGCCCTTTGGGCTGCCAGGGCATGCTGCTGGCTCCTATTGACCAGCAGCCCCAGATCCAGCACTCCCAGATCCCTTTCTATAGGGCTGCTCTCCAGGTGCTCCTCTCCAAATTTATACTTGTGCCTGGTGCTATTCTGTCCTAGGTGCAGAATCCGCCATTTGTTCTTGTTAAATTTCTTGACACTGAAGATTGTCCAGTGCTCCTATCTATCTATATCCCTCTGTAAGACATCTTGTCCCAAGAAGAATCCTGCTCCACCATGATATATAAAGAGACAGACAGTCTTACTGTTATGGCTTTGTAATCTAAACGAACAAGAGAAGGAACAAACGAAAGTAGAAGGGAATGTTGTCCTCACTGCATGAAATTAGCAACTGACTGATAATGAGAATTCTGCCCTGCTGTGGCAGGTGTTACAAGTCTTGTGTAAGCACTCAGTAGATCCACTGAAATTGGTTTTGTGAGAAATTTTCAATTTATGCCTAATCTATTTCAATACAAAGTCAGGCATACATTTGAAGAATATTTTATTGCTGTATTAGCATTATTAAAAAACTATAAATTTACTGTATGAAAGAGAATATCGTGAGCTAAACAAAGTGGTTAAGTGGATGAGTTTGGAAGATTTGTTTTGTTATTTCATGTCAATAATATTCAGAAGCGCTTTCCTAAGGGGTAAAAATACCCAGTACTGCTATTTTTAATAATTTCTAAGAAGGGAGTTACTGAAATAGGTTGCTGTAATCAACGTCATTATCTACATGCAAGAATGGGGTAATAATAATACCTTGTAGAGGAAAGGATGTTGTTAAGATTTGTATAATGCAGGTCCAGTAGGAGATCTTTACGGTGTTATATTCTACTGACTCCCTACTTAACAGATACTTTGGAGGACTAAGTGAGAAGCAGATAAAGTAACCTTAGGGCATTATGTTATCAGTACTCTCCTGGTGGATAATTTAAAGCTGTCCTGGTTTATGTCAGCATGTCTCTACTGTGCCTGCAGGGAGGAACACCCTAAATAGGTATGTGACTGGTGCCATGTTACAGTATGCTCCTCTAGTCAGGAGTCAAGTATTACAAATCAGCGTCTTTTGGCTGACTCTAAGAATTGTAGAGAATTGCACATAGTACTAAGTGAAAATAAATTACCAAGCCTAAAGGCTAAACCCATTACGCCTAGTACAGACCATACTAGAATTGAGTGTAAAATGAGAAGGTATGTGAGCATTTTTTCCAGGACAGTGTCAGGAAAAGTCTACTTGAAAAGTGACCAGGCAGTGATTTCTGTGTTGGAGAGAAAAAAAGCAGCTGAATGATACAGAATATTCTAAGAAACATTCAGTCTGTGCTACATGAAATTAACTGCTTCCTGAAAGCAGACCATAAGCCTAGTATTTCTGAGCAGGATGGTTCAAGTATTATCCCTTAGAACAACTAAAAACCATAATTGCTATTCTTTCTGTGGATTCTTGCATTAAGGTTTTCTTTTTAACCTGAAGGAGAGGTTCATATCTTTAAAAACATACCTAAGGTGCATATTTTTTTCATGTATCTTAGAGCACAGAGTCTCAGAGCCTATAGGCTTTAGTAAACAGGCTATTTCTTAAAGTCAGTTTATCAACCAAACACCACTTCTGACATGGTAGTGCTGCATATTTGCAAGATCTTGATACTTTTTCTGATATTTACACATTTATGAGCTTCAATAACCACCTCTCCTGTAAAGAACTAGATGATTATTAAAAATAAACCTTACATATTAATATCTATTAACTTAAATGTAGCATTTCTGTTATTCTGTACATTGTTTCACTTCATGAGGATCAGCATGGCCAAGTCAGATATGGCAACACACTTTCTGAGCCCTTTCTAATAACCAGTGGTGTGAAACAAGGCTGCGTTCTTGCACCAACCCTATTCACAATCTTTTTCAGCATGATGCTCCAAAGGGCCACGTCAGACCTCGATGATCAGGACGGTATCTACATTCGATACCGTACTGATGGAAGCCTTTTCAACCTAAGGAGACTGAAGGCCCACACCAAGACCTTAAACCATCTTGTCCGGGAGCTGCTTTATGCTGATGACGCTGCCCTTGTTGCCCACACAGAAGCAGCTCTGCAGTGTTTAACATCCTGCTTTGCAGATGCTGCTGAGCAGTTTGGGCTGGAAGTCAGCTTAAAGAAGACAGAAGTTCTCTATCGACCAGCACCCCAGGAAGTCTTCCATCATCCCCATATCACCATTGGCAAATCAGAGCTCAAATCAGTCCAGCAGTTTAATTACCTAGGTTGCCTCATCTCCTTGGACGGTAAGGTTGACGGAGAGATAGACAACAGGTTAGCAAAGGCATATAGTGCCTTCAGAAAACTCCATAAAAGAGTATGGCGTAATAAACACTTGAAGAAAAGTACAAAGATCAGTGTTTACAGAGCCATAGTGCTGTCTACTCTCTTATATGGTTCTGAATCATGGGTCATCTACTGCCACCACCTGCATCTCCTAGAACACTTCCATCAACGCTGTCTCTGTACAATCCTAAACATCCACTGGTCAGATTATGTGACCAATACATCTGTTCTAGAACAAGCAGCAGTCACAAGTATTGAGGCCCTGTTGCTGAGAACACAGCTGCGATGGGCAGGACACGTCTCCAGGATGAAGGACCACCGCCTCCCTAAGATCCTGCTCTATGGTGAACTTGCCACCGGCTGCTGCAAGAGAGGAGCCCCAAAGAAAAGACACAAGGACTCCCTGAAACATCTCAGCCTTGGCCATGTTGATCATCATAACTGGTCTACTCTGGCCTCCAATCGGGAGGCCTGGAGACACACCATCTATAACGCTGCAGATGCTTTTGAGAATGCATGCAGGATCACTCTTGAGGAGAAAAGACAATGCAGAAAGAATCGTGCCTTGCAGATACCACCTAAGGAGTCTTTCTGCTGTGCCTTTTGCAACTGGATGTGTCTATCTCGTATTGGCCTTTTTAGCCACCAGCGTGCTTGTAACAAATGTGGATAGAGCCTTTCCCAAATCTTCGTTCACGAAGCCTAGCCATGATGATGATGATGATTATGATGTATATTGTTTATATAGTATCAGCAAGAGTGTAAGACTGTGTTCTAGATATACACTTTCCCAAATGATTTTCCTGATTTCTTTAATCTCCTCTGTCAACTATTCATGTAACCCTTATCAGTGCAGAATGGGTTTTCCGTAAGTCTGCTGGTGTTTGCTTATTCAAGTATAGAGGGCCCGAGGAGCACAAACTGGCTATAGTCTCCAATATGTTTGTCAGACTTTTTGTGAGCTGAAGAAATGTGCTTGCATAGACAGAGGGTAGTATGGAAAAATCTTAACTAACTCGAATTTTTACTTAATTTGTGTCATTTAGAAAATTAACAAAATTCTATGTGATAGTTTAGGCATTGAAAAAAAAAAGCATAAAAAGTTAAACACTTAAATAATTGTAACTCTATTGCTTCTCACTCTTATTGTTCTTTTCTCCTCCCACCATGGTGTTTTCTGCCATTTCTTAAATATGTTTTCCTGGTGCACCAGGGCTTTTCTCATAGCCGTGCCCTGTGATGGATCCATTGCAGAACCAGCTGGAACTTGATGTGTCTGGCATAGGACAGTCCCTTGTTTCTTCTCAGAGAGGTCACCCCTGCAGTGCCCCTATTACCAGAAAAATGTGCAAATTAAAAGGATACGGTCTTATGATTTGTAAATCAAGTGACTTGACTAGTACTTTTATGCAAAAAGATGCTTTGTAAATTGAGGCAAATAATGGTG
This sequence comes from Lepidothrix coronata, assembly GCF_001604755.1. Lineage (NCBI taxonomy): Eukaryota > Metazoa > Chordata > Aves > Passeriformes > Pipridae > Lepidothrix > Lepidothrix coronata. The sequence continues at coordinate 5,883,958 of NW_016690195.1, forward strand.
CCTAATGTGGCAATTGATGTGCCATGAGTAAAGGAAGGAAATAAAGTTGTATGAAGATTGCTATACAATCAACTAATATTTCTAAATGAAAGACAGATGATTCAAATAAATGAGATGAAGAAATAAAATTTATTTGATTTTGTAGAGAATACTATAATATTTAATTGTTCTTTCATTTCATATATCTGGATTTTTTTGTGATTTTTAAAGCAAAATTTGGGCATTAGTTACATAGAATATACCAAAATAATTAGAGGGTATGTATTACCTGGTATTTGTGAACATTTTATAATGTATTATATTTTTTCATGGTTATTCGTGCTTACTTTGTATGATACTTCTTCTCTCAAATTCCTGTTTTGTGGCATTATTCCCAGTGCAAAGCTGGGGACATGAAATTTGGCCCTTCTGTGTATTTACTGTGCATTACATTTTATATGGAGCATTATATTTTTTATATAATGCATTCTATTTTTATATAGTGCATTATATTTTATAGTCTATTGCATTTATATATAGTGCATTATGTAGTATAGTGCATCATGTTTTTTTCTTGGTCAGTCATGCCCACTCTTTTCTCAAATCCCTTTTTTGTGGCATCTTTCTCAACGCAAATCTGAGGACATGAAATTTGGCCCTTCTAACTTCCAAGCAATTAACCAGGGCCAGAATTCTACCCCTCATTTCTATTACAAAGAGAGTTTGTAAGGACAGAAAGTTCAGGCTTAAAAAAAACCTGATCTGAAATGTTATCTCTAGAAAAGTTCTAGTTAAGGTCTTAAGTTTATTATAACTTTAACCATGTGTTTGAGGGAATTGTGTGAAGTACAGTGTGAGAAAGAAAGCTTCTAAATAACAAAATATTGACACATCTTCATTTCCCACTCATGTGTTTTGATTCTTCCTAGCAAGTCCCCCAGATCTGCAACTATTGTTATCTGCTCAAAGGACTCTATCTCACCAGGAACCATAAGAAAATGATAAATTAAAGTTTGTAGGATCAGTTTGCTTCCTGGATAAAAGCTCGGTGAACAAAGGGTAGTGCTACAAAGTGGGTATAAGCTAGTGTTCTGCGTATGTGTGTGGGTTTTCGAAGGTAAATGAAGCATTATGCTGAAATTCAATAGCACAGAGGTAGGTCAGTGACCTACCTTCACAGACAGTGAGTACTGGAGAAAATGGATATTTTTAAATGAAATTATTTGATTAGTAAAGCAGTAACCTGTAGACAAATGGGGTAAAAGAAAGCTGTATGAGACTTCTCAATTTGTAAATATTTTTCATTACAAAGCCATCTTGCTACTCAATAATAAAAAAAAAATTGTAAGAGCAAAATATTTTTTAATTTTCATAATACTTATTCTTTATTTTATTTTTAGTTTGAGAGCATAGTGGTTGTGAAATTATGAAGCCAGGTGCGTAGTTTTATAAGATTCACTTTATACAATTATAAGGAAACTTTAAAAACATACAATCTGACCCACACTGTGGCCTCCCTTCCAATCATCACTTCTGTTCACTGCAGTGCAAATGTTAACATGTACTTCAGGCACACGGGCAGTACACAGATTTTATTCACTCAACACTTCTGTTGACTGCTATTGATCCCAAACTCAATGACATCAGTGGAAAGAGTTGCACTTACTTCAAGGAACACTTGGTCAGCTCCTGAGCTGCCGACTGCTACCTTCCAAACAAGAAGGTTGTTTGGTGCTGATGGCAGCCCACTAATTAGGATTGTTTCCGGCACATCTAAAGAGGAGGTTATGCCCCAATGTCCTGGACTGAAATGTGTGATCAGGCCAGAGAAAGGGTGTGGTCTAGCTGGAACATGTAAGGCAAACGATTTCTCTTTCTGCCCCTGCTCCATGTTGCCTGCCTCTTCTCTTACACCAGCCAGAATCTGTAGTGGTAAACCGCCTCTAGTGATGGATGTCAGTTCAGATACAAATGCATTTTGCCCTTCCACACTTTTTTTGGGCCCTGAGATAATGCTTCTGCTCAAATACCTGAAGCTTGCCACATTTTATTTGAGATGCTACATAGACTCCGTAATTTCTGTGTGCCATGCCAAATACTGTGTAATTTGGACATCCAGGAAATGTACCTGTCGTTATCTCTTTGTCCTCCTGAACTACCTTGTTCTAGCTAATGTTGAAGACAAGATAGTGAATCAGTTCCGGGCTCCTGTGGATTCTAGTTACTTGTGTCCTAAGATTCTGCATGTCAGGGCAAATCTTTATGTCCTAGTCCTCAGGAAACTGAAACCCATCCCCACAGAACCATGTAGGTGTCCCACTCACATTGGGACTGGAAGAATTTAAGCACTAATGCATCTTTGTCAACCAAGCCATAAATTGATATGAACACTTTGTATCTTACTGAAGTCAGGAAATGGCACCATAAGAATTTAATTCTAATAAATGTTTCATGGAAATTTCACTTTCCCTGTGACACCAAGACAGTAAGGAGATGAAGCTAATCTTCTACAGACATTCTGCCTTGAAATGTCAGCAGACTTAAAACTGGATTCTTTATGGTGAGATGTGAGTAATTACTGCAAAAAATTATGTACATGTTGTAGAGAACATTTCAGTAAATAACACAGAAAGAGTAAACTGTAAAGCCAGAAAATATTACAGACAGTGAAACCAGTACTGATTTAGGTAAAAATGTTCCATTAACCTCTAGGATCTTTCCATTAGGTCTTTCCTCCCACAGCTCTCAACTCTGTCCAATTTAGAGTCTGCTGAAAGCGATTTCAGGCTCTTTGTTACATTTCAAAAGCCAGTTTCAGATGTGTTCTCTACAGGGGCTTCACAGAGATCTGAATAAGGCTTTTATCTATACAAGCAACAACTTGTAAAAAATATAGCTTAACCATTTAAAAATGTAGTGGAAACAATACGATACAGGTAAAGCAAGAATCTGATTGCTCCCTAAGGGTTAATGGATGTTTAGAACTTGCAAAACGAGAAAAAAAAAGAGTCCTAGTTTCCCCAGTCTTTTAAGTAGGACACTTCTGTCTGTGATATGATAAAATTGTAAACCTATTAGAGTCTCTATTGACACATGAATACTGATTTTCTAGTTGTACTAATGCTGCATTAGTAACAACTTTGGAGCCTTGAGTTGATAAAAAAGTGCCAGCTATTTTCTAAGGAACTTAAAACAATTGAATTGGGGATTATTTTTTTCTCACCTTTAAAATAGCTAAACAAAAAGCTGAAGGCTTCTGAAAAAAGAAAAAGAAAAACCCACCCTTTCAAAAATTATCATATGTTTCAAAAAATATTATTTTTTAGCCCTTTTAATTTAAAATATATAAGTAAGAAGTTTTTCAGTTAACTCTTCTTGACTTACTTCATCAGTGTCCCATGCTATACACAATAAAGAAAGTGAGGATAGACTTTTGCAGAGCCTTTGACTTATGTGTCTTTGGGAGAGGGAAATTATAACCTCATTCCTCTTCCTCCCTCCTTAATGCTTTAAAGTGTTTTTCACCTGAGCTTGCGAAGAACCATTCCACTGACTCTGAGATCTCTGACACTGAGATCCCTACAGAAGCACCACATAGAATTTCACTGGGAAAATTATTTGAATATTATATCCAAAATTAAGTTAGAAAAAAATCCAAGCTCTGCTAAATTACTACTGGAGTTGTGTATCTGGAACTGTTCTCTGGCACTGAGGCCAAGTGGTGTGCAACAGCTCTGTATGTGATATTTAATTTTCTCGTACTAATTCCTACAATGTGCCCATTGTGAATTGCTCCTGGTTCATGCTGCTAACCCTCTCCTGAGATCTTGCTTTGCGAGATTGACAGTTCAGTTGGGTCAAAATGTGTCAGGGATCATTCCATCAGTTTAAGAGTATAGAGCAGACTTCAGTGCCTGGAGACATTCCTTGACATGGTTTAATACATGAGAATAGATGTATCTTATTGGGCTTTATTAAAATATTTTATTTCCCCTCTTTAATAAACATTATTAGGTGAAGCATTAACTTTTCATGTTTCTATTAAGAAGCAAAGTGCCATTGAATCAATAGAATTCTTGCAACATTGATTTAAATGACATTTTGGATAATAAAAATACTTGGAAAAGTATTGTATAATGTTTTCTGGAAATAGGAGAATTGAATATTTGTTACTGTGTTTTATATAATAAGAATATAAATTTTTGATTAATTCTTAACATTTTAAAGTAAAGCTAATGATCTCTGTGTTGGTATTTTGCATAATGGCAATGTTATACTGCTGTCCTGTGTAAATATCCATGCTGCAGCACATGAAAAGGATGTATTTGCTGGTTAGGTGAAAAAAAGCTCTTTCTATAAGCAATTACACAGAAGCTAAAGGAAGACATTATCAGATGGAGTTCAACTGAAAAAGTAGGTTTCTGTACTACTGGCAAGTAACTGTGATGACTGACCAGTAAGCATTTTTTCGTGCATTTTTTTGTTTTTTTTTTTAATAATATGCTTAGACACATAAGAGTCCTCCTAGACTAACTCCAACTAGACATGGACTGAAATGCAAGAACAGACACCAATAGTATGTTCACTTGAAATTTCTTTTGTATGATGACAGGAAGCCTCTGAGCAAAAAATAGGAGGATACAGTAATTCAGAACTTTTGTGGAGCTTAGGCTGGGGGTGATAACAAAGCTTTCCACAGTACAATTTCACAAGGGTATTTCACAGCTATTAGAAACCTATAACTAAGAATGATAGTGCAAGACAGAAAATGAGAAATAATTGTATTCTTTAGAGTTATTTGCTAATTTTCTTCAGCGTAAGAACTAAAATTTCAGATGCTGATGCTAGCACTGTCTCAGGAAACTGATATATTTACAAGGATTTGAAACTTGGTCCTTGTATGTTATAACTTTGCTCTATTTATTTATGTGCTAACATTAACACTGATCACTCAGACCAAGGCAGCTGAGTAGGAAAGGTAAAGTTTAAGAGTTTATTCTTTTTAAAAGGAATGAACATTATCTATTCATAGTGCCATAGCTCTGCTCACTGTCTTCTTGTTCAGTGAATAAAAAATCAAACACCTTAGTCACACTCCCCATTTTTCCATTTTTTTTTATTATAAAATAATAATTCTCACAGTTCTGCTTTCTGCACATCTGCACTGTTGCAGTACCTGTGAGCCATAGTGATGGATGTTGGCACTGATAGTGCTGTTTGCTACACATTAAGAGCAAGACGTGCTCCTACAATATACAGCGTTGCAAGTGTATATGTTGCAATGCCTGGGAATGTCTGTTATGTTATAATACCGGCTAGCATGCCTTGTAGGAGAAAGATTTAGCCTTCAGAAGTTTTATGCTTTAAAAGTTGAATTCTTTCAGTGTACAAATGCCAAAAAGAGGCACCCAGAACAAGAAGGATCAAGGGGAGTGTTTATAGAAGAAAATTAGCATAAAATCACTGAAGTTTTCACCTGCACTGCTTGGTTCTGGTTTTAACCTCTAGCTGCAAAATCAACCTAATTTGGGCAACCTGCAGCAGACAAAAATAAAACTTGAGTTTAATGAAGTCACCTCAAAGACAGGTGACATAATGATGGTTGTTTGCTTGCCATGGTTGTATTAATGTAGCTGTAGAGCCGCTATTAAATAGTAAAAGCACTCCTGAGAGAGCTGAGTTTCCCTGGTGCTCAGTTTTTCTTCGTGCTGAGGTTGCTACTCTCAGGTGCTGTTTAGGGAGCAGTTCAGATTAGATTTACTTCTCAAAAACTATTAGATAAAAAAAAATTCTTATAACTGATGCACATGCATTTTTTTCTTTCTGTTAAATTTACACTTACTGTAGTGAGTTCATTTCTTATATATAGCACTTAATTTTCTGAATTTATTTTCTGCCTTCTCATACAGAACTTTCAGTAAAATTTTTAACTCAGTATATGTTTATTAGCAGCAAAATGTGAGAACCCTTCTTGTTCACAGCTGAAAATTGTTGCAATGCTAATGGACATGATAAAAATGCAAATAATGCTGCTTCCCAATACAATTCTGGCTTGTTTGTACCTGGTATAATACAGAGTGCTATATAGGCTATTGTACTTTTACCTGTCAGGGTCCCATAGGAGCTCCTCTAGCATCTAAAGGACGATGCAAAGCAGAGTAATTAACACAACTGCTCTGTATAGGAGCTCTAGAAGTGCAGCACTTTTTCACGTAACAAATTCACATAGTAGCCAGTAGGCCAATTTTTTTTGTTTTCACTACTCAAACCCTTGAGCATACTCGGTGAAAATTATAATTTAGCACTGAAGATACTTTCCTTTCATATTCACAGTCAAGAATTTCTTTCAGCTTGCAGTAAAGCAAGTGGTTCTGTGTGAGAGCTGGAAGAGCTTGTGTTCCAAGCCACCTACTCTCAGGTACATGGTGTGACTCTTAGGGATGGTCCTTTGCAGGACTAAGGGTTGGGTTCAGTGATCCTTGTGGGTCCCTTCCAACTCAACATATTCTGTGATTCTGTGACTTCAATTATAATCTAAGCATTTGTAAACGAAACTGGTCATCCACGGTATTGTAGTATTCTGGCATTCAGGTTGTTCAGGGAAATCTCAGTGCCCAGGAATAGTTGCTAAATTAATAAATTAATTATGTCTTCAGTTAGCTACTGCATTATATCATTATGAATTTGTGAATTTTGGATTCCTCTGTCCCTTAATTTAAACATTTTAATTTTTTCCCGTGAGCAAAAAATGAAAAGAAATACCAAATCACAGAATCATAATTATCTTATAAATGAAGTGAATGAAGGTTAATTCTTTTCATAAAATATAATGTAGTATCTCCTTATAAGAGACGAGATGAGATTCAGAGTGTCTGCTGTGTTAGTTAAGGATCTGACTCTTTTGAAGAAAGTGATGCAAAAAGCTACCTCAAATTCACTAAATACTCTCCTTCCAGAGTGATATTTCCCTTGACCTCTGCATGCATAAGGGAAGTATTTCAGCCTGAAAAGCTGGGTGTCAGCTTCCCATCTAAGCTATGGTATGATTGCCAGAGGAGGTAGAGGGATGTTTAAGATGTGCCTGTCCAGTAGCTGCTACTACAGCTTATATTTTTTTAGCTAAACCATTGTTTTATCTAAATTGTTTTTATATAAAGTACAGAGTATTCAACTAGGTCTTGCTTAATTTCTCTTCTTAAGTCTCAGGCAATTCAAACCTGGAATGTCCTACTCAAAAGACCTTACAATATGGAAGAGGGAGGACAGACTGGGAGCAGAGTAGAGGATTTCTTAACTTATGCCAGAGGAAAATCAGGAAAGCAGGAGCTTAATTTTGCTATCCAATCATCAGAATATTCATCTTAAAAGGGAAAGCAGGCCACAGAGTCTGTGGGTTATTCTGTTGGGTTTTTTTCTTTGTTTCGTTTGGTTTGGTTTTATTTTCTCTAGTCCATTTTTTTGCATCACCATCATTGTAGGATTGATTAGCATTTGAGGTAGTATGATTGATTAGCATCTGTGATGAAGTCAGTGTGACAGCAAAATTTCTTTTTAACATTGTTTAAATGCATACTATTTTAATTTCTAATGTTTTATTTGCTATCATTTCTATTTTCCCATTCTTTAAGATATTCTGAATTTCAGTGTCTTAGCCTGATCTATGTTGACTATGTTCTCTATTGGCTTTTTGATGCACAAATTTAATCAGGATATGCCCATTCTAAGCCAATTTAATTTAGTAAACTATTTAATTTTATATTTATGATTTATTATAGAATAAAATACTGTGAGCCTTTTTTGTAGGTCTTTGGTTAGTTGGTTTCTTGCTTGCTTGCTTGCTTGGTAGAGTCTTCTTCCCTACCATACACACTGACACTACTCAGTCTGGAATCTGGAACATGTGTCTTAAAACACACCTCAAATGGATAATTAAAATATCCAGATTGCAAATATTTGTCAAGCTTTTAGCACTCATTCCAAGTGTTAAATAATATTATTGTTAAAAATGTTACAGCTTGCATTCAATTATTAGTTCTATGGACAACTATATTCTTTAATTAACCAATAAAACTTACATATTTTCCAGAAAAAATTTAATTTTAAATGGGCATTACAAATTCTTACCTCTGTAAGAATTCTGAAATAAATACAAGTGATCAAGAAAGAGTTATTTGCCACATAGCTTTTTAATTTCATCCTTGATTTTATTTGATTCTGTAGGCTGACCAAAACTTCTTTGTATTTCTGTGAGTTTTATTAATTGCTATTTGACATTGTTACTTCCCTGTAACTCTGCAGAGAAAAATTCCTTCGCACCATGATTATGTTCTTGCTGTAACAAGTTCTTGCTGTGGAGTTGTGGAAGGCCTTTTATGCATTTTTTTGCTGTCTAAAAAAAAGTGTGACTTACACTTTTTATTCAGTGGAATGAAAAGAAAAGCAAAAAAATAATGTCCAGGTGGACCAAGTGACTTTAAATATTTTAGAATTCCAGAATTATTTGGTTTTGAAAGGATGTTAAAGATCATATAGTTCAAGACCTCTGCCATAATCAGGGACATCTATCCCTAGGTAAGGTTGCTCAAAGCTTCGTGCAACCTGGCCTTGAACACTTCCAATAACTGGGCATCCGCAGATTCTCTGGGCAATGTGTTCCAATGCCTCACCAACCTCACTGTAAAAAATTCCTTCCTTATATCTAATTCTTGGGGTTTAAGAATGGTACTTCCCAATTTAGTGTTCCCACTGAAACTCCAAACCAAGATGCCTCTTGCTTGCTCCCCTATCTCCTGTCCTTTCCCTGCTGCAGCGGGCTGGAGAGGAGAGCTGGAGGCACAAAAGGTGAAGATCATGGGTGAGATAAGCACAAATTTACTGGAAACAGCAATGAAAGAATAAAATAAACAGTAACAGCAACAATACTAAGGATAGAGGGTACAAGAAAAAGGAAATGTTATTGCTCACTACGGAACCCCCCAATAATAAACAATACTCGACCGCAGCCATGTCACCCCTACCCATCCTTCCAGCTCAGGACCAGTGTCACCCTCCAGCTCCCTCCATCTTGGAATCAGCATTACCCAAATCACTCTGTTCTGCTTCCATGCTTGCTCAGCTGGAAGGAACTCCTTCTCCTTGGAAGAGCCTCCTTTCCCTCCACCCCTGGCAATGACAAGAGGTGATATAGAATAACCTCTTGGTCCTGTCCATGCCCTGTCCCAGCTACGGCAAAAATCAACCTTGTCCTGGCCAGAACCAGGACACTAGTCTAAACCTATTCTCTTTCAGTTTAAAACCATTGCCCCTTGTTCTGTCACTACAGACTATGGGAAATAGTCTTTATCTTTTTTTAAGCACCTGTTACACAAAAATTCTTTCTTCATCTTTCCTATAAGCCCCTAAGGTCTCTTTAATAAGCAATAAGGTCTCCCCAGAGCGTCTCTTCTCTGGGCTAAATAACCCCAGCTCTCAGTCTTTCTTTACAGGAGAGGTGTTTAATCTCTGAATACTTCTGTGGCCCTTCCCTGGACTTGGCCTAACAAATCAATGACTTTCTTGTGCTGAGCTGGATGCAGTACTCTTGTACTTGTGGCATGGGCTCTCACAAGAGCAGGGTAGAGGGTGAGAATCTGCTGGTCATGCTGCTTTTGATGCAGTCTGGGATAGGGCTGGCTTTCTAGGCTTCAATTGCACATTGCCAGCTCATGTTCAAGTTTTCATCCATCAAGATCAGATTTAAAATTCATTAACTAAAATGTAATCTTAAATTTGCCTTACAGATTTTTGGACTTATTTGTCTTTCTTTCCTTAGAGGGGAGGCTAAAAATGCTTATGGCCAAGGAAGGGATCAGAAATTATGGTAAATGTGAATTGCAGGAGTGAATATATATATATATAACAGAGAAAACCTTAACCTGTTAAGAATTGGAGAGAAGGAGGTGTCTGATGCCAGTGACACTTTGGGGATTTTGTGACACTACTTGTAGGAAAAAATAATAGCAAAACACTTTTAGTTTTGTATATGTAAGATGAAGCCGCATTTCAGGTCAATAATTTTGAGCCAAGAAGATTGTAACTCACAGACTTGAAAGAGAACCTTTGTATCTTTTTTGTCATGCTTATTTTAAGTCAGACCTATTAAATAAGAAACATGTGAAATGACAGATAGATGAGGATTTGCTGCTAAATACAGATAAAAAAAGCATGCAGCTCATACAGAGAAGAGCTATTGCACTGAGATGGTGTTATACTCAAATAATGAGATTTTATCAGGTATCTCCAGATGTCTGAAACCCTTATTAGACATCACTTATGTATGTCTCTCAGGCTTTCATTTTTGATTGGTGTGTTTCTCTTGTGTGCTTTAATCATGCACTCACATGTGTTAATTAAAATGGCATTAGCAGGCTTGATTTTTTTCTTCTTTTTTAAGTAGGTGCATGTAGCATTTCAATGGCTGTATCATTGTACCTAATTAGGATACTAATAAATCAAGACTTACCATGTTTGAATTAATGTAGAAAGACATTTCACTCTTAAGTGCCATCAAAAGGGCTTACTAGTTCATTTTATCTTGTGAATGGTAACAACTGTGTATTTTATTGCCAGTCCAGATATCCAGCTTTCTCTTCTACTTCCCACCTCCTTTGATTTCACCTTCAGGCACATTCTAACACCTCTGCCTTGGTGTATCCAGAAAGAACATGCACCAAAGCCCTTATTTGCCTCAGGCATCTTGCATTCGTCAGTGACTACCACTGTGCTGCTTCTTGACTCCACATATGCCTTTCAACAGTACCAACCATGGCTTATACACATCAACAGAAACAAAAGTAATTCTGTCATTGCTCTCATGTTAAATCAGAAAGCTTTAAAGAGCATCTTATGTTGAAATACCTCCTGGGCTAAGTCAGAGAAATATTTTGGATTCACTTATGTCCTTATATGCACAATGCTGCTGTGTTACTTCAAATATGAAATTATATCCCCCAGTACCTATACAATCTGGGGGATGAAGGAATTGAAAGCAGCCCTGAGGAGGACTTGGGGGTACCGGTGGATGAAAGGCTGGACCTGATCCAGCAATGTGCACTCACATCCCACAAAGCCAGCTGTATCCTGGGCTGTATCAAAAGAAGCAGGGCCAGCAGGTCAAGGGAGGTGATTCTATCCCTCTACTCTGCCCTTGTGAGAGTCCACCTGAAGTGCTGTGTTCAGCTCTGAAGTTTTCACTAGAGAAAAGGCATAGACCTATTGAAATGGCTACAAAGGAGGGCCACAAATATGATCATAGGGCTGGAGCACCTCTCCAATAAGGAAAACTGAGACAGATGGGGTTATTCAGCCTGGTGAAAATGCTCTGGGGAGACTTTATTGCAGCCTTTAAATACTTCAAGGTACCTTATAAGAAAGATGGCGACAAACTTTTTATCAGGACCTGTTGTGATAGGACAAGGGAGAATGGTTTTAAACTGGAAGAGGGTAGATTTAGACTAGATATAAGGAAGAAATTTTTTTACAATGAGGGCGGCCCTTTTCTAATCCAAACTATTGTGTGGTTCTATGATTTTATGATAAAGCTAGTTGATAATTAAGCTGTATTAATAGCTGTCATCTTTGCTATACAATGCCAGTGTTTAGCACACTGTCTCCACAATGAAAAGTTAACATTCCATTAAAATTTTAAAAATTGATGTAAAAACATCCTGTTATTATTTCCCGATTGTCACACATTAATCCTACAAAATATGTATTTATAGAACGCCACTGAGAACAGTTCCACAAAAGCGCTCAAGTATAGTCTCTTTGATTGACATTGGGCTGTGGAACAGGTTCTAAATGCATTTCTCGTGGAAAAGTACAGATGGGGAAAAAACCCAAACCTAAAGAAAAGGAGCTGTACTTGAGCCTAAGACTATTTATCAGGACTCTGTTAAATGTAGTGCTGAAAATGTTTCCCTACAGTAGTAGAAAATGTCACTGTCAAACAACAACAAATTATGTGACTAACCTCTTCCATAGAAAAGCTACCAACAGTGTACATGATCACATGGGGCATTCTGATGGCTTGATTTCATGTTGTGAAACAGGTTTTTTTGAACTTATGTCAAAGGATAGCATTTGACTAATATCTGGCCAGAGTAAATCTAATAATTCATCATGTAAAAAAGTATGTATTTTGGAAGCAATCAAATAGCAACAAAGCAGATAGATATGCACTTAGGTAGTTTACATAGAAGTAAATAATTGTGTATTTCTAAGGAAATTGAAAGACTTTCAAAGAACTTCATACATAATAGGACAAAATATTCCAAAACATTTCAACCAAACTTTGTAATATTATTTTATTGAGGTATGTTATGATGTGTTATATTTTTCTTATGTAATTACCTTTCATATTTCAAGAGATCAAGATAAAATAATACATAAAACAGAACAAAACACACAAACAAACAAAAACTAAATAAAAATTTTAATTCTTTCCCAGCATTTCTTCTAGTAAAGAAGTAATCTCTAAGAGATGCTTTGATTTTCTAGGTATATTTTCATAATATTTTGATCAGCTTTAATCTGTAGCGGTTTACTTCTTGAAAAACTGAACTATAGAAAGTTATATTCTTTCTAACAGCATTAAAAATAAAAGCATTTCACTTCTAAAAGGGAACTGACTTGCTTTTGAACTGTTAAAAATGTGTGTTTGTTGACTAGTGAGTCATATTTTATCAATTTAAGACTGATTTATAGCTAGATCACTATGAACACTATGATAGTACACAAGTTGATTATTTATAAATGTTATACAGAGTCAATGTAAATAAAACACATCAGTAGCTTTCCTACGGGTTTTAGAACAACATGTATTATTCACAGTTTTCAGCAAAATAACAAGGTAGATGGTTAGACCTAAATAAAGATAAATCAGGACCTCTTTAGAGCAGGTATAATATTTTGTTCAGACAAAAAAAAAAATCTAGCTTTGCATGATAATTTTGTTCTAGATTTTGAATGGTTGATATTCATATCTTTTGTTGGAAAAAAAATCACTTTAACATTGTGAGGGTGAAATTCTGCACATTATCCATATTTTTAGTGAATATCTGGGCTGGGTTTTGATTATTGTATCTTCTACTGGTTAAAAAATTCTTCTGGCATGCAACCAATAGCTGCAAAAAAATTTTAGATTAAACATGAATAATAATGGGAGAACTTGTCACTTTCCTACTTCCTTCCACTGAAGACATCTGGCTACAAATTGTTAATACAGTTTGCAAACCTAGCAGCACTGTTGATTCCTTGCCACCTCTTGTTACCTGCTGGTGAAGAGCCAGAAACAAAGCAGACCATTTTGAAATCAAGAGGCTTATTGAACTCATGTCAGATCTGTCCTTTAGCTGGTATTTGTAATTTCTATCTTGAGCAGAGTAATTTCCTGTGTGTCAGTAAACCTCTGCTGATTGTAATTCAAACAATATTCTTCACCTTTTACTGAACTCACCAACATACCTGTCCAACTAAAGCCCCAAAACTCAATGCATCCATTTTTTCTGCCAGTAATTTATTAAATAGTGTGTAAATTTAAATGCTGTGTGCCTCGTTTTCAAAGTCTCATATCTGACTCTCCTGAGCTGTTCAAATTATTACCATGCTGTGGGACTGAGATATCATCTGGCTTTTTGTAATGATGCTGCCGTCCATCTTAAGAGCAGTTTTCACAGTGTGTGGACAGAGAGAAATGGGTGCTTTCTCAGACTTTGTAGCTCGGTCATACAGACACAAGTCTGTGGTAGATGACAGAACTGAATCTGTGTGGTTGGTAGGTTTTTCTATGTTTTCTTTAAACCTAAACTTCCCAATAATGTTATTTACTGTTCATAAATTTTATCATGTAGAACAAATGGAGAACAGGGCTCTAGTAGGGCAAGCACAGAGGAAATTATGGGAGTCCCTGTCCCAAGAGTGTGTTGGTGGTGGACTTGGCAGTGTTCGGTTTACAGTTGGACTTAACTATCTGAAAGGCCTTTTCAAGCCTTAATGATTCTATAATCTAAACAACAAAACAAATACGAAGGTGGAGAAAGATATAAAACATAACAAACCCATAAAATGATTGATATCCTAATAATGTCATATTAGTCCCTCAAGGTATTTTGCTGAGGGAATAGAGAAAGGGGGAAATAAGAAGAAAATATTTTAGATGGACAAAAAGAGGAAAGAAGAGACAGACTATGAAGTATGGGAGAGAAGGCAGACATAAATAAAGTTAATCTGACAAGTTAATGATAGAGAAAATTTAGAAAAAGAAGAAAGTCTGGAAAGACTGGAAGGTAGCAGTGAATTAAACAAGATAAATAACTTTTAATGTAAAACCTATAAAAAAGTGATGATTTACTGGTGGGAACAGAAATGATTCAATGGTACTCCAAGACTACTTCTGTGATAATGGTGTTTGCTAATTATTCTAAAGAGTGTTCTGCAGTTGTCAGATCAAGTGCATACATGTGTGGTCGCATCACCTGATAATGCCTGTGAAAGGCTGTACTATGGACAACTGCCCCAGGGTCATTCACCTGCTACAGCATGGGTTAAAACGACCATGTTGTACTAGGTACACCTCAGAATCACAGTCTTCTTGCTTATCCTAGTGTTTAGGTCATGAATGGTTGTCTTATTCTGTTGCAGTAGGAATTCTTTATGACATTACAGAAATAAGAAATTATCTTAGCCAGAAACCACGGGATTTAAACAAAGACAAGGAAGGTCTGTTTACATTTACTCTCTGATATTCTTACACTATCTTTTAATTAAGTAGACTTGTAGGCTCCACAAAAATCCTTTTACCACCTTTTTTACCCCCATCTGCTGTTGTGATTGTACTAAAGATATATCTGTTTATCTGTTTGAAGAAAAATATCTCCCTGCGGTTCCTGGACCTTTAGCCCTAACTATGAATGGAATGCTTACCCCCCTTTCTCTGCAAGATAAAAAGGAGGAGAATCGGGAACTTACCAATGCTGATAGGGGATCAAGTGAAAGGCAGAACATTTTCCTGCCATTGTAGCCTGTTGTGAACAGTTAGTAGTTCAAGTAGATCAAATACTTGCCCTTCAAATATTCCTCTGGCAAGTGAATGGGCATTTGTGGCTTACAGAGAAGCTATGTTGTACTATTCCACCTGCATCTTAATGTAAAAGTTGACCATTGTAGAATGATCTGAGAGATGCTTCAATTAGCATCAGATGAGAGCTGTCCTGAATACCTCTCTATAGGAAAGCAGATTAGAAGAGAGAGCTCCCATAAGGGAGTGGGTTGACCCTGACTGAATGTCAGATCCCCATCAAGCCACTCTATCACTCCCCTCCTCAACCAGATAGAAGAAGTAAACATGACAAAAAAGCTTGTGGGTCAAGACAAGGACAGGGAGATCACTCAATTACCATCATGGGCAGAACAGATTTGACTTGAGGAAATTATTTTCATTTATCAAGAGTCAAATCAGAGTAGAATAATGAGAAATAAGAAAAAATTTTAAAACATCTTCTCCCCTGCCATTCCTTCTTCCTGGGCTCAACTTAATTCCTGACTTCTCTACTGTCTCGCACTGAGCAGCACAGGAGAATGGGGTTGCCCAGACATATACAGCCTTAATTATTTTTTTTTCTCTAATTGGAGATTAGAGATCTGCTAGCATATATACATCTGGGCCACACCAGATCTTTTTGCTGTTTCTTCTTTATTGCTGCTTCAAAAAGCTGTGAAAACTGTGGTTGGTCTTTCAGTTGTTGACCAGGTCACTGGTTTGTCAGTTTCTCTGCCCCATTCTTTTCAGAGTGTAATCAGACAGGATAAAGAGAACTTGTTAATGCAGCAGAGGTGATCCAACAGCATGTGCCCCAACCTGCATGTTGTGAAGGCAATAAGAACTCAAATGACGGTGGAAAAAGTTGAGAGCAGGGGCAGCTGTGTCTGTTCTGTTCACCAAGGCTCTTTGCCAATGATTCAGTGCTGCTGCAGGGCTTCTGACAGCTCTGTTTTTTGAAAGTTGGTGCCAAGTACTGAAAGGTTGGTATATTGCATTGTAGTACTGAAAGAATTTTATTCTGTGAAGTCTGTAAAGAACCTATCAATCTGTTGAATATTCAAAAGTGTTGGAGGAATCTACGCTGAGACCATTTTGATGTTTGTTGTTCCTTGAGCAGCAGAACTATTGCAATCCTGTATTTTACAGACTGTTTTTTGTATCCCAGCATGGTAAGTAGAAGTTCCTATTACTGGTGTTTCCTGTTTCTTAGCTGTTGCTCTCCTAACAGTTTATAAACTCCTCTTCATATTTCTTCTCAAACTTACTCCTGAGTAACAGATTACTCTTAAGTTCTCACTACAGAGTTCTGTTTGCCAAGAACAGCAAAAAACATCCCTCTATTCCAATCAAAAGAAAGCACCTATTGTGGGCAATTATCTGCATTATCAGAAATCTCTTGTTATAAGATTACTGGAGAGACACATGCCTATTTCTCTTTAGTGTAAAGCCTGTTTCTCTTTATTGACTATAAAGGGACTCTAGGCTGCCATCTTAGGTTTCAATGTACAATTTCAGATGTCTAAATTTGGTGAGATGAAGCACACTGTGAGTTGAGAATGTACATATTTTTTGCTAATTGCCTTTTCTTTCATTAATTTTGAACATCTCACTGTCTCTGCTGGGAATTCTTTGATGCACAGCAAAGCAAGCAGCCATCTAATTTCCTAGAAGCTGCTGTGGACCTGTTTATGACTGAACATCTGAGGTGCAGCTTGACCACCTAGGCACAGGTTTTTAAGGAGATGACAGAAGAGATCAAGGGTTTCAGTTCTGTCAGATAGCTTTTTAATAGTTTGGAATAATAGCTATGATAAATTTAATAGAGTCCCTTCAACACAGAAATAAAAAGAACATGGAACAAACATTTCTTAATGGGATTTTGAAATTAAAAGCATAGAAATATCACAGTGTGTGGAAGGATGCTGCAAACTATATGAAACAAATGAAAAATTGCTGTCTGTTGTAGATGAATAACCACTAATGAAGGGACTGTAGGTAATATTTCTATTTTTCTGACTGGATGAATAAGGTGGTAGAAGTCTAGTTGCCCGATATAATTTTGCCTGACACTTGTGTTTTGTTATAAAATCACCACTGTGGAGACTAGCTCCCTGTCTGCCAGCCAGATTTTTTTAAAATTAAATTGAAGTGACTGACTCTGTTGCGGATAGCTGTAGGCTGCATTTCTACTTCCTACTAAAGTACTGAGAAGTAGAGCACTACCATGGCAAAACTGCAGACTGATTGCACTGGCAAAGTAGTTGCTAGATTTTCATTTGTACTTGGCCATTCTTTCTTAAGTGAGTTGAAAGAGTTCATCTGAATTTCAACTTCATCTGGTACTATAGTTTATCTAGCTCAAAATGCTGGCTGGAATGAGTAACATTTCATAAGTTTTCAATATTTAAATTAGGCAACCACTTCCCCCCCCCCGCATTTTTGACCTGGAGATCAAAGAGTAACAGCTTACAAATAGCAGTGAGTCATCTACATCTCCATTACTGTGAAGTAAAGTGAAGTGAAGGAAGATGTGTGCTCATTAGGTCTATTACCACTATTGACAACGAATTCTAATTCACCTATGATCAAATATATTACTTTAATTATAAGATTTTTTTCTAATTTGGGCTCCAGCTGTAATATGCTTACTTATTAACTCTGGTATTGATCTGAAGTCCGCTGCAGTACTAAGTGGAGTATTTTCTTTGGAATAATACATATATATTGACTGCCATGGCTCCACTGACTTCCCTGAAGTCAGGATGACTGATCCGGCAGAGGATGTGCCCATTGACTTTCACAGGCACTGATAAGGGACAGACTGTGCTGCTGATAATAAGCAGGTGGCTTTATGTAGGCAACATTAACTATGAGATTACATGTTTGGCACTTAGTGATTCAAAATGCTCCCAGTCTTTTCTCTGTCTCAACTATTTCAGATTTCAGATATTGTTAAGAATCTTTTCACAACCTCTTTACATCAGAACAGGCCTGATAAAAGTGTAAAAATACCCAACTCTATCCATAAATTCAGAATAACTCTGTTAGCAAGCAGATGATCTAATCTACATGAATTGCTGTGCAATTCAATTTCTGCTTGAAGCTCTTCCTTCTGCAATGTATTAAAGTATCATGGATTATGAATTTATTATTCCACGGTATATCAATTATAGAAAAAATGCTTAGCATATTACCAATAAATATTCTGGTTATATTTACTTAGCTCACAATCATATCTTGTTCTTGGATTGTTTCTAAGGGTGAATGACTAAGTGCTGATAAATACTTACCTCACCTCCACTCCCTGAAACCTCAAAGCTAATTCTGTGTACCAAGAGAACCTGGATATATGGTTGACTGTTGGCATTGCAGGTAGAATGTTGCTCCTCTCCCAACAGAAATCACAATTTCTAGCTCCTGGAAAATAATGTGTCTGCATTGAATAAACAATATGTTTCCTAAGGAAAATATCTAGAGAGAAATTGTGCTTGGCTTTTTAAAGTACCAATTAAAAAGAAATAGATGCAATAAATAATCAAAATAGTGCATTTGGTAGAGTTTGCTATTTTGGACAAAATTCAATTTAAATGACATATAAATTGGCTCTTATGGGATAAGTACTGCAAAATCACACTACGGAATTTCCCAAATATGAAAGATAGGGACCCGTGCAGGGATAGTAGAAGGTATCTCAATGATCAAAGAGAGACAACAAATAAAGGGAAAAAAATAGAGATGTTGTTGGGCTTGGCAATGTAATCATCAATAACAACAGAAAAAACATTAGAAGCAGAGTGGCTCAAATTAGTAGCTTTTGGAGATAATATAATCCACGATACAGAGGGGAGATGCCTAGGAACTGTAGTGTCAGGAAAATCCCTGAAACAGTAGAGACCATGAAGTTAGGTACAGATCCAAGGAACAGCAATCTTTATAGGCAGAGAAATGTTATTAGAACATGCTAAAAATTTCCTTAATTTGAGACTTCTGGTATGTATTGCAATATCTCTATTACTGGACATATCTCAAGACACCAAATCACCATCAAATACAGACGGACACAAGAATATTCAGTGGTCGGCAATAGTAGCAGCGAGGAACTAGTTTATGGGAAAGTCTAGGTGCTATAGTTTAGAGTGCTAAGTACTATAGCAAAGAGTAGCTAGCAGGGAACAAGTTAGCAGACTACTACTGAAGGATGCAGTCAACCAGAAGCACAGTCATATTTTATAGCCTAATAAAAAAAGGAGTAAAAAGATGAAGAACGAAATTAGGAAAAGAAAAATCAAAGAAGAGTTCTTGACAGAGAGATTTCTTTGGGAATGATCTCAGAAAAGAAGAAAGAGAAACTCTATAAAAGGAAAATTTAAATGAAAGTGGAAAAAATGCTCCTGTATAGACAATGGAGAACAGTCTGAAAAAGAAATAGATTGAATGGTTTAAGAGTCACATCATTCATGTTTGTATTCTAAATTACACTGACATAAATAGGTGACTGTTCTGTGTCAGTCTGCAAAATAACCTCTGTAAAACAAGCTAATCAGAATCTATTAACAGAATCTATTCTAATTTGAATTGTGGTTTTGTGAAGATTTTGACACCCTCTGTGTTTTTGTCATAAAAACAACTCTAAAATCCTGGAGCAGGAACATATAAAACCCCCAAATTCTCTGTTTCTGCACATAAAATATTCTCACTTTTCCACTGTGACAGATATTCAGTACATAGTTTTTTTGGAAATAGAATGTCTGATCTGTGAGAATATTTACTCAGGGTTTACAAAAATCTATACTGTGAATATTTAAATGAAAATTTTTATTCATCACTTTTCCACAACAGTCACGGAGTTGTCATGTGCAAGGCATCTGATTGTGAGTCATAAAGATGTACTTTGCAAAATAAAAATATGGTTTTGAAGGAGGATTGGCAGAGCCATCAAATCCAGTGCACTTCCGATAATTGCAAACAATTGTAAAAAAGATATTTTGCTCAAGAAAATGCACAAAACATCTGTCCCAGACTCCCTACTTACTACTCACAAAATACTTCCCAAAACTCTATGATAGACTTTTGGTTTATGCAACACCTGGATAGGGAAAGAAAGTGATGGGAATGGAAAAGGGAACGGCAGGGCAGGCTCAGTGCAATGAAGTGACTGGGGTTCCATTAGATTCCTGTGAGGGGAATACAGGTAAGTTCACTTTGCAGCTTGAAGTTTTCCTTGATAACAAAAATGGCAGATAGTCACAGTGAGGACTGGAATGTATTTACTTTAACTAGCAGTGCCAATATCTTTCTTTCACAGTTCCTTTCATATATTTTCATATTTTGAAAAGCAATGCTGTATCTTCCTTTTAGATAGAAAACTGAACTATCCAAATTCACATACAGCAGTTCAAAAGTATTGCTAGGAAAAAATTAGGTCTCTTGGATTAGTTTTCAAGTACTATAAATTTGTGTATTCCCACAGAGACAGAAAAGGTGTAATGGAGTTGCAATAATTTACATCAAGTGAGGATCAGCTTCAGGTCTGGCAGTCCCTTGCCCTGTGCACTGGCACATGTTGCCTCACTTAATGACAGCTCTCCTACTCTCTCCAGTGTGTGAGGTCTCAAGGGAAGCATGTAGAAAACATATGCTAGGGCTGTCTGCCATATTTGTTTTACAGACAGAGAACTGTAGTCTTCAAGGCTGCCAATACTTTTATAGCATCAAAATTTTCAACAGCAAGCCCCTCCTGCTCCATCTTCTCTTGCCATTTCACTCCTCACTACTCCTTCATTTGGAAGGGCAAGTATTTTTTTTTCTCCTTCTGGATATCTGGAATGGTTGCATGGACACAGTCACAATGCCATGTCCTATGTGGCTGCAAATAGATCCTTACTTGTGAGGCAGATCTAAAGAGGAAATACCTGGAGAAAATTCTATTTCCTTTAGTATTTTAAAAAAGAATTGGGATACTACACAGCAACCAGGATGTTGTGGCATGCATGTTAACTGGCTGAAATATTCAAAACAGATACTGCATCCTGCTTTCCCTGTAATGAATGTTTAAACATGTTAAGTAGGAAGGCAGATGTTAATTGGTTATGAAAAATACTTAACAACTTTGTCTGGGGCTTTGTTTGACTGTTGCTTGAAGAAATATAGACCAACATGCTTTTCTTGCTGCAGGTAGTTATGGCACAAGGTTCTTAAGCAAAGTCTAGGTAGCAAACAAAACTTATCGTTCACTGTTATGTCACCTTCTAACAACATTAAATCTTTCTGGAGATATTTATTTTTAATTTGTAGATGATCCCTTAATAAAACATAAAAAAATACACAAAGTTGTATTTTCAGAATAAAATGATGACTTGTTTGTAATAATGGGTCTATAATAATTCAAAACAATAATTAAAAAAATTTAAACAATTGTACAGAAGAGAGTGGATAAAACTGTATCTCCCAGCTAATCACCTCTTGATATATGGTTTGATTTTACTAGAGTTCTTGACAGTGAAATAGATTGCATACTCCAGGGTATGATCTCTATCAAGCATTTTTATGTTAGTAAAATAGAAATATTTCAAATTAGAACTATGAGACTCTTTTTCCTTTTTACTATCACAACCTTCCCATTTAACTGCAGTAAATCCTGAAAGTGAATTGTGCTGCTTAAGGAAAACAATCTATCCACTGATAATGTCCCATCAGGCACAATTGGTTGGCAGCTCTTCCACTATTATTTCAAGGACAGCAAGTCGCCTTATTCCTGCTGTGAATGGCATCTAGCCGGGTACTGTCTGAGACTGAAAAACTACAAATTGGTTACTGTTTTCTTTATCTCTCTATTCTGACCTGCTTAGTAAGAGATGTGGAAAGCAGGCACAGCAGGAACATGAGAGTGCAGGAGTGAGCATCTTAGTGAACATGAGGTTCATCTCAGCAGAAATCTGATGGGACTCAGTGACATAAGGGATAAGAAAAAGGGGCATGAAACCATTTAGACTGATTAATTGGGTCTATAATTATCAGTGAATTTCTAAGTGATGGTTGTCTCTTGACTAATGTGAAAGAATCTGTTGGACTCGGTAACATTTTTCGTTATACGTATAATTACCTGGAAGTTTAAAAGCAATAGTAGAATAGGTGGGATAATAATAAAATGCTTTTGGAGACTGACCTAATTTTCAGAATTGGGTTAACACAAATCACCTTTAGGGTGAGTGGCTTTAAGGTGCTGATGCTTGGGGAAAGGACAAAACTTAGAGTAGAAGGAACTCAATGAGCTAGTTTCCATGACTCTTATCTTACACAAACATATTATTTAGACTTTCTTAAATTGACTAGTACTAAATTAAATCTATGATTTAAAAAAAAATCTTACTTTTGATTAACAAATTAATGAATGGACATAACCTATGCACCTTTTTCAGCATGGTAGGTCATGTAGAAATATTAAAAAAACCCCAAAACCAAACAAACAAAAAACCAAGGGGTGTGTGTGTAGGAATCAGGTATACTTTAGGATCCTTTAAACAGTCCCCGTTCTATTTTTATTGCAAACCATCTTCTGCCCATGGTATAGCACAGTAGGGGTGGATTAGAGGGCACAAATCAATCTCTGCCTGAAATGTTAGAACACTGCTTCTGCTAGACAACACGTATAACTTTTCAAGGAGACTAGGTCTGTGTCTTGCTCCCATTTTCAATGGCTGCTGAACATGAAAAGCTAGGCTGTCTGACCCCAAAACAAGAAAAGTTTATTCTTTTCCTGCTTGTGACATTTATAACTTGTATATTTAAAAATCCATCAAAATAACTCTACAGGAGAGTTTCTGTTTGCTGTCATGGAGATATAATGGGTTATTCTGGTGTAGACAGCTAAATACCAGGGTTTGTCTTAGGATCTGCTGGTAGCTGAGAACCTGTGACGGAAGTGTCTCTAATCATGGCACCAATTCAAACAAACAAATCCAAAATGTATGCAAAATATGCTCTGCTTTGTCATCCTCAATGACCAGCACTCCAGCTTTTGTAAACATATCTGTATTGTCTTATAAAATAAAGGTAAAAATACCTGAAACAGTGCACCTCTTCACTAACTGTAGTTTTCAAGTTTAAATTCTATTTCTATTGTTCCATAAGCTCAAATAATTTCTATTATATTTTAAAAATCCAGCATATTAGCCAGTATGCTAGTCTTAGAGTCAGAAGTCAATTTATATGGAATAATTTGTTCAATTTGTTGACCATTAATTAATAAAGTGATGAACTGTCAGATAAATCCTCATGTATCTATGTATAAATATACTCATAATTATATTGTGAAATGCTATGACTTTATGTATTTAAACTCAGTGGGGAAAACATATCCAAGATACTGGAATATCTCTAAATAACAACCTGTTAAAAGCACAGTCTGTTAGAGTATCATATTTCTGTAGTGAATTTAAATTCACTCACCAGAAGGTGCCAGTCTTGGTCCACAAACCCAAGAATCTAGTAATTGCATTTCAGTAAATCCTATTTCAAGGGTTTCAGTGGAAACTAAAAGCACAGAGTTCTGGTGTCAAAGAAGGCAGCAGCTAATGAACTCTGAAGGTAGAACACAAAACAAATTCCAGACCAAACATAATACCCCATAACAAATGCACTAAAGATATTAATCATTCTTTACTGATTTTTACACTGATGTAAAAATAATATGGTCCACATGAAGGAACAGACAGGGGAAATGGTAGCTTGTACACCTACAGAAGGCATTTCTTTCTTCAGTCTATGTGCACTTGCTTTTCATTATTATATTTTTCATTTTTATGTTTTAATTGATATGGAGTAGGTATGGATAATTTAGACTGTGAAGTACTGAGTTTTATTTGTTGAAATTGATTTTATTCTCTGAACATGTTACCAGAGACACATATCCAGCTTTTCATAGCAATATATGTAAAGTGACTTTTCTTCCAAATACTATAGATCCTCCTTGTATTTTACATAAGATCAAAGAATAAGCCTAGAGCCTGGAAGGTCATAATGTGGCACTCCTGCATACTATCATTATATAGTACATGAGAATGTGCAGTATTTATAACATTTTATAGTGGCATAGGTTTGAGAGCAATTGTTTATTTTGACATGAGCTTTCCTACTTTTGCAGGACTGTCTTCTTCCTTGTTCAAAACTTCATTCCTTTCTATGCAACATAAGCAAGCAGTCTGCTTAAAGCAAGGGTGTTCCTTGCCCAGCTACTTCAGTCTAAGTGTTCTGCTGCCTTAGTGAAGCATGTAATGAAAATACCTAGACACAGAGATAGATGCCTAAAATTTCCCGTGGTTTGGAGACATAGGCTGTCATAGAATCTGAGAAAGGCTTAGATTAGAGTTGCAGCATGAAGTAACGGCTTCATCCTGGATTTATGCCAGTAATTAGACTATCACAGCTACCACATGCCATTTACCTGATAAAGAAACAGGAGAACAAGGAGCAGTGAAGAGAAAAAAAAAAATACATTCAGCTTGTTTTCCCAGAAACATTGAATAAATCATGACAAAATGGATCCATTTCTGTAATCCAGCAGTTAAAAAAATAAGACACTGTGAAAAGAGCTTGTAAATATTAAAAACCCCCAAACTTTAGATACATACCTGAATGCTCAAGAGTAGAAGCTGTAGAAGTTGGGCTGGAAAACTGGTTTAATTTGAGAACAGAATGATGTTGAAAGAAACATATTTCTCCCCAGACTTTCATAAAATCAAGTGGTTAAATGCTTTCCTGGATAAACAACTTGAGTCAGGTCATTTCACAACTTCGATATGAGGCATCTAAAGAGCAGCATGTGGCAGTTTGCTTTGTTAGTGCTGAACTGTTGACCTCAGCATGCTATTAGGGGACATAAATTGACTGGAGGGAATCTCTTAAATAAGGTGTAAAACCTGAAGTCCTCAGCAATCAGATTTCTGGAAGGATCTTAAGAATGGCCTAAACAAATTACTTCCTGATATTTTCCCTTGATTTCCTATGTAAATGCACAGGTACATCAGTGCAAAACCCTGGATTGTTTTGTTTGTGCCAATTACTTCTGATGAATATCTGATGGCCAAATTTAGTTAAACTTGACAGAGCAGGAGAGGTCTCAAAATCCCCAGATATTTCATGTTAAGAGGTGTCTAGGTAAGGAATAGAGATCCCATCAACATGTGAACAAAGCCAAAGTACAGGGGAAAACATGTATGTCTTTCTAGGCACCAGAAAATCAACTTTTCGGGCAAGAGTTTTTTCCTACATGGTTGCTCCAGAGTCAATAATGCATGTCTTCTCACTGGAGCTTTTCTTCTTGTTGAGGTAGCCATAATGGTTCTTGCCTCTGCAGAACCTTGGTTGTCTAATAAGAAGAGACTTTCAACAGCAGACTTATTAAAATTCACTTACAAAATAAATCAACCATGAAACACAAATCCATAGGAACCTAAGCTTCATTAATTCCACTTTCAAGAGAACTATTTGTTTGCTTACCATGATTTCCCTACAGTTTCCCTGAAACTACACATATTTTTTTCCCCCTACTTCTTGAAGCTTTTGTACATTTATTCAAAGTTTATA
The DNA here is from genome assembly GCF_001604755.1 of Lepidothrix coronata. NCBI lineage: Eukaryota > Metazoa > Chordata > Aves > Passeriformes > Pipridae > Lepidothrix > Lepidothrix coronata. The sequence goes on from NW_016690195.1 coordinate 5,909,600, forward strand.
TAGCTCCTGTAAATTCTGGAGAAATAATCTGCAAATTAGTCCTTTTGTTTTGCTCTTTACCCTTGATTTCAATAGGACAATTTGGGAAAGAAGATACTATTCTTTACTAGATCAAAGGTGGGCTTCATCACTCCAAACTTTGTGCATTTACAGTGGAGACATCCACATCTGAGTTAATTATCTAAACTCCCTTTATAGTAAACAAATAAGTACTTGCAAACTGTGATTCATCTCCTCCAAGGCTGACATCTAAAACAGGTCAGATGAATCACCTTCTAGAAGTGCTCTTACTCTCCTCTGACCGTAAAGGGAGTGCGGACAACTGTCTCACAAGTCTGAAGTTAGGTCATGTGATTTAATTTAACATATCTAATCCTGACCTTCATTATGCCAGCATTACATGTCCCTAACTTGGAAGTAATGGCACGGAGCAATGACCATGGATCTTAAAAACACATAGCTCTCATATCTCCCTTTTTAAAAGAGAAGTTTAGCTATAAACATTTGTGATTAAAGAAACAGCACTTTTCTGCCTTAGAACGATAATTTTTTATCCTACATGGAATGAATGAGGTATGATGGTATTTACCGTCTGAAGGAATAATTAGTTAATTGGGCATTGGACCCCAAATTTGAAATATTTTTATATTTTCCCTGTATTTCTCCTATAAATAGAAGTTCACTATCTAGAGAAGAATAGAGATTCCTGTATAAATAAACACCTAAGCATTATTTTTGGTCCATCTAAAAAAGTATCATTAAATGCCACTGCAACTTAGGAAAAAAACCCATTTCAAAGTGCTTAAGTTCTTATCTTCCATTTAAGTCTCTAAGTGTCCATTTCACAGCAGTAAGCAGGCAGATGGTTCTGTTCTCTTTCTACCACAATGTTAGTTTTCTGTTTTTATATACCATGCTTTTTAACTGAAGCTTAAAAAGCTTAATTAGTGCAAAGTATTGTATATATTTGAAAGTGTACTCATTAGTAATTTTTTTTTTTATTTTGGCTTTGTTGTCAGTGGTTATCTTTGATTTCATTCATTCATTCATGGCCAGTCTTCGCAAACGAAGATTTGGGTAAGGTCATTAACCCTTCGAGCCTGCGCAGTGGATTTTTTAGGTGAGACACAGCGTGCACTGAACTGAGCCCACCCTTTAATCCTAAGGTTCATCTGCCGGGGCCGAGCGAGCTCGGATGCTGGCAGCGAGGTCCTCAGGACGTAGGTTTGTTTAGAGTGACCTTCTCTTAGATGGATGGCCTTACAGGGCTGACGAGCTCCATCTGCCCGGAGGAGTTCCCTGACAGGGAATCGAACCCAGGCCACGGCGGTGAGAGCGCCGCATCCTAACCACTAGACCACCAGGGGTCCTCTCTTTGATTTACTCATCTTTTATATGTTTAGCTTAATTTTTACTTTTAATACTTATAAGTTACAGAGCATGCCCTGGCATTAAATAAAAATTAAAGACATTCTAACATCATGAGGATAATAAAATGACAAGTATTTGAGATAGCACTCACATAGGTATGTCTTGCTTCTTTTTACTAAATGTAGCTTGGAGAAGAGTATGTGACAACATCTCTTAAAACTTTTTGCATCATACAGCATAACTTCATGCCAGAATAATGCACCACTGCACTTTTGGTCTCCTACAACCAATGAAGCAGCCATATTTTACAGGAATCTTCATTTAACCTGAATATATAAATCCCAGAATCTCCTTCTTTTGACCTGCTGGATCCCCATGAACTGAGAGTGTGAATGTAGGCAGGAGACAAAATCTGAGTCTTATGTGAAGAATAAAGAAAGTAGAAGACTGAGGATGATTCTATAGCATAATACATGTGAGCAGACAGAAAAAGTGGCAGATGCATGAGCATCTCATTAGGAGACCATCCTTCTAACGCCATTGCTAAACACATTAATCTGAATATCATTGTGCACAATCCTATTGACAGGCATATACCTCCTGCATCATTATAATTTCAAATAATTCCACTGCAAAACAAAGCAACTTACACAAGCAAAGTGTATCAATAGAATCTGATACTGCAGTAGCTTTCCCTCATTTACTCTCGGTACAGAGGATAACACTCTCACGTTCACACATTCTAACAGTGGTAAAAAGGCCAAGGTGTGGGTTCCTGTGAGCCTTTGGCACAATGGCCTAACTGCAGTCAGATCCAGATTCGGTCACTGGGCTTGCCAGAGGTGCACCCTATGCTGTGGCAAGCAATCACATGAGTCATATTGTCTGATTAGGACTAGAGATTTCACAAAGGTGATACTCTTAGTCTTTCAGGTAGATGATGTCAGATTTATTGCTTGTGCCTAACAAAAAAGTACAGGAAAAAGAAGAGCTTGAAATTTTCCCACTGACATATTCATCCTTTTTTGCCACATATGTCAGATTTATTTAATGTTTGTTAGTAGCTGCCAAATCCCATAGCCTGATAGAAGTGAAGCTTCTGCTACTTGTCCCCAGGTCCACCCAGTAGCATGGCTGAGCATGTGTTCCCAATAGAAACACATGCACACAGTGCATATATACTTGTACACACAGCTGGCAGCACAGACCAACACAGACAGAAAATGCAGCTCTTACGTGAACACAGACAGTGCCAATGGATTGATCCCTCTTCACTCTCTGGCTGAGCAAGATGGAGGCCCATTATTGGGAAAATATGTATAAACACATACAATGTAGGTCCGTCCAGAAGCTGGACTCAGACACTCAATCTGCCCAGTATCAGACCCTCAATCCCAGTTTCCTCAGTGGCTGGCACTTGCATGGGACAAGCCCACAAAGCTACAACCCTACTCTGGTTGCTGTTTGAGACCGGATGTATTTGCACACAGCAGCACAGTCACAGACACATACATGGATCCCCTGAGCATCTGGGCTCAAACACTGGCACTCCTCAGCAGAGATGCCCTAGCCACCCCTGCCTCATGCACACACGCACAAGTCAATCTCACAATCAATCCCCAGACCCGACAAACTCTCTGGAAGCTGGCTGAGACCTCCAGTAGCCAGCCCACAGACCCTCTGGTCCTGCCAGGATCCAGCTTAGATGTCTGACTCCAAAGCTCTTACCCTACTCACTGGCTAGTCCAGTTTGCACTCAGACCCCAGACACACATGAATACAGAATAGAGAGAACCTTATCCAGGAAAAGAGGTAGAAATGGAATTTAATGAGAAGACAGGAGAGACCATGTTGATCAGGCACGGGACATGGCCAGACCAGCATGCTGACCAGCAAGCTGTTTGCAGGCAGAACTTTTATGTTCTTATCTTTCTGTTGTCTCACTGTTTCTCTACTCCATTTGATTTTAATTCCTCCCTTTCCCAACCCTTGTTTTTTCCCTCAAGCATCCCATAATAGGTCTTGCAAAACCCCAGGTTGCTCTTGCCCTGCATCTAATAATGATCCCCATCCTGCAGGACCTGTGATGATGCTCCTCAGGATATCCCTGGGAGAAGGGGGCCAGGGCAGGCACTCATGTCTCTGATTGGAGTGCTGGGGCATCCCTGATGCCCTCTGCCTCTGCATTTCTCTGTGTGCCTGTGAGATGAGCTTTATGTGCTCTAACACTATTATAATTTTTTATTTTTTTTTTAAATCAGGGTAAGATACAGCACCTTTAAAAACATTCAGATAAGAACTATACTCTAGAGCTGTCAGAGTAGGATTAATCTACATTTCTTCTATTTTGTTCACCGCCTCTTCTCTGGTTGGCAGATATAGCAAGGACATGAAAGTCAAGAGCAGCATTTCAAAGAAGATGGCACAAAAATATATAGTAAACTAAGGCTCTACAGCAGTCCAAAGAAAAGTTCCATACGCATTTTAGTACTTAAGGAGGTAAGTGCCACTACTTGCTGTGATTCAGACACTTCCAGTGGTGTGGAATCCATTGCATTCCACTTTCACTTCGCTCACATTTCCTGTAACCATTCCTTTTTCACATAAAAAGCATAATATTAGACACAGATGAAAGACACTTTCTGAAGCACAGAACAGACAGTCTTTACCAGTAGGAGTAGCGTTGCTGAAAGTTTTGTGACATCCAAAGCTGTGATTACAGGTTGACAAATCTTCTGAAGAACGAGTGAGAGCGTCACGTGCCTATCTTCATCTAACACCCGGTAGATACAGGTTACAGTCTAGGAAAAAAACAACCAGTCCGGGTAGCCTGATAGTGAAATAGGAAAACAAAAAATTACAGAAGGGAAAGGTTAACCTTTGCATGAAGCACTAAACTGAAGGTCCGTGGCACTCTCCACTCAGTCTGCACTCTAACCTTGGAGAAGCTGTGAAAAAATATGCCATAATTACCTTGAAAAACTGCAATGTTTCTCTAAGACCAGATGCACTGGTAAGACCCCCAGATCTTCACTGCAATGGTGACTACTTAAATCAGAGAATATTTTCAAACTTGTAATAGCTCAGGTAAAGTTGTTTGAACATTAAACACCTATCCATAACTGCTTAATTTTAAGAGTATAAATTATACTGATTATAAGATACAGACCTTTAACTTAACAGAAGTGTAACATGAGAAATTCATGCCTAGAAGGACATTATGCAGATAGGAATTGATGGATGGGACTGTACATAGTTTTCTGATGGATGAGCTGGGGGGCATGCTAAGTCACTCACACATGTACACAATACTAAGTTGCTGCCAGAAATTTTATTTCTGCTGATTGCTTTCCGTTTTCTCTGTTGAAAATGCCATGCTCCAAGCTGTCTTTCATTCCAGGTACCACATGAAGAAACAAGAGGTAGAAGTCCAGCAAACATCCTTAGTCTGTGACTTGACAAGTAGACAAATTGTGAGAACAGAGATAGACATTTAACTATATCGTCCACTCTGTAAGTCTCCCTGAATTTACAAGTGTACACTTCTTTTACATGTTTGCTGTTAAAATCAACTTGATGCTCAATGCTGAGAAACTAGGGAAAGCTCACTGCTCTTATGCCTACAATTACAGTCTTGGCATAATTGTGTCTTTCAGAAAACTACATCTATTGCGTTTGGCTGAGCATACTGACACTTCAAGGTATCTTTTATGAATGCCAGGCCCCTACTTATCTCTGCTTGTGCTCTTCTAATTCAATTTATTTAGGCATCTGGAAACGTCTGTAGAAATGGCTGGATAAACCTTGTCTTATTGTAAAATTACAGTCCCTTTAGAGCACAAAAAGCAACTTGAACCAGCTAACATTTACATTTACTTGACCATATTAATTACAGGAGACTCATTTAGTGTTGACGGTGTTATTGTTCACACTTCAAAAATGTTCTTTGACATATCACATACTTTTTAAATCATTGCATTATAATTATGTATTACTATTGGATTTGTAGTTAATTCTATTTGTCTATGTTTTATAATAAAAAACTAACATTGGGGAATCGATTAATAATTTCATTTGGTAACACCAAAGATGGACGGGGCACAATTATTTTTTTCTGAAGGAATCTGAACTTCCTTGTTTAGGACAAATCAGAGCTTTGCATGTACGAGGCATGTAGAACTGGGGCTAAACAGCACTTAGCAGCAAAATAAGTCACAAAAACTGTGGTCAGTTGCAGTGCTTTTTTGGTCACTGCCTAAGTGAGTGACTTTACCACTGATTTTCCCATATGATTTTGTGCATGTAGCTTGGATAATGGGTAAAAGCAATTTTTCTGTGTGCCATGTAGCATTTGCTCTAATGTGACTCATCAATTTACTGTGTGGAGCAATCAGCTCAACCAGGTTGATGTTTTTAAAGCTAATGAGCCACTGATTGCTCTATGAGTGACTGAAGCTAACAAGATATGTTCTCTTCCAATGATTTATAGTGATGAATTAATTAATAGGACCCCAAATTCCATCTCCAGTGAAATACGTGCCTTTCCTGATAGCTGCATAACACTAAGGAACTGCTGAATGTGTACACTGAATATGAATGAAGCTTTGCTAGTGATATGCCAATCTTAAAATGATACCCTGTATGTTCATACACATACTTTAAGTGCAAAGGTGAATAAAAATACTAGAAGATGAAAACTGGTAACAGAATTCTGTGTGCGTGAAATCACAGAATCACAGAATAAGCTCAGTTGGAAGAGACCCACAAGGATCATTGAGTCCAACTCCCAGCCCTGCACAGGATCATCCCCAAGAGTCACACCAGGTGCCTGAGAGTATCAACCAAATGCTTCTTGAAATCTGGAAGGCTTGGTGCTGTGACTACTTCCCTGGGCAGCCTGTTCCAGGGCCCAACCACCCTCTGACTGAAGAACCTTTTTTCTAATATCCAGTCTAAACCTCTCCTGACACAATTTCAGGCCATTCCCTCCGGTCCTGTCACTGATCACCACAGAGAAGAGATCAGAGCCTGTCCCTCCCCTTCCCCTCACTAGGAAGTTGTAGACTGCAATGAGGTCTCCCCTCAGTCTCCTCCAGGATGAACAGACCAAGAGACCTCAGCTGCTCCTCATATGGCTTCCCCTCCAGACTCTTCACCATCTTCGTTACCCTCCTTTGGACACTCTCTAACAGCTTAATATCTGTCTGATATTGTGCTGCCACAAACCGCACACAATATTCAAGGTGAGGCTGCCCCAGTGCAGAGCAGAGCAGGACAATCCCCTCCCTCGACCAGCTGGTGATGCTTTGCTTGATGCCCCTCAGGACACGGTTGGACCTCCGGGCTGCCAGGGCACTGCTGACTCATATTCAACTTGTCTTTGACCAGGACGCCCAGGGCCCTTCCCATGGCACTGCTTTCCAGCACCTCATTCCCCAGTCTGTACATCCATCGAGGGTTGCCCCATCCTCAGGTGCAGAATCTGACCCTTTCGCTTGTTGAATTTCATGTGGTTGGTGACTGCTCAGTGCCACGGCCCGCAGGAAAAGGAAATAGGGACCGGGCACTGCAGTAAGGGTCTTTGACACAGCAGAGGTCTTGTGGAGCAATGCCGACTTTATTAGGAGAGCATGAGACTTAAATGGGGTAGGATAAAGGGGTGGAGTTTGGACTGTGGAGGAGCACAAGACAGACAACTCAGGGATGAATGTGGTTGGGGAACCGGGCAAGGAGGGGAGGAGTTTTGGTGTCACCGGGGAAATGGGCCAATGGTAGCTCTCCCTGCACTGCAGCACATAGCGGCCAATCAGGTGCAGGGGAGCGGGAAAACTGTGAGGGGATGAGGAAGACGATATGGTGGATGATTTTAAAAACAACAACTGGGGTACAGACAACAGTATAACAGTACAATAATAAACCAGGGACAACTGGGGATAACTGGGGATGAACTGTCCAATCCGGGGTAAGGTCATATCCAGTATAACAAGGGAAAGTCCAGTGAAGTAATGTCCATTCAGGTGTAAAATGTCTCATTCTGGGTTGTAAATTCTGCGCCATGCTTGAAATTGTTCCCACTCAGCTTTATGTTCTCCAACAGCTCAGTCCTCTAATTTGTCAAGGTCTCTCTGCAGGACCTCCCTGCATCTGAGGGAGGCAATAGCTCCTCCCAGTTTTGTGTCATCTGCAAATTTGCTCAGTATCCCTTCCAGTCCTGCGTCCAAGTCATTTATGAAGATGTTGAAGAGCACAGGGCCTAAGATGGAGCCCTGTGGAACCCCACTAGTGGTAGATCACCAGTCTGATGCCACTCATTCACTATTATCCTCTCTGCTTGACCCATGGGCCAGTTTTCACTGACTACACAATGCATTTATCCAGCTGTGTGCTGGACATGTTGTCCAGTAGGATCCTGCGAGAGACAGTATCGAAATCCTTACTGAAATCCCAAACGATCTCATCAACTGCCTTCCTTTGATCAACTACTATACAAGATAGTTCTGGACACTTATCATGATGACACAGAATTTGGGTACATCCCAACACTAATATCTGTGCATCACCCATTGCATGCTGCTTTCTCGTGCATACAGCTCTACCAACAGTGTGATCACATTCAGAAGGTGAAAAAGAAAGAAGGTTCTTGGTTTTAAAAGTGTAAGTTTAGATTGTAACCACATTTCCTTTATGCTTCCCTTCCCTTTCCTTCCTAAGAATACAGATAATTTATTCCCAAATTAGTTACATCATCCCCAGATTTACAAATTGCTGAATGAAATATCATCTTGTGAAACTAAGTGTATGCAGATGGACAACAAATCAAAAATACTCAAGACCCTAATAGTATAGATTCCTAGCACTGGAAATAATTTTTAAATATTTGGAAGCAGGAGGGATAATAATATTTATTTTTTGCAATCTTTTTTTTTTCCACTAAGGAAACACCTTCCTGAACAGATCACAGATAAAGACAGATCAGATAGGTCACAGATAAAGTTTTATATTCTCAGCATGGTTCTCAAAAGATTGGTGCTTTTCATAACTCTAAGCTGATGTTTATATTGTATTACTAATTTGATAAAGTTATTCTTCTTACATGTCGCTCTGAGGAATGCCAAAATATAACAGAAAATAGTGAACATCATTCATTAGTTATTTTGGGGTTTTGTGTTAGCTATATAACTTTTTTCAAGATTCTTAATTCCTCTGCCTTATTAATATTTTACTGCACTTGAAAACCACATTCACTCTAGCTATAACACTTGAGAATGTATTACCATGAGCTACTCAGTATTAATTATCTGATTAAGGTGGTTCCATTCTTGTCTCCTCTGATTCTAAGATTAACTGGAACATTATGGATGATTGATTGTAGTACATGTCAATGAGAACTTGACAGCATCTGGCGGAAATCGGGTGTCCTTTATTGAAGCCATTCTGAGCAAAAAAATCAGGAACCGTCATACAGAATTATTTCATCAAAATTCTCTCATAATTTTGAGTTCTAAGGCTAAGAGTATTTCTTGTTGTACCTATTGGGTTCTGATTCTCTAAACTTAGATATAAATCTAAGCTTTTGCTAAAGAAAAATCTGATTATTGTGGGGTTAGAGAAGTTTTTAAACAGACAACTAATACAAAAATAATGATGACTTTAACTGATAGTGGAGATTTTCAGCAGTTTCATTTAAAAACTGAGATCTGTATATCAAATCTCCTGTTCCTTAGAGCAAAATTTTTGAATGCTTAAATTTTTGAATGTTTAAATTTTTGAAGATCTTTAAGCTTTTTCATTCAGTCCCTTCATTAAAATATTTGTTAGGAGAAACAGAATTTGTGGAGAAGGATACATTAAGCACACACATTTCTACATTTGAGAAATAACTACCTCATAACAAAAATTTAAAGCAAGTAAATGTTCATATATACAGAACCATCTACACATTCCCTCTTGTTTCAGAAAATGCAAAATCAATCTGAGCAAATGTTGCTCTACATTGGGAACAGAGTAATAAAAGTCTGCTGACACACATTGCATTCAGTAAGGTTAGAAGCAAAGATGTCATTTGGTAGATAAATCCCATGACCTCGTGGATGAAAGAATGCCTCAGCCAGTATAGTGTCTTCTCGAGAAGTAGCCGTTCTAAGATCATTGCAATAAAGACTTGTCAATGGTGAAAAAAATCCAATTTATCGAATATAGACACAGTCAGAAAGTACCAAGTAGCTAGTTGTTCCTTAATGTGCATTAATTAAATAATAATCTTAGTATTTAGCTGACTGAAAAGCTGGAAACATATGTTTCTTAACATTCTGTAATATAGTTTAGCTTAATTCCTTCTCTCTTCTCTCTTTTAAGATCAGTCATTAGGATATATTTTTTTCATGTAAAACACTGCACCTCAAATGGGATTATAATAATTAAATTACAATGCAAAACCAAAAAAATAAATAACTTCTTTTCTTCTTAATTCTTTCCCCCTCCCCGTTAATGTTTTTGAATTTTTCCCCTAATAAGTTCTCCTCAGAATTGTTTCCAAGATCTTTTGCATTTTGTTTGTGTGATAAAATTAGCAAAACAATCCCTATTGTTTTTCACCAAAAGGCTGAGCATTATTTAATCTAATCAAGCTGAGCTTAATATTTTACTGTGCAAATTTATCCCCTGAAGCTTTTTCAGTTTGGCATCTTCAGTTTGCAGTTCATTTGAACTACAGAGAATAGAGGACGCCTCACAAAGGTCAGCTATATTAATGCAATATATAAATAACATGTATCAACATTCCTCAGTGTACTGGGTCTGGCTGGGATGGAGTTAACTTTCCTGCACAGTGCCGTACTTTACATTAGTGGCTAAACCAGAGTTGATAACACACCAGTGTTTTGGTAACTGCTGAGTTGGGCTCCCAGAGCATCAAGGCTTTCCTTGCAACCCCTGCCTTGATGGCCAGCAGGCTGGATGTGTTGAAGAGTCTGGGAGGTGGCACACCTGGGATAGCTGACCCAAAATGACCTCAAGTATATCCCAAATCATATGATGTCTCACTCTGCAGTGAAAGTTGAGAGAAATGAGGAGTGGGAGCATCTGTTGTCTGAAGAAACCAACATGTGTTCTCAGGATCAGCTTTACAGGACCAGTTGACGCCATCCTTTTGGATTTCAGTAAGGATTTCGATACTGTCTCTCACAGGGTCCTACTGGACGACATGTCCAGCATACAGCTGGATAAATGCATTGTGTAGTTGGTGAGCAACTGGCTCACGGGTCAAGCAGAGAGGGTAATAGCGAATGGGGTGGCATCATCCTGGAGAAGAGGAGACTGAGGGGAGACCTCATTGCAGTCTACAACTTCCTAGTGAGGGGAAGGGGAGGGACAGGCACTGATCTCTTCTCTGTGATGACCAGCGGCAGGACCAGAGGGAATGGCCTGAAATTGTGTCAGGAGAGGTTTAGACTGGATATTAGAAAAAAGGTTCTTCAGTCAGAGGGTGGTTGGGCCCTGGAACAGGCTGCCCAGGGAAGTGGTCACAGCACCAAGCCTTCCAGACTTTAAGAAGCATTTGGTTGATACTCTCAGGCACCTGGTGTGACTCTTGGGGATGATCCTGTGCAGGGCTGGGAGTTGGACTCAATGATCCTTGTGGGTCCCTTCCAACTCAGTACATTGTGTGATTCTGTGATGTCTGGATACCTGCCCACTGATGGGACTTAGTGAACGAATTAATCTTTTAGCTTTGTTTCTGCACACAGCTTTTACTTTACTTAGTAAACTGCCTTTATTTGAACCCATGGTGTTTTTTCATGTTATTTTCTCCTTCTGTTCTGTTGATGAGACAAATGAGAGAGCAGCTGGATAGGAGTCTGATAGGCAGCCAAGGTCAGGCTATGACACTTGGAAAGAAAGTTTTCTGAGAAGATAACCCCTGGATGTAACAAAGTCTGTCAAATATATGAACTCAATGTATTTATTCTGAAATCTTCCCATGTGTTCTATGCAAAATCTGCCCCTGGATATCACTAACCTTTTGCACTGCATCAAGATAGAATACCAATTTCGAAATAAAAGAAATATAAAGCAAAACTAGAGAGTTGCAAGCTTATTGTCTTAAGAAGTAAAATCTAATTTTTGCACAAATTAGAAACAGGGAATTTCACTGGAGATTTCAATAGATGAAAACGCTCAGAACGAATTATTAAAATAAATCAAAATAAGCTGGAGTTTGATCATATCATGGTTAAGCAAAATGAAGAAATTCATTGGCATCGAAATTTCATGGGATTTATACTGAACATGTAAGGAGATACAAAGAGCACTGCATGAGATTAGTTTTGTGATCTTTGCAAATGTCGAGTTAATTTTAAAACAAAACCAATCTGGCATAAATCTGTCTCTAACTAATAAGATTGCAAAAAGAATCGTTATGGATGTCTATACTTTAAATTAAAGAACCATATCAGGTTTTGGTTCAGATTTTCAATTTAAAAGAGACAAACAGTATTTATTTTTAAGAGTTAAATCTATATAAACATAATAATTTTTTGTGCAACCTGTTTAAAACATGACTTTTAGCAGTACTGCAAAAGCTATTTTTTGTTCAATAGGAGAAATAATTGGAATAGTTTTTTTTGCTTTCCACAACTCTTGAATCTTTAAAGGATCTGCACTTAGAAAGTGTAATCAAAATATTATAGAGACAGGGCTTGCCCTTGTTTTGTTCCCCTACTCTATTATGGGAAGCAACGTTAGCCAGAAGGTATTCTTGACCATCTGTGGTGGGGAATTGTCTAGTTAGTGTCTTAGGTCCATGGAAGCAATATGTCAGTTATGAGACACCACAGTTTTTGCATAAAGCTGCTAAAGGACCATCAGTCCTGTTTCTTCGAAAAACAACAGCAAAAAATTAACAAAACGAAAAACCTTGAAAAACGTATTGCTAGTTTATTTTAAAAATAATCAGCAACTCTATATAGTGGAGTATTACAAACCACAGAGATAGTCTAATTATCTTCTATTAAAATAGTTTTTAACATGTTATAAACATATTGTCATAAATAAAATGCAAGCATTACCAAAAATATGAATGAAGTAATCTTTGAAAAATTCATTTTTCAGTTTATTTACATACTGGGCACAGTTTATGTGGGGTTTGTTGTTTTTCAGTAGACTGACTAATAATATGTGCCACTTCAAAAGACAGAGAGCTGTGTTGGGGAGGGTAACTGCAATTCATGAAGTTCTTAACTACCAAGATTTTACAGGGAAGCAAAAAAAAAATAAAATTTCAGCAGCCTTTGTGTTACTTTGTGCCTTCTCATGCCTTGGGACAGTGCAGGCAGGGAGGATGGGTAAGTTTTCTGGATCTGTGTCTGATGCAGTCAGCTCTCCTAAAAGATTGAAGACACCGGCCTACCCCCAGCATAAATTACCAAGCAAACATTTCAGTATATTCAGGAAGATGAAACTGAAAAGGACTTCTAGCCTGTTCCTCTCTTTGTGCAGGCATTACCACAGATAGACTGAGAAACTACAAACTGGTAACTTCTTAGATCATTTTGTCCTGCTGCCTTTGGGCTAAAACTGTTTCAATATTTTGCACGTGCAGCTAAGTACCTTCCTGCAGCAATTTTGAACTAACATGTTGAATTTAGATATTTTGAGTCCCTAGTACAATCAAATACTGTTTCCATTATGTATCACCCATTAGCTCGAGGAGTTAAAATTCACTGTGTTTTCACAAGATTTGAGACAAAACAGAAAAAACCTCCCGAAAAGTTGAAGGGACTAGGAATGTGAAAATGTCTGATCTCTAAGCAGGTCTAAGCTTTTGTTTCTGTCTCTGTCATTCCATCAGTGTTTTTAAAATACCCACAAAACTGATTTAGCAGATTTTATTGTTCCTACACTCAATGAATCAGCAGTTTTATCACTTTATACCATCATTTGATCTTTTGTTTCCACGCTGCTTTCTAAAGGATTAAACCTGACACTTTGCATTCTGACATCACTATAATTAATTGAGCAACTGCAATCCTGATTTCAGGCTCTAGTTGAATTTTACTTTTCAAAAATCTTAGAACATGTTATCTTGAAAGAGTAACATATTTCCATATTCTTTATTTATGTTGAAAATATGTTTCTCCATTTTTTTTGTTTTGTTTTGTTTTTTTGTTTTTTTTTTTTTGTTGTTGAGGTGTTTCCTAATTTGGCACAGCAGGAAGATGGTGAGCTATGCCACAAAATGCCACTTCTACACAATTCTATTATTAATTATTTTCTCCCCCTTTTTGCTGGTTTTCTTTTGCACAGTGTCCTCCACTGCATAAATAAACAACATTATTGCAGTGATGGCCTATATCAAGTATCATGGTAACACAAGACGTATATATAAAACATATTTTCAAGTTTTATTTTAGTCCTTTATGGATGATGAAAGGTACAAGAGTTTATAACCCACCAAGTTAACAGAATTTGCAAGGGTACTCTTGGTTTTTGGAAAAGCCAGTGGATCTTAAACATGTGAGAAAGTGTTCTGTAATAAAGAACATCTCGCTGGCTCACACTTACTCCATATTTCTTTACTAGGTGATGTGATAATAACAGTTCTCCAGTGAGATTTATGAGTTCAGGAAAACAACATTTATTAAAATACTACTGCGGTTTAATATTGCAAGCACTTGAAAAAATAGAGGAACTTATTGACAGAACAGGGTTTTTTCTTAAATTCATTTTAAGAGAGATAATAACGAAGTAAGGAAACATACAGAAGAGTAAAGGAAGCAGTAAAGGAAGCCCTTTCAGAAAGGACTAAAAGGTGATTTTATCTCAATTGTAAGAATTTAATAGGGCTGTTTTCTTAATATGATATCTCCTGCACATTGCAGTTAAGACTTACTCTGGCAAATTGAATAAATGTACTTTCCTATGTCTTGAAAAAATATTTATCTTCACTAAATAACATATTCAGTTTAAAAAATGAAGCTGACTTTTTTGCAAATTAAAACTTTATAATCTTTTTCATATAGCATACAAATTCATACTGTAAATTATGTCACTGAAAAAACAGCATTAATTTTACTTGTTTCTAACTGCTCAGAACAAACACAAAGAGTTTACAAAATATAAAGCCATAAACAAGTAGTAGTATTTTTATGTTATATATTAACTGCCAGAGGGAGGGTAATATTTTTTGCAAATGAAGGTACTGTGATCCAATCTCCAGAATCTGGCATTTATTATTAACCAAAATATAGCTTTGTATCAGATAAAAATATATATTTTGGGTTTGTTTAGTTGCTTTTTTTTAGTCTTAGTCTTTGCCAAAAAGAACAGGGCAAACTAACTAGTTAGGTGCCATCTTAAGACCTTGATTGACTGAACAACAGTATTTTTGTAATTAAGTGGTCCACTTGAAAAATAAATTAAAAAAGCTTAAAATCTACCAAAGCAATGCTGTAACCAAACATATTGTTGTGCTTAAGTCCTTACAGAACCTGAGGCATAGTTTCCATAAACAAGGGAGTGAAAATTAATCATTTGGTAGGGGAAAAACATACAGTAGTGCACATGTCTTTCTTAGATATTTCTATTTTCTGTAACAGTTTTCAGGAAACATACCCACATTTTGAGGGTACAGAGATCAGGTAGTAAAATGACCTATTAAAATTTACACAATCTTTGTTTACAGAACACGTAGGTCTGAGTTCAAATGCCATCAATATCCTATTAACTTATGTCCTGAAGCAAAATGAACTAAAATGTAGATTCAAATAACAATCATTAATCTGCCACATTTTCTGACACTAGAAAAAATTGTTATTGCTACTTTTTGTCTACCTTTGTGTAATAATCAGAAAAAAAAAGTGATGCTTCTATGAGTTTGGGGGGATTTTTATTTCTTTTTTTGAATACCTCATTTTTATGCATATGTCAAACTGATAAAATGTGAACTTTCAATTTAATAAGCAAAGGAAGTGCATCGAAGTGCAATTGATCTTCTTTAGCAAATCTTTAATGCCTTTCCTCCCTGGTTGTTTTATATTTCCAGCTGGAAGGGAAAAGAAAGAAATACAAGATGAATGAACAGATTAAACCATAAATGACAAATTGAACTCTGCAAAAACAAATCATGGACTGTCTTATACAAAACCACCCCATCTTTCCAGAGTATCTAATCCAAAATTGAACATATTAAGCAGCTTCACATTATAATGGAAGCACTATTTTGTCCCATCCTGGAATTTCAGCCTTTTCTATTGCATTCTTTTGCAAGTTTTAAAGAGGAGACTGGAACTGGAAGTTCAGCACATGGGTAAAATCAATATATATTTACAACCATGAATATCCAGGCAGTGTCTCCAGTCTGGAGAGTTACCAACCTCATGAAAAAATTTGGGACAAAATTTCAAACTGACAAAAGTGCCACTATGTAGTACATCCAGGGAGCAGTTGTTATACAAATGTCATGAAAATTAAAGGCCACTATAAGCCATTTGTAGCAGAAGAAATGTACTAAAAAGAACAAACTACACTACATTATTGCAGGTGCATGAGGAGCAGGAAAGTGTATAAGAAGCTGGTGCCATATGAGAGCAGCTGTGAGGTCACTTGGCTTGCTCAACCTAGAGAAAGGGATACTGAGGGGAGACCTCACTGTGGTCTAGAGCTTCCTCATGAGGGGAAATAGAGGGGCAGGTGCCGATCTCTCTGGTGAACAGATCAGGGACACGAGGGAATGGCATGGAACTGTGTCAGGGGAGATTTAGGTTAGACATTAGGAAAAGGTTCTTTACCTGAAGGGTGGTTGGTCATTGGAACAGACTCCCCAGGGAAGTGGTCACAGCAGCAAGCCTGCCAGACTATAAGAAGTGTTTGTACAATGCTCTTGGGCACACGGTATGATTCTTGGGGCTGTCCTTTGCAGGGCCAGGCTTTGGACTTTGATGATCCTAGTGAGTCCTTCCCACTCAGGACATTCTGAGTCCAAAACAATTTTAGGGCAAATACATGAAGCAAGTATGATGAATGCTTCTGGTAGTATTTTATGGAAATTAAAAGATGATGTGGATACTGTCAAGTGAAGTACATTTAGAAAGGGACAAAATCATATACACATTCTTTAGATACCTTGAAGGATCTGCCTTTCATCAAGGGCTGCACACAGGCATAGCTGACACTGTAAAATTGGAAAGTATTAAACACAGAAGACAACTCACGTTGATTGAAAAGTCTCAGGACAACAGATCACTGCCGTCTGGAAAGATATTTCATGGAAGTGAGCAATCAGCACGCACTTGCCTTATTCTTGTAGTTTCTAAAGCACCTTCTGTTGTCCTGTTGAAGATACGTTTTGGGACAGACAGACCACTGATCTGATGTGATCATTCTAATCTTCCTAAAGTTTGATATTCTTCAAACTTTTACAGGCTTCAAGCAATATTTTCTACTTTGATATAGTAAAAAATGTTCTCAATTGAAGTGATTTTTCTAGACCAAGACAAACAAATGAGCACATGCTTGTACTGCTGTGACACCTCTCTACTGTTTTCGGTGTGGCTGCAGCTTTTAGCTAATATTCTGCAGTGTATTCTTTCTTTCCTTTGACATTATTAATTCATTTGCTGCTTTCCCAATGATCAAAACATAGACTTGCATTTGAAATCTTGACCCGGCATTTTCTAGGTTGAGAAGAATATTTCAGACTGTCAGAAATATACTGTTATCTCAGAGTTTAGCTTTCCAAACATTCATTGCAATACTTTCCAACAGGGGTGAAATTCAGATTTTCACAATATAGTTGGATACTACCTTTAATGGCTGGAAATTGCACTGTGAAAAGAGCTGTGTCTTACTGATCAGCATCTAAAGCAGATCAGAAAGATTTGAGCATACATACATGCATAAGAGTGGCCCAAATATCAGTTTTCATTTTACTGTTACATTGACCCTGCACAGAGTTGTTAGTTTTACAGCAGTTAAGGATTTACCTCATCTTTACTATTCCAAGAAATTGAAATATAGATTTAGTTTGCTGTAACCCTACATAAGGAAAACATTTGTGCAAAGGAATAGTACCAGGACTTGAGGGAATGTCACTTTTGAATGTGCAATTCTATCCTCCAAGGCAAACGGCTTTGACCACAGGATTTGGTCCATAGATTATGTCCAGGTCTTTGTCATTGTATTTTAACTAATTTGGACATTTGGAAGTCTGTTGGCAGATTCTATTTGACTTTTTCAGGTAGTGTTTCTGTCCAAATTATTGCTTGTCATGAATAGACATATTTTTTTATTTCTACAAACAGTTTTAATGATTTGAAGTAATGGTCTACTCACCAAGGTTATCTAAGCAAGAATATATCAGTAGTGTTGCGAACAGCTGTACATAGCTCAGGAGTTTATATATTTAAAATGTATAAGCTTGTCTCAGTGACATTTTTATAGGGTAATTCTGGAATATTTCATTTAAGTTAAATAAGCATAATTCCAAAAATATTGAAGACTATTCTTTTAGGGGTGATCACATATCATACACTGCATTTTTGTGGTGAAACATCACATAGGGCACAAAGTATTGTAAGTGGTTATTTGTTGCAAAATTGATGTTGTTCTATGATAGCAAAATAGAACACGAGACAGCAACAGAGATAGATAGGATTTTGTATACAGCATTATTCTACTGCAATGTTGAATGTGTTTAGGATTACTACTTTTTTTTTTGTTTGTGCCCATGGTATTGCATTTATCTAGGTTTGAAAGTTTATTAAAGTCTTCATAAAGAAGATTCTTTTCTGTCTCTTTTTGTTATTACAAAGTATCTGGGTGCATGGACTCGAAAAATCCAAGACAGATTGTATGGAATCTAGGTTCTTAGATATAGAGCAATAGTATGTGAATTCAATTCTTGTATATTGGTGACACATGCTGGGATGGTGCTATAAAACTGGGCCTTACATATTAAACACAGTTTTATGCTTTTTCATGTTTTTAGCATAACCAATTAACTGACCATTATATGCAAGAAATGCTACTTCTTTGTTCTGTTGCCCATAAAATCAACTTTGCCTAGCTCCAGGTTTGCATTTCTTTAAACGACCATGAGTGAGTTTATAGCCAAGAGGTGTCCAGTGTTGCTATTGTGCTCCACCTCTTTACTTTCCCATGCCTGTATTGCTCTACCTCATGTTCTGTGCTTCCACTTCTCAGTGTCTCAGCTGTCATACCAGCCCTGTGTGTTCACTACTGGGATTCTACCATAAACAAAATTAAGGATAAACTCAGATCTGGTGAGTTAGAAGAACTTCAATCACAGCTAAAGCAGGTAAGACAGAGTTGTTGGAGTGTCTAGAAAAGTTCAGAGAGCAAACCTGGCAAGTGTAAGTCCTGAGGCATCGTAAACTCCATCTAAAACTGATGAATTTTTAATAGCAGCAGCAGTAACAAGTATTACAGGGCTACATGGTTATAAAGCCTACATGTGCACTTGAAACGTAAAATCCCGTTGCATTCTACAGAAAATAAGTCAGTACAAGCAATGGAGCCTGGAAGAAAATATACCTCATTCTAAAGTAGACCTCTTAGCAATGGGTCAGCCTAGTTGCTTTCTAGGGCATAATGGAGCTTAGACACCTAGCTCACACACAGATGGGTAGGAGGCTAAATTTAGATGTCTCTAACAGTCTCAGCTCTTCTGATGCAGATGAAAAATCTGACAGGTTAATGTTGGGTCTTTCTCCCTCTGGCCTAAGGCTTTAACAAGAATAGTGAGGAAAGGAGACACTTTGGATTCACTAAAATGGAGGAAAGCTTCCTAGACATGAGTAATGTAGATCCAACCTGCTTTAGATTATTGGCTTTCCGAGTGATCTAACCAATAGATGGGCAAAAGACAGAAAATTATAACAAAAAATTTTGGTTGAAATTAGATGTCAAAGCCCAAGAGGAACACTGGCTTCCTAAGCTCTTCATATGAAGACTAGGCATGCCTCTGTGGAGGTGTCCTCACTTTGTCCTGTACAGTGCTGAGACACCCTGAGAAGTAAAAAGGTGTGATTGCTTCCCAGGACTTGCAATACATAAATCGCAGGTAAGCTTTGATCACTTTTAGATGTGTTGCACAAGTTCATACAGGAATTCAGCTATGGAACAGAGGTTTGGAACTGGCTTAATCACAGAAGAGTGTTTGCATATTATTTAGGTTAAAGCATAGTCTTTTTTTCAGAGAGAGAGGGTTAATCAGTCTCCAAATATATTCTACTAGTTAGTCTTAAGAAAAGATATTTACAGCCTAAGATATCCAGGATTTGCTGCATTTTTAAAATGTTGTTACTTAAAAAATAAAACAGAAATTTTCTCTAAAAAAAAGAATTTAATTGTTTTAGGCACTGTAACAGTTTAATGTAGACAACAGACTTAAAATCTTACTGTTACCTCTGATCAGATTGTAGACATAAATATCACTAGTTTTCAATTAAAAAAAAAGAAACTAATATTAGAGCTCATATATTATCCCACAAAGTCAAGAGGAATTTTTTGTTCATCCCTGTGACTATATGAGAGCATTAAAAGGCTCAAAAAAGCAAAGAGAATAATTTTTAAGAAAAGCAAGAAGAAAAATTATGTAAAGATTTTATTTCAGCAGAATAAAAGGATAGAAAAATCATAGCTGTAAACCAATAAAGTGAGTTTATATGAAGAGGGGAATGGATGAAGAATTAAATCTTAGTAGCTATGAAATTTCATGAACAATGCTAAACTTTTGGAGAACTTTAATATCATTTAAGCTATAAATTAAGAGTTATCAAGTCGCGAGTGAATATCTTTTAAGGAACAATGCTCTTGGTTTGAGGTTGCCTAGGGTTTTGTCAAGTTAATTGAATCACCAAATTAAAGAGAACTCAGATTCAAATATGAAGGTTCATAGGGAGTATTTCTAACTCACAATTCCTATTCTAACACAACCACTCTACATTTTGTATCCACCTAAGCTCTTATATATGTTAAATTGCTTAGAGTTTTCTCTGTGAGAGCAAAGCTATCATATTTCCTTTGCTTAAAGAATCAAAGAATAATATAAAGGTCTGTCACAACAGTGTTCGCTTTGTCCCATTATTCATGCACCTTTTATCCTTGAGTAACTATGTCTTATGGCTCATTACTAATATCATATAACTAATATTGCTATATATTTAATATCTGGTTCCATCTAAACCAATAGCATGGTTAAACAATCTTTTTCAAACATAGTTTCAATTTTTTTCAGTAAAGCTAACAAGTTTTATGTCATATAGATTATATGGCCATATATAAAAACCTGAAACTATTTACTTTGAAAAAACGAAAGCAGAAAGTAAGTAAAAGAAACTTTTTTTTTTACTGTACCAAAGAACAGCAACACCTGAATACCTTTCATTTATCTGGAAGACCTAGAATTTTTAGGCAAAATAAAAAAAAAATTATTACATTTGAATGAGTTTTCAATTAATTTAAATATCATTTAATGTGGCAATGCTGGCAAGCTTTTGGGAACATCTTAAAAAGCAAATCCGCATTCACATTTTCCTAGGAACAGGGGGGGAATTACTGTTCAGGTTATTAATAAATTAGACTCCTATTTATTAGAAATCAAAGAAAAAGGACTAAAAGTTTATGATTTACTAGAAATGAACACAGTAAGCACATAGTACCAAATAATCCCTTTATGAAGTGATTTATATACGATCAGTGGGTATCGTGGTTTGACCTTGGCTGCATTCTAGGCACTCATTAAAGTCGCTCTGAGATGGGAGAGGTCACAGAGACAAAACAGACTTAACATGGGGTTAATACTAAAATTTATTACTAACAGGATAGTTAAGATCTAAAGATCTAAAGATCTAAGATCTAAAGAGTGAGAAATATAACAGTCTTAAACACACTTTCCACTCACCTCTCCTTCCTTCCATGTTCTCCCTCCCCCCGCCGCAGCAGTGCAGGGGGACAAGTTCACCCCTCGGGCAACAGGTCTTCCAAATTTGCTGTCCCATAGGTCACTCTTCCATGGGCTGCAGGGGGACAGCCTGCTTTGCCATAGTCCTCACTAGGGGTTACAGGGGGGCCACAGCTCTGAGTCCTTCCCCTGCTCCGTGGGGTCCCTCCCACAGGAATAAGTCCTTAATGGACCTCTCCAACGTGGGTCCACCCCTCAGGCAGTAGTTCTTCCATATCTACTGTCTCAAGGGTCACTTCTCCATGGGGTGCAGGGGAGGGTCTCTGCACCCCAATGGTCCTTCATAGGATGCAGTCCTTCACAGGGTGAGCTGTACCGATGTGGATCCCCCACAGGGCCATGAGTCCTACCCGAGAATAACCTGCTCCGGCGCGGATTTTCCTCTCCACGGGCCACAAGTTTCTTGAAGGACTCCGCTCCATCCTGGGCCTTCCATGGGGGTAATGGCCTTCTTCCATGCATCCATCTCCTCCAGCATGGGCTCGGCTGCACTGCAGCGGGCTGTCCCGGCCTGGCCCAGCTCAACTCGGCCGGGGGAGGAGGGAGGGCAGTGCCCACTGGCAGGGGCCACTCTGCCACCCTGGCCTAGCCTGCGGGGCACTCCCACCCTTGCAGTTCGCCCTGGGGGCTTTGGCGTGGTCCGTGCTGTTTGGCTCCTTGGACAGGACGGGCTCCAGCACGGGCTGCTTGTGGGGTTGGTTCGGGGGCTATGGGGCTGCTCTCCACAGGGCCGTGTGTCCTGGCCCCTGCCCTGGCCTCAGCCACCCCTTCGCAGGGGTTGCCGCTCAGCTCGGCCGGCACTGCTGAGAGCAGCACAGGCGGCTCGGCTGGGGCACCCCTACCAGCTCTGGGATAGGTGCCAAGAGGCCCAGGCCAGGCTGCTGCCACTTCCCCCCCCCCCATCACCACCCTGGGGTGGGGGAGGCGACGGGGCTGCCCGGGAAAATTCTTCTGCGCAACCAGCTTGTTCTTAAATATATTGTCACAGAGGCGTAATTATTGGCTCTCCCTTGACCAGCAGCAGGAAATCCCTCCTGTAGCCAGCTAGCATTGACTTCATTGGGGAGGAAACTTTTAGCAGCTTCTAACTGAAGCCACCCTATGTAGCCCCCCCTGCTACCAAAAAAACGCAGCCACCTCAACCCACGACAGTGGGTTGTTCCTTACAGTGACACTTGGTTTGGTATTAATGTTTTCCTAATGGAAAAAAAAAAAAAGAAGAAATGTGGCAAT
This sequence comes from Lepidothrix coronata, assembly GCF_001604755.1. Classification (NCBI taxonomy): domain Eukaryota; kingdom Metazoa; phylum Chordata; class Aves; order Passeriformes; family Pipridae; genus Lepidothrix; species Lepidothrix coronata. Next base: position 5,932,185 of record NW_016690195.1, read on the forward strand.
GGATTTACCATAGGTAGGATGGAAAAAATCCTGTCAAAGATGGACTGGTGAAGAAAAAGAAGAAAACAGGTCAAACGTTATAGAAACAGAAGTTTTTAATGTTGTTTTAATATATCTTAAAATGGTTTTTTGCATTTCTGCAAAGTCACTGCTCCTTCTTCCCGACACCCTCTGTGAAGGACTCTTATCTCCCATGCAGGAGTGTCCTAGGAAGATGTCCTGCGGTGTTCTCATTGGCCTTTGTTAACCCCTTCCTATTGGCTGTTAACTCTTTACCTGACTGGTTTTTCTGTAAGACCCTGAACCTGTAATTGGTCCCCTTTTAACACTTCTAAAAGCCTTATAAACCCCTATCCCCACAATAAACCTCGTATTTCGTCTGTCCCTCCCTGGTGGTCTGTGTGAGCTCCTTACGGGGTCGCTGGGCCACGTAGCGGGGCAGGGGAGAAGAGCATTCACCTCCAGGTAATGGGCTGGCACCCATGGCCTGAAGGTTCCCCCTCTAATTAATCCGCTGTAAAGAAAGATGTTAAAATCATAAGAGCATGGTCATAAACGTGTCCACTTTCAGCTGTTACATTCAAAAACAGTTTGCAAAACAAATTGTTTTTCAAAGTACTTCTGTTTCTATTGCGGCAGGTTATTTGAAGGCTAGTCCAATAAGTATATTACATTTCACCTGAGTATATCTGGCAAGATAAGCAAAATAAGGTTAAGCAGCATAAATTTTCACATTTTTTCCTGGGTATAGTGAAGGCACTTAAAGCTTTTCTGAAGTAGGCATTTAATTCCAGCCACTATGTTTTGAGTTTTTTGGTTTTGCTTCTTTTTTCTTTTCCTGTGTTCTGATGGTCTTTTTCCTCATTTCTAAAGTGTCCTGTCCTTCATGTGCCTTTCTTCCTACATATGTTAAGCTACATCCTAATTTTGTTAGAAAGACAGAAAATGTCTTTGATGAGGACTAAGTATCACTCTTTAGTTTGAAATGGCTCAGGCTTGGCAAGAAAAGTTTCTCAGTGCTGTATGTAGAAGACACTGTAATTAATACCGGTCTGTGAGAACCCTACCTAATTTAATATGTTATGGAAAACACAAGTGAAAAAGCTGATCTTTTTTTTTCTTGATATTCTTTGTGTATCTGCACCAGGTACTCAAAAACATTCGATACTTGCATAGGATGAAACCATCCATTGAGAATCCTTGCTCACTTGATAATTCTGCCTTTTGACAGGAATATAACAAAAAACTACTGGCTACCGCATGAGAGGAGCCCCGAAGAAAAGATACAAGGACTCCCTGAAACAACATCTCAGCCTTGGCCATATTGATCACCATAACTGGTCTACTCTGGCCTCAAATCGGGAGGCCTGGAGACACGCCATCTATAACGCAGCTGTCTCCTTCGAGAACACACTCAGGATCACTCTCGAGGAAAAAAGGCAACGCAGAAAGAACCGTGTATTGCAGAATACACCATCTAAGGAGTCTTTCTGTTGTGCCTTTTGCAATCGGATATGTCTGTCACGTATTGGCCTCATAAGCCACCAGCGTGCCTGTAGCAAATGTGGATAGAGCCTTCCCAAATCTTCGTTCGCGAAGCCTAGCCATGAACAAAAAACTGTATTCAGGATCAAAGGCAGTTGGTAAACAAAATTAAGAACATCATAACTTACTCATACAGTTCTCAGCTTGTGAGGAATCACAAAAAAAATCGATAGCTACCACTTTTATTTTGTCTGCTTTAACTTTGATAAATCGATTATTTCTTTTTGCCCTTTAGGCATTTAATGCCTTTTTTTTTTTCTCTCTTTCTTTGGGTAGATTCCTTCTATTTGACAGTGTACTTCTTATCTTAAAGTGTGCTATTAGAACAATCTGTCAGATAACTGTAGGTTAATCTCTATTCTGCTATGTGTGAGCCACATAAGCTAAGAGAAAATTTCAGAAGAATTCTTTATGAGCTAAGTTGTTTTTTTTTTAACAAGGTTATCAATTCTCAGGATTGATTTTCCATCTGCAATATACTTGTGTTCAAGAAAGTAAAAGAAAATTATGTGCAGACAAAGAAACATTTGGATGAAAGTTTAGTTTAACAAAAAGTAAACCATCTGGAAAATTAAACAAGTCATTCTATGTATAAGAACAATTGTGGTCCTGGTTTTCAGTGATTCCCATATCTAATAACTAACTAGGTCATTAATCTTTCTCTCCTTATAGTGTAAGCTGGGTCTTTTCTGACATCACTCATTTCATCTTGCTTTCTCAGTAAACTTGCAAGAAACACTCATCCTTTAACTTCTACCACTGGATCATATTTTGCAGAAGACTATCAGAATGCAAAAGTTACTAGGAGCATATTCACAAAAAATTAATTACAGGGGATGATGGTATAAATAAATAATTGTTAATAAAACCAACTAAAAACATTGACAAAAGCTGGCAGTAGAAGTTTTGTTGGGGTGACTAAGGAGGATGGAGTTCCCACATTTGAGCCATCAGATGTGCTTTCAGTCATGCTTGACACACACCTGAGAGCATGCAGTGGGTCTCTACAGCAACGCTCACCATCAAGAACACCCTTTTAACAGTGTACTAGCATTTATGGAAGAATTACCCTGTTAAATCAATGACCACTTAAAGTTTCTACATCAAAACGGCTCTCATTTTGTAGCTCTGATCTGAGTGGTCTGCAACTTCTTTTCTGAAAAAAATATTAGTATTTTGGAAAACCAGATTAATTTTTTTTTAAATCATGTATCAGAACTTCCAAGAAGTTAAAATATTTATATAAAGAGGAGCATTAAATGTGAGGAACTTTCCAGGGATAAATAATTTTAGAAAGTGAAGACAGTTATGAAGAGAGAGATGCAAAATTTTCAGTCAGTAAAGCATCTCTCTTGTCTCAACAAATAGTGTAGAGATCTTGTTAGATCTAAGCGTATATCAGATAGAATGTATTCAGATAAACACTCAGGTTTTGAATGTTGCAGCAGTTGGGTTTTAAATAAAGTTAAAAAGAAAAGGTCATATTTTAAACCACAAGGCTACTTTTTCTCTCAGAACTTATCATTTGGTAACGTTTGAGGTTTGCTTGATACTAAAACGCTCATTATCTTTGGTTAAATCTAGTTTAAACCACGGAACCCTAGGGGTTGCCTAGCTTTAATTGTGTCTAAAAGTTAACATAATTTATTATGTCTGCTGTGAAATGGCTAACTTACATATAAGAGCAAGATGCTCTATTAAATGTACTTCTATTGTCAAAGTCAACTGCTTCTGGCAGTGCCATTTCCAAAATGCTACTGATCAAAAGGTAATGAGAACTGACAGGCAACATCACAAACGTTCCATGGTAAACACTCTGTTTGATTAGGAATGAAGTGAGTGCTACTGATTGTTTCTACAGCAGTGAAATATAGCAGAAAGAACAAGGGTTTTTAACACTCACTTGCACATTATGATGAATAAACCTGCACATTAAAGCATATTGGAAATAGCCAACTACTCTGAAATACATCAAAGTGTGTATATAAATTGCTTTCAAAATAAATCTGAGTATCATGTCATGCTAAACTATAAACTTCTCATGTTTTCCTTTGCTGCACAGTTATTGTTGTATCTGTATCAGTTAGAGAACCCCAAAAGAGTAAAATAAGGGAAATAAAAGATCTCACAGATGAGATAATATCCCACTTCAGTGCAATTCTTTCCAACTTTCATTACATTGGTTTGAGTAATGGTTACAGAGCCAATTTATAGGTGTCGTGCTATATTCCTCAATTAATGAGAAAAAGATAGAGCTCTAAATTCTGGCTGTGCATGTCTGTAACTGCAGGGATCAATATAATCATTTGAAGTGTATCTGCTTGGATGGGTCTGTGACCATTACTTTTTGTCCTGTTCCTTGTGGACACAGCAGTCTAATTTCTTCCTACTGTCAGCCTTTAACATACCATTATTATGTCATACTTTAAGCTTTCTCTTCTGTTTTAAACAATCCCAATTATTTCATTCAACAGTTCTGTTACTCCTCACGGGACTGTTTCTGAGTAATTTAATGTATTTGAAGACTCAGTGCTATTCCTTGAATTTTCATATATGTTACAAACTGATTAACATTTTTGTCATACAGCATCTAAATGCTTAATTACAAAACTGGGTAGTAGGAAGCCTGGAACATATTTTTTTAATACCTTACTTGATACAACTTCCAGTTTAAGGACTATTCCACATTGTTTAACTGTTTACTTACCCTTCTATTTTGGTTTTATCTAGACAATGTTTGCCTGACTTCCCTAGGAAAATTTTAGAAGCATTCTGATTTAGAAGCATTCTAATTCTGTATTAAAACATGACACTTGATACTATTCTCTTTCATACAAGAACTTTTGTCGTGTCATAAAAAGACATTAAGCTGTTTTGATTTGTTTTGCTCTTGATGGATGAATGCTGACTGTTAAAAATAGCTGGTTTACTTTTTTGTTCCAGGTTTTCTGCATATTTTTTGTATCCTGAAGGTAGGCTGAATAAGCTACAAATCCCTGACCATCTTATTTTTATTTTTAATCTCTTTTCTTATTTTTTCTTCTAAGACAGCGTATACATTTGTAACTTTTTAATCTTCTAGAATTCCTCCCTTCCTCCACAAATTTCGATTTATTTTTTTTAAATACACAATAATCCTTATGTAGCCTATATGAATAGCTATAGATCCAGTTCCTCTGAGACTTTTAACAAATCATAACATTCTTATCCTCACTCTAGCTCCCACATTTAAATGTGCCATTAGTGGCACTAAGCTATAGCTACTACGTACATTAATAAAAGCTGAGCAAAAAAAGCTTCAAAAACTTGTCATTCCTGTTATTGTCTATTATCATCCTTCTGTTTTCACTGAATACCTCACAAAAGCATTGCTTGGTTGCATTCTACTAATTTACATATATCTTTTTCTTTTTTTTTCTTTCCTGTCACTCTCTTTCCAGTGGTTTATTTCATGCCTTATCCCTCCTGATTTTCTCCTGTCATGCTATAGCAGTTTGTCTTAATCCTTAGTAATCTCATAATTTCTCTATTGTTGGACTCTTTCTTGAGTTTCAGACCACTGGTCAGATTAAACTTTAAGTACATTTTATTACATATTGCCTTACATTTTGGTTTTGCTCCACTACAAATCCTTTTTCATCAGTGTGTTTTTTCAGAAGTAGAAAATCATTTATCTAAAATCCCCTTTATAATTCCCTTGTAAAATGCCCAATTAGAGATATAAAAGCAACTGTAACTATGACATTTCTAGCTTCTGACTACTTGCCCTTACATCCTGGTTAATATATTGCAGAACCATGTAGAATAAAACAGAAGAGACAAAATTGTTAGCTTTACACACCTTTTCCCTGCCCTTCACAAAAGTTCCTTCCAATAATTTTACCTTTAACACACACATCAGTACAGAAATTTAGATTGCTATCAATGCACTCCTGCTTACTATGACAGGATTATAAAATCACGGTAAGAAAATCTGCATAAACCAGTTTTAATTAAAAGTGAATTAATTAAATCAAAGCTCTTTTTCAAGATAATAACTTTAGTGCATGTGAAGTTTTCTAAGCAAACAAGTTTGCATTCTGTCTGATTTCTCAAGAACTGTTCAGAACTTGTATAGAGTTTAGAAAATCTTCCTACATTGTTAGCTTTAGACAGGTAATGACAGAGACTATTTGGGAAGGTAAAGTCAAATGTTATTGACTCTAGTCTTTCAACTTGCCTTTTTTTTTGTTAGTTGATTCAGAAAGAACAGTAGCAACATTTATAACTCAATTTCCCTAAAGAGGGGAGATACATTCATATTGATCAACTCAACCTGATTAAAAAATATATTTTTTTCAGTATTCAGTTTTAAGAAAAACGACCAAACAAAACACAACAACAAAAAAAATTGTGCACAAATATGCAGACTCACAGATGAGCTGTTTTTCAAACTCCATCTGTTTACCACTGATTGTTTAATAAGAATACAAACAGCACAAACAAAGAAAGATCAGAGAAGCCTGTGCTCCTCAAGGCTATTATCTAGTTTATCTAATTTATAAAGCCAAGCAAAATATTTCCATCCTCTTTGCATTTGTTTGTATTAATGCGTCACACTGAAAACAAAATTCCAAAAGCAATTGACCTCTGAATATCCTTTCCCTATGTGAATAGAAAAATTCATTCTTACAACTCTCAGCTCACACCGAGGAAACACAGATTATGAAACTGAACTCAGTCCTGTAAATTGAACTGCTCCTGTAAGTAATTCAACTTAACCATGACTACTTCAGCCATGGGCATTTAGTTCTTGTGCCACTGACACTGACCTAATTACACAAGTTGCAGGTGATTGTCCTACTTAATCCTAACCGACTACATAGCCAGGAAAACAGTGGATTTCATTCCATCTGATCTGCTGGTAAAGTCACATATTTCCTAGCCTTTTCATATTAGAACAAAATATCTGAAAAAAGAGCACAGGTTTGTACTGGTAAATGAATGAGGTGACTGGTACATAATGAAAATATGTTAAAGTATCAACAACAGCATTATTTGGTATAGACTTAGAAAGTGGGAACACAGGTTTTTATTAGTAACCTAAACAAGAGTCCAGATACAGAAAACTACAATATAGCTATCTTCTTAACAGTACCCTGATATTTTAATATTCCAAAAGGCTACCACAAAGATACTTGCATTTACTGTGTCAGGGTATTATACAAAGATGGCATATTTGAGAAGTCAGGTCTTCTTTCTAGACACGATCCATGTCCATGTCTTTCTTACTCAGTGCTCCAGGTGGGGTCTCACCAGAACAGAGTAGAGGGGCAGAATCTCCCTCAATCTGCCCATGATGCTTTTTGATGCAGTCCAGGACATGTTAGACTTTCTGGGCTGTATGTGCATGTTGCCAGGTCATGTCCAGTTTTCATCAGCCAGCACCTCCAAGTCCTTCTTGTAAGGGCTGCTCCTGATTTGTTCGTCCGCCAGACTGTGTTGATGCTGGGGGTTGTTCCACCCAAGAGCAGCACCTTGCACTTGGTCTTGTTAAACCTCACGAGACTCCCATGGGCCCACTTCTTGAGCTTGTCCAGGTCCCTTTGGATGGCATCCCGTCCTTCAGATGTGTCATTTCCTTAATTTTATTAAGTTGTATTTGCTCCCTAAAATATCTGCATAAGATGTAATCTTCTATCAGTTGTGTGTTCAGTAAGACAGGGTCTTTCAGTACCTCACTATGTATCTGACCACCACAATAAATTTTTTTCCCCGTACTTACAATACTTTGAATCTGTCTTTCAAGTGCAATTAGATCTAAACAGTATCAGAGGTACCTTGTGTGAAGTCATTAAATAATCAATTCTCCTAGGAATTATTTTGCCCACTAGAGATATTATGTCTATATTTGCCTTTTAAACATTTACTTATCTTGGGTAAATTGTTATCAATTAAGGAGTACATCCATTTTTTCTTCTCTTCAATGTTTCTCTGGTATTGTTATATGTTTCTTGCTTTTCCCTTTCTGTTAAATCACTCAATAAAATTCCTACGTATTTCATAAAAAATTGATTATGGGAGAGCTTCCAACCTTGTTGACCTTTAGATATAAATTGCAGATGCATGTTCAGTTCTCAGTAATATTGGGCTATGCTCCACAAGAGTAAGGTATCATCTAAAACCAGAAGTCTTTTCTCCATCAGTGCATGGATGTCAACTCCTCCTATTGGGTATTCTATTATTGATCTGCTTTATATTCTCACAATTAAACATGTTTCCAAGCCTCTTATTATATTTGTGTCATTGGCTGCAATTCTTCTGCTTTGCCAATATCCCTTTTCAAATATGAATGACAGGTCTCTACATCCTATCAATATCAGGGTTATTAATTATATGTAAAAGGAAGGCCAACCTTCTGTTCCTGACAATTTTCTGTTTCTGATGCAAGAAATCAAACAACTAAATTTCATAACTAAAGAAGGGGAACAAGGAACTCCCTTTCAAAATATTAATTACCACAATCCCTACCACAAATCTTTTTCAATATCTGTACATTGACAGTATGATTTACCATTTTGAAAGTGTAGACTTTTTTGAAAGTCTGTAGACTTTTTTCCTGTGTGACCTTTCAGCTTTAGTGAAAGAAACCTCTGCTGTCTTAAAGCATAGATTATTAAAACAAATGTTAATGAGCAGTTCAGAATAATTTCTGAACTGACCTACCATTTATTAACCAAACCATCATGGTTTACTATTTTCTGAAGCTTTTCATCACAGTTTGATGTTATTTCCAAGTCATGGTAAATATATCACTGAATCAAAAGGAGATTTCTCATTGCTTCTTGTCATATGTCAGTTAAAAATTTTCAGTTCTCTGATGTAGTGCTTTTTTTTCTGTGATATTTTAAGATGGGATAAATCAAACAAAAAGAACTTTTCTTTGCTGATTAGGATCTTTAGCATGTAGAATGTATGCATATAATAGGCATATTGATGACAAGCACATGTCAATGCTTTTCTAATGTGAGAAAGATGCTGATTGATAGTAAATCAAAGAAATTTAGGAAGACTAAAAGCACAGTAAAAACAGAATGAAATTTAATCTAGAAATAATAATCAACATACTGGGAAAAAGGGAATATGAAAATATGGGTTAAAAATTAGATTGGACAAAGATAATATTTTCTTTCTCTTCTTCCTTTTAGTCCTATTATTTCCCTTCCTCTCTTCTTTTCATTAATATTACATTGTGTTTATGCAGCGGAAAAACAAATCTATAAAATCTCACATATTAGAATATAAACTAATGCAATTAGTCTAGGGCAGATTACTGGAAGAAGGGAAAGTAGAATAAGAAAGCAATACTTTTTCCCTAAAGGCTTTTCTACTCTGAAATAGAATAAGATGGTTTCCGAGTTGGGATTTTACAGAAATATTCATATGAAGATTATTTCTCGAAGGCAACTGATTTATGAACTAAACAGATGTAATAACTCATAGACAGCATGCTAGCATGTTTAAAATTAAACACAAAAATAAACAGCATGACAGCATGAAGAGGATCATCATGAAAAGTTTTTCTCAAAACGTGATGCATCTCTTGCTGGTGTATTTCAATCATAATGTAAGAAAAAAATCCCGAAGCAGGCACTCATATATGGTGTAATACCCGTAGCCTCAAAATATCTCATTAGACCCTGTTGATATGTGGTTTTTTACCTATTTGATTGCTTAATGACTGACTAAAAGGGGTTTTTTTTAACATTCAGCAAATTAAAATTTTAATTGTAACATTTTAGCCAACGCTCAAAAATTTTTAGTTTTAAGGCATTTCAATAAAGGGAGAGCTAGACTTACGAAGGAGTTAAAAGCTTTACAAATTTAAATTGATTGATTTATATTGATTCTTCTCATATGCTTGTGATTTTGCTGACATTTTTACATCTACTGAAAAGAAAATATAAATTCCCTGAATGGATATAGATAAAGCATAGGCCAAAAGAATTTAGATACACTTGATGCAGAATACTTTCCTAGTTCAACATACTAGAGAGATCTCCTGAGAAGCTGTAGAAAAGACATTTGAAATAGAACATCCTAAGCAAAAATAGTAGCACGAACTTTTTCCATCACTAGCTGGAAGATCTTGCCCTTTCCAGTCAGGATCTCAGCTTGAACCGTGATTGTCACTCCAGCATACAGCAGAGCATTGGGGCATTTCTAGCTAAACAACTACCAGAAGAGGTATTCACCAGCTGCAAGATTATGTTTTATGATTTTCAGCATGTAACCTGTCAAAATCTATTAATCACCTCTTCACACACACTTTTCTTGGATGTGTACTGATCTGGTTAGTGATGTGTTGAGATAAGACCTTGAGTGTACTACAGATCTAAGATAAAATGGCCTGCACATTTACTTCAGAACAGGACATAGCAAAATACCAAAGCTGTGTTTTATTTGAACTTTATCTTCAAAATAAATTAATCTAGATGTAGAAAACTCAGAGCATCTGGTAAAGCAGAATAGAAGTCAGAGTTATGCAAGCAAATGTCTTTCCAACAGTCTTTCAGAATGGATTCCTTCCTTAAGTTTACTTTCAAGCCAGCAATGCCCAGTGGGTTTCTGAATTGCACCAAACATTATGGAGTACCTAAAAAAAAAAAGATCTTTTTTTTCCTTTTGCTTGTTCTGTATCATGACTGTCTTAGTTCTTAGTCCTCTCAGTCTCTGATCTTGCAAACTTTCTTTAAGCCATGAGTATCTTCCACCTCTCTCCTTCCACCCTGCCTGCTTATTCCCCTATGAGTGTAATAGCACAACATACCACAGTACAACATAACTTTGCAATAAATAGAAGAAAACTGAATCATAGATGATAATCACTTCCACAACTGTTCTCACCATTGACAAAGATCCAGTTAGTTTTCCTACAAATAGTTGGAATTTGCTACTCACTGCTTTTGTAATTCAATCCTAACGCTATTACAAATGTCAGTATACTTCATTTATCAGGACTGTGTAATCAGCACAGATTCCTTGCTCTGTTTTAACTGTTCTGACTGATATATACATGCTGTGACAATCAACAGAACCCTTACATTCTTTCGGTACAGAAACCATTTCCTCAAAAAAAGGAGCAGTGTGGTAGTTGCATAACTAAGCTGTGAAAGGCTTCACTCAGTGGTAAGTGTGCACACTAGAAAAAATGAATAAAACTGCATATTGGAGTTGCCAAAGAAATCTTATCAGGGAACTGAATTGGTTGACTGAGCTGCTGACTGGAAGGTATGTGGGGCAAGGATGGCTGAACCTACAGTGTACATGCTGAGAGAATCCCTTGCTGTCTTGTCAGGAAAGGAAATATATCATTAGCCTAAAATAACCTCTCCATGTCACAGTGGAAATAACATTGTTTTTTTTATTTATGGACACACTGGTAGTTCAAAGTAATTTGAGTTAAAAAGTAAACATAGATGCATAACAATATCGTCAGTAGGTGCAATAGGCTTTGAAGGAAATGAAAATAATTATGTTAAAAGTAATTCTTTCTCTGAGATTACTCTTTCTGTTAGGCCTAAAATTCTAGTACTTCTAATGTCATTCTTGTTTATTCTCTTTTGTGAAAAATAACCCTTCTAGCAGCAGTCAGCTGGCTTTCAAATGCAAATCAGACTTTTATCAAAGTATTCTATGTCAAATATACTATTTCTCCCTTTGGAGTTATGCTTCTTACTCCTCTTCTGGAGTTTGTAACAGATGACATCATTCGGGGCCTCTCCCAGCATTTCATTCTAATTCTCAGTACTATCAGTGACTTAAGCAATGGAAGCCCTTGTTAACACATATCAGTTTAAAAAACCCAGCCAAAACCAAACCACTAAAATCCTGTCTGTGGATTCTATAGCCATCTTAAGACCGCTTTCAGATTTATTTCCCTGATCTAATAGAATTATAAACTTCAGTGGAAACAGACATTTTAGATTTAAAAGAGAGGCCTGGCTCTGAGGTATCTGAGTGTGAAATTCTAAGTTTCTCACATTTGGATCATCTTAGGCTAATGTAGCTGGAATGAATCTCCCTTAAACAACTAATAGATGACTTCTGCTCTGTTTAGGATACCCTGGACAGATGCATGAGGATATAGTAAGATCAGAACAGTCCTAGAACTACTTCTTTCACTTCTGGTAAATTCGATTTATACCAAAGTACACATTCAATTATTAAAATCATATTCATCCTAAAAAAAATAATAATTGAACTTAGTAGGGTATACCTGTCTGGACACTGCTGATTTTTACTGTCATATATAGCTTCACAGCTTTGAATATTAAATAAAACTCCTGAGATTTCTTGGCAAGTATTTATTCTGCTTTCCTGGATATTCTAAGTATATGTATTTAAAATATTTATTTCGCCTTGGAAAAAATTTTCTCATTCCCCCTCCTCATTGTTATCTGTTGAACAGACAGTATCTCCAAATCATATATTTTACTACAAACACAGTAACATGACTGCGTAGCTGTACCACTTGTGGATTAGTTTGACTGTGTAGATAAGGAGCTTAAGAAAGTAAGGCCTTTCAAAAACAATTTAAATAACAACATCTAAGACAATTTAAATAACAACATTTTAAAATGTTAAAATTTCCCAAATTTTTTGAATTTTATTTTGTGGAAACCTTTTTCAGGAGAGTTTTGTGAATATAACTCACATTAAAACTGGTTATACAATACGTAGCACACATACATGCATTTGAATATAGAAACCTATAAACAACTTTTTTTTTTTTTACTGAGAGGAAAAGAATTTGCAGATACTTTAAATCTTGACTATCTAGCTATGCTGGAAGCTGCCAAATGTTGTCCTGATTTTCAAAGACGACAAGAAAGAGGACCTGGGAAACCAGAGGCCTGTCAGTCTCACTTCAGTGCCTGGTAAAGTTATGAAGATTATTCTGGAAGGTATTGAAAAACACCTGAAAGACAACACTGTCATTGGTCACAGCCAGCATGGCTTCATGAGAGGAAAGTCTTGCTTATCAAACCTAATTTCCTTCTATGACAAGGTAACCCACCTAGTTGATCGTGGTAAGCCAGTTGATGTGATCTTTTTAAATTTCAATAAAGCTTTCCGTACTGTCTCTCACAGGATCCTTCTGGACAACATGTCCATCACAGAGCTGAATAAACACATCATGTGGTGAGTGAGCAATTGGCTCACAGGTTGAGCAGAGAGGGTAATAGTGAATGGGGTAACATCAGACTGGCCACCTGTCACTAGTGGGTTCCACAGGGCTCCATCTTAGGCCCTGTGCTCTTCAACATTCTCATAAATGGCTTGGACGCAGGACTGGAAGGGATACTGAGCAAGTTTGCAGATGACACAAAACTGGGAGGAGCTATTGCCTCCCTCAAAGGCAGGGAGGTCCTGCAGAGAGACCTTGACAAATTAGAGAACTGAGCAATCACCAACCATAGGAAGTTCAATAACAGGAAGTACCAGATTCTGCACCTGAGATCGATGTACATACAGACTGAGAATGAGATGCTGGAAAGCAGTACCTCAGAAAGGGCCCGGGGGGTGCTGATCAACGGCAAGTTTAATATGCCTTGACAGTGTCCTGGCAGACAGGAGGGTCAACCGTGTCCTGAGGGGCATCAGGCAAAACATCGCCAGCCAATTGAGGAGGGGATTGCCCTGCTCTGCTCAGCATTGATGTGGCCTCACCTTAAATATTGTGTGAGTTTGGGGCACCAAACCAAACCAATTATAAGACAGATGTTAAGCTGTTAGAGTGTCCAAAAGAGGGCAATGAAGACAGTGAAGAGCCTTGAGGAGAAGCTCTATGAGGAGCAGCTGAGCTCACTTTGTTCATCCTGGAGAAGAGGAGACTGAGGGGAGACAACTTCCTTGTGAGGGAAAAAGGAGGAACAGGCACTGATCTCTTCTCTGTGGTGACTAGTGACAGGACCCTAAGGAATGGTCTGAAGTTGTGTCAGGGGAGGTTTAGGTTGGCTATTAGAGATTCTTTACCCAGAGGATGGTTGGGCACTGGAACAGGCTGCCCAGGGAAGTGGTCACAGCACCAAGCCTACCAGAGTTCAAGAAGCATTTGGATGATACTGTCAGGTACATGGTGTGACTCTTGGGGATTGTCCTGTGCAGGGCTGGGAGTTGGACCTAATGATCCTTGTGGGTCCCTTCCAACTCAGCATATTCTGTGATTCTGGGTTTCTGTGATAACTGGCAACTGTATACTTAACTAGTTAGCTAAAATACTCAGAGCATATTCTTGCATCCGATCAGTAAATATAATTTTATATTTGTGTAAAACATTAACTTAAAAAGTGACTTATATTTCCCAGTGAAAATCTGTAACTGAAACTGGTACCCACTGTCTTGCATCACACTTTGTCTTTTACACCTGCCGTTGGATATACAGACTCTCTGGCCAAGCAGAAATAGTTGCGACCACTACATTTTCTGGGAGCTTGCATTTCATTAGATGATAATATGGACCTGTAAGGACTAAGAAATTAATTATTGACTTCAGTGGGAATTTTATCTAGAAGGAACACAGTGCCATATCCAGTGTGTTGTGCTGCTGTAGGTTGCCTTGTCTCTTTTGTTAACGGAATTGTAGATGCAGTTTGCAGGAGAGAGACTTGCATGACATGAAGTCTTTTTTAGATGTGGAGAATGCACCTTTCCATCTTTGTGAGAGAGAGAAACTTTGCATTGGATCTCAGACTGCATTCTAAATTTGATGAATTACAAAGTGCTATCACCCCATCAGATAATTCTGAAGTTATAATAATGCATCATGACTGAAATGTTAGATTACCTTCCTCTTCATATTTTACAGAAAGTCACTCTAGATCATGTTGTTGATCACATATCTAAGGTAAGACCACTACTGATTTTTTTTTTTTAGTTTATTTTTGTTACTACAGATAGTCTGTAGCACAGACTGCACAATTACTTTAAACTTTCTCCTTTACTCTAAAGACAATATTATTGCAAAGCTGTTTGCTGGAGAAAAATAAGCTATCCTTTCCATTTGATGTGCTTCACCAGACTGGATTTTCAGTATATCCAGAGCCACTGTACCCTTTACAATCATAAAATTCTAGAATCATTTATGTTGGAAAAGACCTTTAAGATCATCAGGTCCAACTGTTAACCCAACACTGCCAAGTCCACCACTAAACCATGGGCTCAGTTTGCTGAGCTAATGTCTATAACAAGGAAAATATTTGATGCTTAAACAGACTGATACATGTTTCCATGGAAACCATAACCCTTAGGTTCAGACAAATTTGGAGAGGGAGTTAAGCATTATATTCCAGCTGAAGAACAGAATGGTTGGAATGTCTTGTTTTATTCAAATGCATATCTAAATATATAATCACCTCTCTCTGTAGAAGTGAGTGTTAACATGATTTAAATTCTGTCCCAGCTGAAATTAGTAAAATATAGCCTACGATGCTATAACTCAGAATCAGATTTTGTGATAATAAGTAAAATAAGTAATTTATCAGAGTTACGAGTACATCAAACCTAAAGGATCAGAAAAAGTAGCCTGTAAAAAGCTTTCTGTAAACCATATAATAAACTGTATTCAGGAAATATTTGAGAAATCTACAAAGAATATTAAGTATATAAGGACTTGTAATCAGGGCAGGAGAGGAAAAGGAGAATAATATCTATCTAGAAAAGAGAAAGGAGAGCTGTGGGGAGAGTAGGAGACAGCAGTATAGCTATATACAGTGAGGAATTGCTTTTCAAGGACATTAGATATTGACATCTGTTTTCTTTCCTGACCTAAAATAATAACACCTTAGGCAGAAGAAATAGAAATCGCTATTTATGTTACATAAACACTGTTTGAAATCTATTTTCTCTTTTTAAAAAAACAAAACAAAACAAAACGTTTTTTCTTGCACAGAATATTGTTACATGGGCAATTTTGCACAGATTTAAACAAAAAAAAATAAATTTTGATCCATACTGGCCCAGTGGAATACTGGGGCTTTTTTGAGATTGTATATACATATTTCCACATGGTCACCTCTTTCTGTAAAAACCTGGTCCTTATTTTGGATACCTAGACCTCTGTTGGATATGGTCAAAGATTATAACACAGCTATTTGAACCAACAAAATTGTTGCTGTCACAGCACAGCAATCAAATGTAGGGGAAAAGTCAGAAGACAAAGGCAGCATATATAGATTCTCAGCATATAGAGATTTATTTTTTTGCTGCTACCTTTTCAGTTGGCTTTTGAGGAAAAGAAGGCATTAGGTTTGTTTACAGCAAATGTATTTGGCTTTCAGTTTTACCACTGTATGACAGAATATGGAGTTGGAAGAGAAATACTGATTTTGTTGGAAAAAAATGGTCTAGGAATACTTTGGAATCACAAAAAAGCTCTTTTATAATAAAAGTAATGAAGAGTTATTGAAGTTCTCAATGTCAAAAACTGAAAATAAACTACCTATATACACCTTAAATTAAAATCAAAACTGTCAGTTTTCTTAACAGATACCAGGTAAATATTCTTTCTTCTGGGTTAAGGTATTAAAAATGGAATATTTTCTAACATAATGAATAATTACAAGCAAAGTTATTCTACATCCAAATTGAGTGGTCTCTTTTGAGCCTAGTGGTGATGTATCTCTCACTCCCTACTCCTCATGAGAAGTGCCAATAAATTTATTGTTTTAACTGTTATACAATTTCCTCTCCATCCAAATTTTCACTACTGTGTGCATCTTAATCTTTGCTATTTTATCAGTTTTCTGTAGTGATATGCTTCTGTGGATAACTATGCAATTATTCAGTAATGAAGATATTCTGAGAAATCACTTTAATCTAGATGTCTGAGGGACAGTCTGTTTCCCATCTCACATCTAGCTGACATGTATCTGGCAAAGACAACAAAAACAAAACAAAAAAAAAAAAGAGACAAAAAAAAAAAGAATGAGATCTTAGTAGGAAAATTGATTTCTAGGCCAGGAAAAAAGGTTTCTCGGTGTGGGAAATAATACATGAGACCTAAATGGAGAGCTGGAGGTCTTGGGAAGATTAGTAAAGGCAACCTGAGTGCTATTCATTTCAAAGCACATGCAACAATTAAAAAAACCCTGCCAATAAAAGAATGAAAAATAAATAACCAGTACAGGGCCTTTCAGAGTCATTAGCCCTTCTTTGAATACAAATATATTAAAATATATGTCAAATAAAAGAATATTTTTAAGAAAGATTTAAATGACAGTAGAATTAGCAAAGACTGTTTTGTCTAAGTGATTTCTTTATTCATCAGGGCTCTAAACACTACTCAGTCTCCACAGACACCAATGAATGGAGTAACTGCTAAGTGCATGAACAATGTGCTACATTACCTAAAAGAAGACAAACAAACAAAGAAAAAGTAAACCTTTATGCCAAATCTTAGAAACACGTTGTGCATGACAACTGCATTACCTAGGAAAATACAAAATGAATAATGTCAAAGTGGAAAATACTCTAGGCAGGTTTTCTATGGGAAGCTGATCTCTCTATTGCATCTGAAATGCTGTATGAGAAAGATAACAGATCATACATCTGAAAACTTCTTATTTAAAAAGATATGTTCATTGTATTAAAAAACACTATCCTAAGGTGGAAAATTAACCATAAACAGGAAAATAAGCTTTTAAAGTGAAAAGATGAGTTCTATGCAAATTACTAGACATTGGGCCTGAATCTTCATTTGCTTTTCCAAGAATTGTGAACTTCAAGAAGTTCAATTCATTCATACTGGTAACATAAGTCAAAAAATGTATCCAGCTCTTTCTCTGGAGCATTACTTAAATATTACCAAGTATTTACACAGAAATAAAAACAAATACAATGTTTTAAAAAAATCTGAGAAAACCTGATGATGCTTTCACACGTGTATTTCCTTCTCTCATAAACACATTCCCCAAAACTCTCCATCATTACAAAATGGAAGCCCCACTGCCCCACAGCATTTACAGAAATTTGCAGTATTTAGCAATTTTGATTTATTCATCATTCTTCAGCAATTTATAGTGATATTGGATGCAAAAGCAAAAGAAGGTCTTATAGGACATGGTGCTGCAATTTCTTCTCTACACACTCTGATGTGGTGGGGGAAAGGTTCATGGTGTGGAGTTTCCCACAACCCAGTGGGTACAGAGGGTTGATAAAGCAAGAGTTGCTCTGGTCTTCTACTGCTGAATATAGCTTGTCCATCTACCAGGAGAGTAGTTTTTGCTCTTTTGTCAGTGTCTGAAATGCAGCAGTAAATTTGTGTCTGTTCAATGATAAATGGAGGTCAAGGTCTTGTCGTTTCAATAAGGTCTAGCCTAGCTTATAAATATCAAAATTTACATAAGTGGCAACTGATCTGACATTCTGATGTTTACTTATTTCACTTACTCAAGAAAGGACTCTTTTTTTCATTCTTTTTCTGGATCACTCATAATTTTTGCAACTGACACAATGGGAACATGAGCTGATTTTTTTTTGGAAGATACAGTGGAGATTAGTACTGCTACTCATTTGGTGAGGAACCTGCTAGCTATTTCTAGACTGGTGTATTTTCATCTCTTCAGAGTTAAAACTCAAAATAACACAGTCCATCCTGTCAAAAAGTCCTCCATGTAAAACAATTTAAAATATATCAGACAGCTGCAGAACAGCAGTAGAAAAATAAATCATTTCAATTATTCTCAGGTCATCAGTGAATAATGTAATACCTGAATATTTCTTCCTGTTTGATTACATGTGTCGTGGGTTTACTTGTTCTAAAGAACCAAACGGGAATTTTCTTTCCCGTGCCCCACTGTGGGGGAGGGATGGTGAATGGGAGAGGGTAGTTTTTTGCCTTGGCTGATTGACCTATACAAAGGAGCTGGCTGGCAGAAGTACATTCCAGGCTGATGGCCCTCTCTAAGGCTTCGGTGTAGGGGGGTTTGTGCTCATCGAGGAAAGGGGAGAGTCCCAGCCACAGCCAGCAGCAAACAGAATGAGTTTCCTGGGAAAGAAATAGCCCTTCTCCCCTTCCCCTCCTTAGCGGGGGGGGGGAAATCTCATTTCGGCTTCTCCCACGATCCGGGGCCCCCACATGGTGACCGCCAGAGCCCAACAGCGCCCTCTGCTGACCACCACAACTGCAGGCTCTGCACCTCTAGGGATCCAACAGCGCTCCGGCCAACTGTGATTAGAACCGCGCCAGAGGACAGAGAAGTCAAACTCTTTCCTTTTTGAAGGGGACTTTTGGTTATAGGATTATTGTTTAGTTGTTTTTGTGTTCTTTTGTTGTTCGGCCAATACACTTATATGCTTTAATAAAGGGTTGCTATTTTTCCTTTTTCCACACTTCCTCTATTGGAGCCTCTTAATTTCAGATTTACACTTGCTGAGAGGAGTTTGGTCTACATCATAACACATCCTCCTTAGCAAAACTCCTTAAACTGAGACAACATGGAAAATATCTGTTCAGTATTTCTGATTTCGTGCCTGTAGCAAATGTGGATAGAGCCTTCCCAAATCTTCGTTCGCGAAGCCTCGCCATGAGTGAGTGAGTGATGAGATTTCTGATTTGCTGTAATGATTCAGCTGGAGTCTAGCAGGTGTTGAACCAAAAAAAAATATGAAATTAATAGCATGAGTGAAGCTATAGATATCTGAAGATAGGTAAGATTCAAGAGAAACATAAAGGCTCAAAATTTACAAGTGGGCACACTAAGGCAGTTCCAGAAAACAAGGAAATCAAAAAAACCCAGTAAAGTGAATAGAAGTCTGCACAGTACAGAAGTCTAGGGAATTCTGTAGAGAGATAAGAAATTATATTAAACCTCCATGAGTTTTTATTAGGGCCATAATAAGTACTATTTTATCGCAGTACTTTAAATACACTTTCATTTTGTTTTAAGTACACCACAGGACATCTAATTCAATATTTATTGTAAGTGTCACAAATAATTTATGAAACAACAGTTCCTAAGGATTTGTGCAATGTTTAGTGACAACTCTAGATTGTAATCAAGGTCATATGCCTACCTTCCTTGTTCTCTTTTGTCACTCACTATTTCGATATTCCTTTTCCCTTCAATGACATTTGAATTAGCCTATAATTAGAAGTGCCAGGAACACTCTCTATTCAGTTTCCTTTTATGCACAACACTTGGAAAGTTGAGAGAGAATTAGGCAGCTTCTTGTAGCAACAAGTAAAACAATTTTTATTATATTTATTTACAGATAAGAAACAATGAAATAAAATTATATTTGCACTAGGACACAAAGGAAAATAAATTTGAGGTACAATCCTTCTCCAACTACTTTGCGACACTTGAACCTGTGTTTTGACTCTGCTTTCTACAAGAATCGTGTAGCAATGTGTTGGCAATTTGGTTTTAGTATGTGCGTTTGGACTGACTTCATTTGTCAACTGCTGATATAAAAACGGTTCAAAGGGGCCCTACTGTCCTATGGAAAGGATAAATGGACGAAGGAAGGAGAGAGAAGGTGCCTTAAGAACCTTCCCAGATTATTACTTCCCTCTGAAGCACCAACACTATTACAGCTGTTAATGCTGGTGCACAAAGACATTGTCCTAGCCTAGACGACAGTGTGGTTTTCAGGTTGTTTTTTTCAAAGCATCATTTGTACCATACACTAATGATAAATACAAATCATAAACGAAGGAGCTTTTGCTTTATGCCAGACACCAAGGAGCTTCTATCCATCCAGCAAGAATTAATTGTTGTTTTGCTTTTTTTTTAAAAAAAAGTCTCAACAACTCAAGTGATGTGTTCATAATAACACAGCACCCTTTTGTCCCATGGGATATGAATGTACCTCTTTTTGTAATAAAGCTCTTTCTTCTTTTACATTTCCTCTATGCACAAAAAGTGGTTGAAAGTTGTGGGGAAAAGTATACAATTCTCTAACTGAAGTCAGTTCCATAATTATTCTCCCTACTGTTGCCATACTAAGCATTGGTAAATTTGGGTTAACAACTAATTAATAATATTTTGACAGTGATGTGAGCTAGGCCTCGGTACATCAGAGTTCCTGCAATGTCTGCTACACTTCTCACATAAAATATCAGGGGTGATAAAAAAATGACAATTCTCATAAGTTCATATTTTGCCATAGAATAGATTTTGTTTTATATTACAAGAGAAAACCACAGAAAAATATTCGAACATTGAATTTTTGCATTAATATTACTATATTTTTTCAAAGCATATTGTTTCATGTGACATTTTCAAAGAATAAGGAAAATCCAACACTACCTAACTTATAAAAGGTATGGTAGGTTTTGTTATGTCACTTTGACAAGCTAATAATTTTAAGCTCTGACCTCACTCCCTGCATGATCAGCATTGCAAATTATTATTTGCAGTGACTGTATGAAAATTTCTATTTCTTGCATATAAATTTTACATATGATTTGATAGAACACTTAGCTACATTGATAACATCTGAATCTTGACTTCAAAGGGGCTTTTAGAAACAAGAAAACAATATAAAGATTTGATTTTCTAGAAAATCACTTGTATGTGAACCACTATGAAGTGGTTATTGATTTGCAGTCTTCATGTTAAAAGTCTTTATAGTCTTCATTTATACATTTGTTCCAACACTGTATTTTTTCAAAAGTATTTAATTATTCTGGCTAACACAAATACTAGCTACCAAGTGTGACAATATTTTACAATGTAATTTTTTATTTGTGAATAAGTAATAGGTATTTGCAAATAGAAGACCAGTGTAGCAAAGTAAGAAACTGAGATACAACCAAGAAGTTGAACCATTCTAAATTAATATTCTTATTTACAATTAATTTCTTTGAACAAATTATGTTGTTCACCATTTTTTCCTACTCAAACTTTCCTTAGAGCTTTCCTATGAACCTATCCATTGTAATAATTATATGTCTGCAAACTCATGCAAGAACAATGCACTCTGTTTCTTGCTGCCAAAACCTACTATTCATGTAGTCAGCGGTTATCTAAGTAATATTATCTATTGATTGACAATGTGACCTAACTTATATATAATTTCACCGCTGAAATATAATTTAATCAACTAACCTTGTTTCATAAAAAACTTAAAAGTATTATTAGCCTAAAACTACTTTTTTTTATGAACATAATTTGAAACAAGACTTAGGTCTCATAAATTATTGATGAGAAAGAAACTGATGACATAAAAGGGCACCTAGTTCACTGAAATGTTTGTGAGGAAGTTTTTATGCCTATAATAATTTTAAATGAAAGGAAACTCAAAAGATATATAGAGACATTAAAAAAAGTAAAGAAGGGCTTTTCTACTCCTTTTTTTCTGAAAGAGATTTTAATTTTTCAACAATTAGAAATTATTTTGAAAGGGCTATGTAATTTGATAAAGTAAAAAAAATTAAAAAGTCAATATTAGTATCCTGTGGAAAAATGTTCCCTATCCTATGATAATAATCCCTCAACCAGCCTTTCTACTTAACCCCTCAAAGCAGTATGTTTTTTCTGCCTTCTGCCTCTGTATAAAAGGATCTCTTCCCACTTGCAAAAATTCTCTGACTCATGCTTTCCTTCATCAAAAGAGAAAGAAACAATAAATGTGCCCGGTAAATGGCAGATGCAATTTCCTGCCACTATTCTGTGAAACAAAAGTAGAGTGACTTACTGTTTCTCCTGCAAGGAGCTGGTAAGGAGGGTTAACCTACCAGCTGTAGAACATTGATTGGTTGTTTGGAAGGGCTGGCAAATGCAGAGAAATTCATTCCTTACCAACAGCCATTTTGCTCAGCTGGTTGAGAAGCACATACTGCCTTTCAGTCCTTTGGGAAATGAGAGATTTTCCTATATTTTGGCTGATAGCTTAAGGAAAATGGCTTTGGTGAGTGTGGTTTTTTAGCACACTCTAGAGAATGCAAGACAGAAACAAATTTAAAAAAACAGTTTTACCATTGACTCCTACCAGTGTACCTATGTGCAGATATTCTGGGGATTTTCTACTTTCCATAAATTCACAGCATTCAAACAAGGGAACTTGAAACTCCCCAGATCATCATCCTTCTTAATCCACAGATGGTAGCTTTGGGATAAATAGCCCTTGATGGATTTTTGTGCCATGAATTTTTCTGATTGCTTTTAAATTGCAGATAAGCTTGGAAGATTCAGAGACTTCTGTGGCATAATTCCCAGTACCCAAAGAAATATTTCATTTTTCCTGCTTTGAATTTATCACCTCCTAGTGATATTTGATTGCTCACTAATTGTTTTGTGTCTTCATGTCACTATGTTTTATACAGATCAGCATCACTTTCTCCTTACATTACCTTGCAATGCTGAAGAATCATAGTCTGATTAGTGGTTTCTGAGAAAAAGCTAGATGTTTTTTCATCCTGACTGTCCTTCTATTTTTCTAATTTGATTATATTATTTCTAATACAGGCGCCATACGGGCAGACAGTATTCAAGAAGTGCATTCTGACTGATTTGCATAATATTCTACTGATCTTCATGATTTTATTAGGTAGAATTAAAACAGCTTGCACAGCTGCCTCCATATTTTCTGTAAGAATACTTCTTGTATGGAAAAATAAACAATACAGAGAATAGTGAGAAGCTTAGGAAATAGTGGTGACAATTTGAGTGGAGCCTGCATTACTAATAACAAGAATATAAGAAAATCTGCATTCTATACTAATGACATAAATCCTAAAAGACCAGAGAGAAGGCTGATGTATTTTTTTAGACAGATCTCAGTGAACATGTAAAGAATTCACACATCAAGACTAATAAATAAATGCATCCAGCCTTTTAAATCATGGGATCAGATTAATGTTTTACTTTATTTAATGATAAACAAATGGGTAGAGCAACAACTTATACATACTTGAAAATACTAAAATAAGAAAGAAGTATCACTTAGCTTTGCATAAAAATTTTATTCATATCTTATTTGAAAAATTATAGCCTCTGATTCATGCACTGTTACTGTATTGTTTTGACTGTTCATCCAAGATTTAAATTACCATGTGACTCTCTGAGAGAGCTAAATGCAAAAAAAAAAAGCTTGTCTTGACTCTGACCTTTACTCTAGCAATCATGGTATCCTAGGCTGTGTTTCTTCTCCATCCATTTCATCAATAAAACAGCCAAGGAGATCAATTCTGTATATTGAAATGCTCCCTTAATACAGGGCTCAGACTGAGTCCTCCCAGCTTCTTCTCTTAAAAGTGTCTGCTTTCATTCTCCTCCTTTTAGGTTCCAAATTCTGAATACAGGCTTTATTTTTCTATAAACCACCTCTGGAAAAAGTAGTGAAACTTCTTCCTCCTCTCTTCATGTGACAAACTCAGCTCTGCCTGTTTCTTATGACATTCAGTGTCAGGAGGAGTAGTAATCATGGGAAGGAGTGGAGTTTAGCTCAAAATAGTCCTTTAAACAAGGTGTAGCAGTGGTACCAGTAAACTGATCTCTGGCAGAATAATTCATAAAATGGTTATATTGTGCGAGAATGTGGCCAAATTTTTTTAGAATAAATAGAGGAAATTAATACTGGAGAGGAATAACATTGAGAGTTACAAGAGAAAATAGAGAGTTGTACACAGTAAGGTAGCAACAAAACCTATTGGGATGTTCCTCTGGACAAATTCATTAGCTAGAGAAAATAATTTGAATTCAGTGTGCAATTCATTTTCTGCTCTTCCCCTCTGTGGTATGATTCCAGAACTCAGAAAAATACATTAAAACAAGGGACCATGCAGTGGCTTGTACAGGTGAGACATAGATCAGTGCATCCCTAGTTTAGAAAATTAGAGATATTTCTTGGTTATCTGTTGCTAAATCAAAGACCAAGTCTGTGTAGCAGCTGACCTTGGTATAAATTTCTGGGCTATGTAAGGGTTCTACCAGTACAAATTGAAATGAAGTTTGTGGACTCAGTTTGAACCGAGAAAATATGCTATGTTCCTTCCAATTCGCTCCTATGCTTTTCCAAACTTCCATCAGGGATGCTAATTTGTGTTAATTGATGCAATTTTTTCCTGTTCCTGATAACTCACATTGTGAATCTGCTTGCCAATCAAAGAGATCATAATAGACCATAATGGTAGCTTTACTAAGAATAAACAGCCATTGCTGCAATTAATATCAGTAGTATTTTCCTATCACATATGCTTCCTCATGGTGAACTAAAAGCTGCAGAAAAAAATTGTCAGGAGCACCAACAAACATGAAAAGGGATTTTACAAGTTCAGAGAGAAAAAGAAGGAGCATATTGTTAATGTATAGAGTACTGAAATGGAATGAAAAGCAAACCAAAACACAAGATATTATTTGTAAATCTGGACCATGCTATATAAGAAAGAGAGTAATTGAAATTTCTCAAGTGATTGAATGGTACACTAAAACCTAAGTTCACAGCTCAGCTAGAAATAAGAGGGTTGATAAGATTTTGTAGCTTTAAAAGCTTGGGTTTTTTCACCCCTATATTTTAGGGCTGTGTGCTGGAGAGAGAGCACGTTTTGCTCACTTTCTGGTAACTTCTTTGCCAAGAAATGATAATTTTGAGAAGACTATTATACTCCAGGAAAGTTTTTAATGAATCCATGGCACATGTGTATCCTCTGTCTAAATGGCATTGGCATGGATGCTAGTTTTATCTTGAAAAGCAGTTTTACAATTTCTACTTCTGCTACAGGGTTGCACCTGTGCATGATATCAAATTTTTGATCCAGCTCTAGTATGTGGTGAGTTGAAGCAAAAATATATTCACCTGAGGGAAGATGTCTTCCCCCCCTTTTCCTAAAGGGCCACAGATCGATTATTTTACCTCCTGAGAGCTGCTATTACAGATCACAAATTCAGATTTATAATCCTGGTCCAACATCTACGGCATGGCCATGTCACTTTGTAGATATGCTTGGCCTGCCTAATCCAATCTAGGAATTAAGGAATGACATTACATCTTCCTGTGCTAACAGTCAAAAGGAAATTGAAATGCATCTTGAAGACCCCTAAAACGTAACTCTTCACTGAGCACCAGTATCTTTAAAATATGCTACTCCTTCCAGCAGAAACAGAGGTTGAGGTTAAAAGATGGAATGTAAGCCATCACCTCTCATCAACTCTAGAAAGAAATGAAGAGGTCATCATGGAAGAATACAGGTCAGTAATAGAATGAAGTGCTGTGTTCCAGCCAGTGACTTAAAGTTCCTCCAAAAAATGCAGACAAGCTGGGAAAAAAAAAAAAAGAAAAAAAAGATAAAAAAATCCAACAAAGTTGAAGATGGTCTGAGTTAGTTTTTTAGCTACCAAAGCTACAAGGGCTTGGTATTTTTTGGCCTTGACCTGTATAAATAGTGGACTCAATAAGTGCTTCATATAACAGCATGACAACATCAGATGATCCAAACTAATGATCTGACAATATTAGTCAGGATTTTTTGGTCTTTAAAGTTGTTCATACAGATGTAACAGTTCTGCTCAGGAAATGATTGAGGGTGCACAAACAACAAAGTCCTTCTGGAACAGCTGTTATGGCAGGAGAAAAGGTTTTGAACTCTCCAGCTCTTATTAATTTACAAGGCTAGAGCATGTGAAACAGTAGGGAGTATGAGAGAAGAACAGAGGACTGGATGAGGTCAGAGAAGCTGCCAGATCTTTGCCCTCACTGTTGGAAACTTTTTCAGCTGCTAGGAACAAGGAAAATAACTAATCAACTGTCTACTCCTTTCACAAGTCCCAGAGCAACCTCTAAGGCTGCCATCTGTGCAAAAAATATGATGGCTTGAGCACCTGTCTTAACAATCAAAAAGGTGTGAAGTAAAAGTGAAAGTCTTCCATTGCAGTATCTTTCTGCTAAAAGCTCCTGATCTGAAAATATTTTCTATTTCAGAGGACCATGACTATTGGACAAAAAAATTGACATACATTAATAGGAATATTCCATCATTGTTGATCCTTATTTTCCTGCCTTGGGCTTTGGGCAGTACTGGAAGGGAAGTGTTCAAAAGTTCTCTAATTGTACCACGATGAGCAACTCCCAGTGAAGTATGTTGAACTGTCAATGCGATGAGTTATACATAAGCCACAAAAGCACCTTTCACAGGATCCCACTCTTATCCCAAGTGTCTATCACACAGAAGATACTTTTATTAACAAGAAAAACATAGTAAATGTGGTCTGTCTAAGCAAACAGTATATGAAAAACTGTTCAATTAGTGCAAATATGCAAAATTACATGAGAAAAAGTAGTAATAACATGGTTAAATAGAAAACCACATATAAAAACCCCACTAGAATAAAATAAAAAAATGGGTTTGAAAGCTGCCATTGAAATGTATTTGCCTTTTAAAGAATCTGGGAGATTGAGATGTTTAGAGATATCCTATGGAGTGTGTTGGAGTGCTCCTTTTATGATTCTTGCTTGCTGATATCATCAACTGTAAATAAAAGTCACTGAAGGCATTGTACTGTTTTTTTACTGAACTGGTTGTGTCTAAGACTTAAGATAGCTAGAGGATGTACTAACTTAGAGTTTATATTCCCCGTAAGAACCTACAAGTCAATTCATACTTCCTCTTGGCAATCTTAGTAGTGGCAGCTTTTAACTTTGTATGGGAAGTACTGGGATTTTGAATAGGCACCGCTCAAAAGTATGGCCACGTGTAGCTGTCCAGTGGATAATGAAGTTGCACTGAAACCTGAAGGCTAGAGAAACTAATGTGGAAATCTAAAAGTGGGGCGACAGCAAGGTGAATACAGGTGTTTCTCTGGGTAGAGCAGCCCTATATGTGTACAGGTTGTCCATATCTCATTATAGACCTCTTGATTAACTTACACCAAGCCACTGAGATCCTTTTTCTTTTTACAGGCTGTTAGAAATCTTTAGGAAGCAAAAAAAGTTTTGTGTGATCTCAGGGTTGATGACACCTCTCAAATGGTGTAGAACAAATTAACAAACAGTAAATTCTTGAAACTAAAGACTAAACTTTGCATTTTCATACAGAATATGCCAATAGTCAATGAGGTCTGAGGGTTGATTTTGGCCCATCAGTCCAAGAATATGGGTAAGCACTTTAAAGGACACATCCATACATGAAAAGAAGCCAGAATAGGAGAAGAGGTAAGAAGCAAAAATACTGCATGTTTGGAATGGAGTAATATATTCAGGGGTAGATTGAAGTTTACTGATTACTGATGCTCTATAAAGCCTCCTAACTCATATCAAGTCAAAGGAGTTATCATGGCCAATCAGATACCAGTGAGGTAACATGAGTTCTTACAAAAGACAGTAAAAAAAGCTGAATTTGGATGTTGCTGGAAAGCAAGGCCGTACAAAAGTAGGGCAGCACCTTTATGGAACCCACTTCCCTTTTCTGGTCCTTGGTGACCACACAACATAAAGGGCAGCGCAAACACAGAAGTGGGGTCGAGAAGCAGGCATGAACTATCAACTGATGATCAGTCCAGTAGAGGGGGATCAAGAACATCAAATGACCCTCAAAGCCCCTGGCCCATTTCAGGGAAAGGTCCGGAAGAACACACTGCACATGCTAACTCATTTACATGAATAGTGAGAAATCTAATCCCTAAGCAGGGTAAATTTACCTAATAAAAAGGTAGTCCCACAAAGCCTGGGTGGTACTCCCAGGACCCTGAACACCTTGTCATCTGGTTTGATGTTGGACCCAGGGTTGGTGATTTCCTTTCCTTTTCTCTCTGATTTCCTTTTCACTTTCTTCCCTCTTTTCTTTTATTCTTTTATTTCTCTTCTCTTACTATTAGAAGACAGGGGAAAAAACATACCAATTTCCATGCCGAGTGTATAGTATGCTAGTAAAACTTTACAAGATATTTTGGACCCTTTCGGCTTTTGCCATTCTTTTTTGACCATGGGCATCTTGGGTGGTCCTCCATGTAGGAGTGGGAAGTGACAGCTCCACACAAGCATGACATCATGATGAATGATATGTAGTCTTCACTGGTAGATTTACCCAGACAAAAAGGATTTACCTAAAGTAGACTTGCCCTCTCTGTGGATTAGCAGAGATGGAAGTGAAATTTAGATTTCTCTGATTCATAGAAAGTCTACTAGATTATTAGTACAGCAGCAATTCATTTCTACATTAAGTGAGGAATTAGACTTTGTATTTGCCTTAAAACATTGCTACTGGAGTGAGGTGTGCAAGATTACTACCAGGGGATTGAAGATAAGTCTGAAGGAAGGAGGCCATAGCCCACAAGCTGTTAGATTTGTGAGGCCCTAGGGGTGAAGTCTTGGATGTGTGATGCTTCCTTTGGTGTGTGATGTTTATCTAAAGAAGACCAATGGCACTTTGGGGGTGTGATGTTTATCTCCTATGGGCCAGGCCTATGTCAAAGGAGGCCCCTGTGTGCACAGACACAGCTACCCTGGAGAAGGCCTCTTAGCAGGGATACCTTTGAAGCAACCCTTCCCTCAGCCTAAATGACTTTGCAAAACCCAGCGCTTCCACACTCTGCAAAAGCAGCACCCCCCCCCGCCCCCGCACATGAAGTGGCCTCAGGAAGGTTTCTGAGGGTATCTTAGAACCATCATAGAACCATAAACCCATCAAACTGAATGTTTCCTGGGCTTCTCTCCCTTACCACTCCCCGATGGACCAAGACACCAGTGACAACAACAACCAAGTTTGTTTAAGACCTCTAAAGAGGTGACTCTAAACCTTTATTCTTTTTTTCTCTTTTTTTCTCTCTCTTTTCCCTTTAACTCTGATTCTTTTCTCTTTCTCTCTCTCTTTTCCCTTACTCATTTTCTTGGGTCGATATATTACAATGAAAACAGCTAAATACCTGTTTTCCTTTGCAAACAAGTTGTATCAACCCTATATATATAAAATAATAAAATAAATAAATAATAAAAATATATATGTGTATAAACCCTATATATATATATACAAACACTCATAATCTAGTATTGTTTTACTTTCATTCACTCCAAGCAATTTAATGATAAAAGTGAGACCTGGTAGGGCAGGTAGTAACACATTATTCTAAGATAAGAAAGAACAATTTTATAACACTAGTTCAGAGACAATATGATTGGTCACTAAAGAAAGGGATATCATAACTAAAGTGCAAAATGTCAAAATCAGTCCAGATACAATCTGATTCATGAAGAAAGAAAATTTTTAGGATGTATACTCCTTTCATGGGTTCAAGTCAGATGACAGAAGTCTCTGTCATCAATGTAAGCACCACAGGACAAGATGCATTGTGGAAAGTTCAGGATAAAATTAATTAAAGTTTTTGTCCAGCAAGTGTTTTTGGAAGCATCTTTGACTGATTCATTGAAACCACCATTACATAAGAACATTACTTGTCAGTGTTCACGACATGATACTGAAGCACTGCTCTAAGGTGTCAGTGCTTAGATTCTCTGACACCAACATGCCAGTCACTGTTTGAGTAAATGCACCCAGAGAAGTTTTTAGAGTTTGTCTGTAAGACAGAACTTGTCTCATATGCAAGACAGTTTCTAAAAGAATTATGCCCAGATTGAGAACTACTTACTATGTTGTCCATCGCAAAAGGTGGGCAACTGGGGAAGACTGCAGTAAGGTCACATCACAATCTATGGAAAACAAAGCAATCTAGAAAAATCTCGTGTAAGCTGCAACATATTTTGATTTAGCTGCAAAAATTATTGTAAATATATGTTATCTCATATACCAAAATGTGTATTCTAGATGCTACATGGAACTGCAGTGAAACATATCTCAAAACCAGGGAGTGAAATTTTATCTCTAATGTGATCTAACTCTGCACCCTATATAATTTTATGAGACTGAGAGAGAGAGCGCATAATTTTAGCTTCACACAAAGTTTTTTATGAAGATTAGCTTCACAAAACCTAATGGACTATGGAACATAGTGGGCTACAGAAGATGCTATGGTATTCTGATAGTACAGAGGCTTTGTTGATGGTAAATGACAGAAAAAATATTCTGAGAATATAGAAAAAAAGCACCAATATAAAATTAAAGTGTTTCCTTGCCTGAGAGTGAAGATGTTCAGAAAGAAAGAACTAGACTGGTATGCAAAGTAACAACAAGGCCTGAGACTACAAAAATCAAATAAAAATCAAATAAACAAGAGGTAATGTAATTTTATTGATTTTTTTTTTGCATTTTGGTAGCACTTATGTGCTTATTTTTTCAGAAATGTGTTGCATCTACAAGACAAGTCAGCATTAACTGGCTGTTCCTGAACTAAAGGCTGCTTTTGTATGGTGGTATGTTTAAATAATCACGAATTAGACAAAAAAAAAGGCTCTGCTACCACTTAGCAAATTTACGATTTGGGACCATTAAAAACGGTGGTAATGTTGCTGCTCCCCTTTGTAAAGAGATATATGATCCGATGATGACAAATTTCATGTTACACCAAGGAATAGTCAGTGTTCAAACGACTGGAAATTTGTTATCCATGAGAAGAAAAGAATTGATTTTTAATGGGTAAATCTACCAGGTTTTTTTGGATTCATGTATTTTTTGTTCTGAAAGTTTAGAAGAACTACATCTTTTCAGTCTAGGCATTAGAGAATATAGTTGCATTTAGATGGCAAATACCAGCAGAAATAAAGGCAAGAGAGACCTACTAAAAATCACAATAAAAACAAACACAAAAGTCAGAGTGACTGGGAGAGCCATAACAGCTACAGAAAAAAAATAGGGCTGTAAAGAAACTGACTAAAGACAATTTTTCCCAATCTTGTGATGCATAAGATCGTCATGGGAATATTGTTATGGTACCATATTTTATGATAAAACAAAATAAAACACAACACCTGGGAGCTGCTATGGGACTTATGTTCCCAAATAATGCTAAAACAGGAGTATGCAGGACCTATTTGGAGATGTAATTATACACATGTTTGTTTTATTCTTGCCTCTATATGAAAAAAAAAAATCATACTAAAGATTTGTTTCATTATGTGAAAGAAAATGAATGATGCAACATAGAAATAACTGAATCAGGATCTAGATGTTTGTGTCCACTAAACACATTTATTAAACAGTTCAGACTACTGAATGTTTACTTGGCATTTCTAATGATGAAATAGTTTTTACTGACAAGCTGGTTTTCTCCCAGATTTTGTTACCCATATGTCTGAAATTTATGCAGTTCTATTCACCCTAGTTCTCCCTCAAGAAGTAGAACAAATGCTGATGAAACCAATTGTGAATAGCCTAACAGCAACTTTTTGTCTCCATATGTCTAATATTTTCCCTTTTGCATGTACTGTTTTTGAATGCAACAGATTGAAAACAAAACAATTTTTTGCAGATTTTTTTTAGCTGACATACACAAAGGAAAATAAATCTATTTGTTTACTTTTGTAAGGAGGAAGCCTTATACTTGTTTGAAAACTATGGCTGTTAATTATTCATTGACTGTCAGAACACTCTGTGAATTTAAATTGTACAATCACAGAATAATTTAGGTTGGAAAGCAACTTTAAGTCACCTATTCCAATCTTCTGCTCAAAGCAGGTTCAGTTGCACCAAGGAGCTCAGGTTCTTGTTCATTGTAGGTTTAAAGCTCCAACAATGGGAATTCTGCAACTCCTTTATTCTAATTTTCCTTTTGGAAATATTTAATTGTAATATTAAATTGCAACATTTGTTCATTTCCCTTTCTCATATTGCGCTGCATCTCCCAGAAAACTCTGGGACTTCTGCATGAATTATCTCTTAGTCTTCATAGATGCTGTAGATGGCAAACTTCCTCCATTGATCATGCTCAGCTGTTGCAAAAATTTCCTTTCATAAGCCTACCTTAAACTTTTTTAACAAAATGCCTAGTATTTATCCAGAAACTGAAAGCAAAATCCATAGTTCTATTACCTATCATGTTGTATTTCAAAGAAAATAAATGAGATTTTTTCAGATGCTTAGAAAAGAGTCACAAAAGCTTACTTTCAAGACAGTTTTAGACTTGGATAGAAGTAATGCATTTAACTATGAAAAGCTCATGCCTCAAAGGCCAGTCATTATCCTCAGTGTCTTTTATCAACTGCCTTTAACTGCATTGCTGTCTTGTAGGTCTTACTGCAAGGTACTACTTCTCCCTTGCACTGCAGAGGGGTTTTGGTGTATAAAATTGTGTTCCAAATGACACTATGGCTAAGACGATACTGTGACTAATTCTCACAATGATCAGTCTTCTTCTGGGCCCAGCTGTAAATCCTGCCTGCATTGTTACATTTCATTCAGCTGCAAGCACTACTGGTGAAGGTGTTCTTGGGATCACTTCTCTTTACAGAATTAAAATTACCTATATATTCCTTTCACAGTGAAATATAGAGTTACTCCTCCAAAGCTCAAATTCTAGTTTTGGATTGACTGTATGTATTTTCAACACAATATTCCAATATCTTTGATTTTGACTATGAATAGGTAAATATCTGCTTTTCTACTTTTATATTTCAACTTTTATGCAGTTTCATCAACCCATGTCACATTAAAAATGTATATACTTGTTCGCTTGGTCTTCATACTCTTTCTCTCTCTCGATTTCTTTCTCTCTCTCTTTTTTTTTTTTAATAAAAATTACTTCTACTATAGTAATCTGTAATAGGTCAGCCAGGTTTAAAAAAGGCTTTTACTTGTATTAATGCCTTTTTGGGAACTTCCTTATTTTAGAGTCACGTTTACGGATCCTATTGGTTTAGAGAAGAAATAATCATTTTGTGGCACAAGGTAACAAGTGAGGGAAATATAAAAGAGTTTCTACATCTACTCACATTTTATAATAAGTTGTATCTGACTTTAAAAAGGGATTTTTGCTTGATTGCTTTTTATTTTCTCCTTCTTAATATTCGTGACATCAGTTCAAAGGTAACTATGTGTTAACCCAGAAGACTATTGGATTAGAAATCATGTGAAAGTACAGTCACTATGAAGAAGCCAGACTGTGATACAAAGCATCTTGGTTAACCTTGCAAACTGGGAAAAGCAGACTTATCCCGAGTACTGACAGGTACAGCCTGATGAGCTGCAGACATCCCATTAGAACCTGGTTGTGTTACTCACCATAAGATGCCTATAAACCTCTCCAGGATGTGATAGCAGACAAGGAAAGGTAAATGAGATTTAAGATTTTAATGCACAAATTATTTCCAGCAGAGATGAGAATGTTATTACATAGGACAGAACTGAAATCTTGTTGGGATATTGCACAGATAAAATATGCCAACAAATATAGGGAAGGACAGGTAAAACTAAAATATAAATGTAGAACCTCTCCTAGTAAAAAAAGAAAAGGCTTTGACTAAGTAGAAGGAAGAGGAGAGGGATTATCAATAGTGTGTGTTTAGACACTGAGGAGGAAACCTATAAAAGCTAAAGGATAAAGCTGTCAAAAGAAGAAAAAAGTATAATGTGAGCATGAATAAATTTATGTTGCTAATTAGTCATTTCAAACCCTGAGAACAGTCAGGTATTGGAACAACATTTTATTCAGAGTAATGAAGGACAAAAAATTCAAAAACCTTCTAAGATGAAGGTGAAGAAATGTACGAAAAGGCTTATACACTATGTTTGCCTTCAATAACAGGAGCTCAAGTCACTGCTGACCCAGAAGCCTGCTAGCCCTGAATTCCCAAGTACACATGTATTTTTTAATTTTAAAGTTAATATAAAAGAAATTGCATTTTAGTCCATGTCCGATAAATCAAATTTTAATATTTGGCTATTTTAGAGTTACATTTGTTTTTTTAACGGTTGTTAGTCTAGAAGATATTTAGAGGCTCTTACAGCAACTTGTGATAATATTAACTTCCCTTGATTGATACACTGAAGGTAACCACATAGTACATACTAATTGGAACCATTTTCATCTAATTATTGCTGTGACATTTTTCATAATAGCAATACTTGACATTTACACTGAAACATATGACTGTTTCCTTATATTAATTTTCTTTATGGACATTTTAGTTTGCCATCACAGTAGGACACACATTGTATATGAACTTTCTCTTGTACTGTGATTTCCTTTAAATTTGATAACTTATGCAGTAATATTTGATATTAAGAAGGACGGGAATTTTATTAAATTTAGCCCTCTGACAAGTACTGTTTCAATTTCTCAGTATGTGTACAAAAATTTTCTGTATGTGAATTATTACTATTGGACTGAAGATACCATACTGAAAACATAATATGAGAGACAGAATTATTTTTGCATTCTGCTCAGTGTTACAGGTAGAAAAAACCAGAGCTTTTTAAAAAATTTTAAAGCTGTATGACCTCCAAATTAAGTCTTTCTAGAGTATATATAATTTCATTTGCTCTTCCTCACTTTTAAGAACCAAAAATGCAGATGTCTTCTGCATTTAGTAGTTTGAGGGACTGCAGAAGTATGACTAGAGTTCTATGGAACTTTGTTGATGTCGATTTTATTTACTTGGTGAACAGCTTCACTTTGCACTTTAGGAAAGAATAAATGTTTATAATATAAAAGTGAGACACAAATTTTCCTTCATCTAGCAATCAATTCTATATAATTTGAAAATATAAATTACCTTGCATATTTTTATGTGCAACCTGAAAGACTTTCAAACCCTGTAAAATAGGGACTTAGATGGAGCTTGATATATTATGTACCTTGCTATTCCAGTTTTACTGTAAAATTTCTCCAGGAGTTCTATATTTACCTATACTAATCTGTTTTTCTTGAAGAGAAATCCAGCACTGAGTTATATATGAATTGCAAGGAAGCCTATTAGTGTGCAATTATTAGCATTACATCAGCAAAGCTCTTGGTTGTCCTGTCTCATACTAAGGTCATAAAAAGGCTGAATTGCAGTGTCTGTCAAAGGAACAATAATTGGCCCAAATTTTCCAGCATAAGAATAATATGTTACAGGTTGTTGCTTGCTGCTGCTTCTCTCATTTGGGATGTTGTGAGATATTTTCAGTCATAATCCTTCGCTGGCAATTCTAGATGTGTGATTAACAGACATCAGTAATGTTGTAGAAATAAAGCAGACTATGAAACATGCAGTAGAATGAATTTTGAGCCAAAATATTGGCTAGTACAACTCTGCCAGTTGGAGCCTCAACAAAAAAATTCTCCATTTTTCACAAAAATTTATTAAACATCTTTGAAAATCCCAGAAGCCTCTGGGTCTGCCAGAATGTGGAACTGAAAAAACAGTTTATATGAAAATTTCTTTGGTCATTAAATGTAAGATTTTCTTAGGTCTCATTATTTTATTGAAATAAAGAAGAGTCTTTCATCTCCTCAGAAATAGCTGATGATTTTCCTGGTTCTTCTTTTTAATTGTTTTATAGTCCAGCCTATTGATCAACTGTTTACTCATTCTAATTGGCAGATTCTGACTGCATTTGGAGAATCCAGATGGAAATTGTAAAGTACAAATGCTCTTCAGGCATTCTGATACATTAGTTTAACTAAGTGTTAGGAGGAATGAATTCTTTTGATATTGAAATAAGTTACTATTTCAACAGATATTTTTGGAAGGATTTCAATTATTTTGGGTTTTTCCTTATTTTTTTTTTCTTTTCTTCCCCCCCCCCAGAGTAATCATGAATAGTTTGTCTTTGTTTATTGATTTAATAGTTATGAAAGAATTTCACCTCTGTGAAGCTCCACTGCTTTAAATGATGCTTTTTTTTCATTAATTAGAAATTCAGATGTGCAGACTAATACTAATTTTATTCTTCCCTAGAT
This sequence comes from Lepidothrix coronata, assembly GCF_001604755.1. Lineage (NCBI taxonomy): Eukaryota > Metazoa > Chordata > Aves > Passeriformes > Pipridae > Lepidothrix > Lepidothrix coronata. Next base: position 5,968,484 of record NW_016690195.1, read on the forward strand.
AATTAGTGAAATTCCATAAAAATATCAAATTTCTGACAATATCTCACTTTATAGCCATGCCTTGCTCCATTTTTGTCTCACTGCCACACCATAGATATTTCCCAGCATTTTCTGTTAACTTTACCCTAAGCTAGTCATCTTCTCTTTGTAATTAAGGCCATCCTAGTTCAGTATTTAAATTTTATTGATCAGTACAAGTCTCTCACTTGCTTTTTCTCTTGCAATTCATCTTTTTATGCAAAGCTCTCACTGCAATTTTTTCATTGTATCTTGCACTATTCTTTGTGTCTATAACATAAGCTTTGTCCTGAGCTGTCCAAATGACAGTGGTTTGTCCCTTAAAAAATCAGTAGTATCTACTACCAACTCTTCAAAATGGCTCTCTTTTCTATGCAAATAAATGCTAAGTAAGTCCTCTAAATTTTAACTTTAAATGCATGATGGGTAAAAGTGTGGTAGTCTTGTGAGTAGAAAGTGTTAGGAGTTGTCAAATTTGGTGGTCCATCAGAGGTGAGGCTGCTGCAGCTCCATGTCTCCAAGTCCAGCTAGTAGCGAGGATGAGCTTGTGCTCCCAGTAGGTTGTAAAGCCCCAGATTCGCTCAATGAGTTTCTTAAAGGGGCTTAGGTTCTTTGATACCCTGAGACAGGTGCACAGGAGTAACATGACAACAATCTCAGGAGGTTAAACAATAAAATTTTACTGGCAAACTTTAGAAAATAAGGATACTTGGCCAATTTTAAAGCAAATATTCAATCAAAATAAAGCATTGACCTTGCAAATTCTAACCCATTCAACTTTAAGTTACCCAGATTTCAAGAAGAGAAAATTAGGAGAAGAAAAAGAGAGAAAGAAAAGGGACAGAGGAGGATTAATACTCACTGCTTGAATTCCAGCATGATCTCAGCTACTATAACATCCAAGAGGTGGGCCATGAACACGTACACCTTTGTGACATTGTTTTTGTCTGCTTTGGTCTCTCTTCCAGCATGTGGCCTTGGACTTTTGCCCAGGAGCTGGCCCCTGGATTCACCAGGTCTCCCCAGTTGTCTCACGCAAATACATGAAAATGGCTTTTCCAGTAGGTGGTTCACAGCTACAGGCTCACCAACATCAGACTCTCAGAATCCTGGCTTCTCTGGTAATCTGCTTGCTCCTCCAGAAACCAACTCTCACATCATCTGGTCTCTTCAGTGTCCTATGACCTCTCTGATACCCGGTTCCCAAACTTTTTAGTCTACTCTGTCTAGTCTGGTCTGATGCTCACTACTGAAATACCTGCACACAGATATACACACACACCACATACACAATCTGGTCTCTCTATCTGCTGCACCGTGGACACATGGGTTCTGACCCGTGGCCTGACTCCAGTAGCTGTACTCAGAGCACAAATACACACATGTGCAGAGACAGCCCTCAGCTAGTCAGAAACAGAAGACAAGAAGACAAGACAGATTGCCTTCTATTTTCCTCTATTTTACCATACTTGCTCCTCCTCAAAACACCGTAATCCTTCACTTTCTCCACCTTTAGTTTCTCCTTCAAGCATTCCATAACAAGTCTTGCATAATCCCAGAATGCCTTACAAGCATCTGATAATGAACCCCGTTCACACTTAGCATGTAAAAGCAAATTCAAGCAAATTTTCACTAGGGACTTCTCCATCACCCATCTGGCAGATTTAACCTCAGTGAAGGAAGACTTAAAAGGTATCAGTATGGCTTTTCGGGCAAGGCAAGGGCTGAGTTCATTCCTATTCTGATAAGATAAATTTCACATGCTGAGAGTGATTTTAGGTTATAATTTCTGGACAAAGCTTTCTTTTTATTGCACATACACTTCATACTCTACATATTGTGACTGTAATATGATTTAAAACTGTAATATACCACAACCTGATCCACAATTAGGTTCTGTTCTTAATTAGTTCCTGTTTTGGAAAAGCAGATGAAAGATGCATGCGACCCTTGTCATGTTATGCATATGGAATTTTAATCCTTCAAAAAGGTGACAGAAGATTGAGAGAAAACATAAACATGCTTGCAAATACCTCTCTTAAGGCTTTACCCATTTTGTGCTATACCACTGTGGCAACAACAACAATGGTCTTTTACTAATGTGTACATTTTCATACATTCAGTTAAGTGTTTCTCCTTGTAATAAAATGCTCTGCTGAAGAAAATTTGAAACTATATATTGTCAAATTACAACTGCTGGCCTCTTTTTTTTTTGATTTTTATTATATTTAGCAATCTAAACACAATATAAGTTTATGACAAAAAATACATACTTTAAAATCATCTGAGCAAAAATACAACTGTACTGCAAAATATCTAGATAGCTAAAATCACTTAAATTATGCTCACTTCAAGCATGTAGTCTTTCTGAAAATATTATAGCAAAGACCTTAATTTACTCCTTCTACATTCTCTAAAGGGTAATAAAATTATTGTGGTGATACACATGAAAACCAATTTTTAGCTAACATATTGAAGTAGAAAAATGTTATGTGTTATCAGTGTTTATAAAATCTAGTCAGAATAACTTTGGTTCAGAAAGTTTACTAGCAAAAATGCACCTGCATAATCTGAGTAGAACCAAATCCTCTGAGGGGTTTGGGTCTCTGATTTCACTAATTTGCACATGAGGTTTACTTCTTGAGCCAACAGACTACAGCATAGGAATTCCAGAAACTAATTAAAATACGAATAGAACTGAAACAGCAATATGAATAATGAAAAGGTCCTAAACACCACCGCTAAACTAGTTATGAAACGTGTATGCCTCTTTAATCAATCAAAAAACTTTTCATAAAGGGAGACAGTGATTAAAATTTCTAAAATTAAAGCAAAGAAACTAAAATTAACTTGATTAATGCAACTGTTATCCTGATGAAATTATAACAGTATGTTCACAGAAAATTGTTTTGGGGTTATTCCTGGAAATAGTTCGTGTGTGCATTGGGGTTTTGTTTTGTTTGTTTTCTCTAATGTGAAACTACCCTTGTGGGACCACCTGTAATCACACAATCTAATGGCTTTACTGATAAATTTCAACAAATATTTTCTGATGTCGGTGGACTATATAAAGTTTTCTGCCACAACAGAACTAAAGGTTCTATTGGAGAAAGGGTGTAAATCTTGTAAGATATTTTTGAAAAGTAAGGTAAAGAACAATTTGAACATGATAGCAGTGGAAATCAATATTTTTCATTCATTATCTTTGAAAAAGTTTTGGGATTATGAAAAGGTACCTTTTTACAGAACACAATTCAATGACTATTAGGTTTCTGTTTGATCATAATATAAACAGGTTTTAGCTTCACTTCTATCTGAAATGCTTTACCTTTCTATTATACAAAAGTTTTGCTATTGTTCCAGTGGTGCTTGTGAAATTGATATTAGTTATAGTTGTGAAAGTCAACAACCACCTATCTGCTAATGATGGCTAAATTAAATCCTAACATAGACTTAATTCATGACTTTTTGCCTACAGGCTTACAAAAGGGTAATTCAATTGATACTGATCGAACTAGCTTCAGGGTGCTGCTGACAGGCTGATAGCATATGATCTAGGAGGGTTTGAGTATCCTTGTGGTGATGATGAGCTCATTGGTAGGACCAGGATACAACTTGCCAATTGCTTTTGTGCCAATTCTAAGTATTTGCTAGAAAGGAGTCATAAAGATGACAATGTCATCAAATCTGGGGCAACTACAGGCCTGGTGGTATCTGAATTTTTAGTCTGTAAACTTTGCATCTCCCCTGCACCATCCCCTTGAATGAAGGAATGGTTTGACTTGTGTGACCAGGTCAACTGCTTTTATTTCTTGTCCTGCTCAGGCTGCAGAACTGAAGCACATCAGTTATCCTTAACAGCCAGCAAATTATTACATCATTGCCTGCCTCATTATCCCCTTTCTGGATTCTTAACCTTTTTTTCTCTCACACTTATGACTATCCTTTTCTCTTTTCCCTTTGATCCCAGCTTTGCTATATCTGTACTCAAATCTGATTTTTCTGATCCTGTCTGCTTATTTTGGGCTGGGATAGAGTTAGTTTTTTTCACAGCAGCTGATATGGTGTTATGCTTTGGATTTGTGCTTGTTAACAGGGGGATGTTTTTGTCATTGCTAAGAAGTACTTACATTGTGTCAAGGCCTTTTCCATTTCTCATGTCACCCTACCGGCAAGGGGACTGGGGATGCACAGCAAGCTGTGAGAAGACACATCCAGGACAGCTGATCTCACCTGACTGTGAGATCCAGATGTCTTTTGTGGCACTGTCTCTGACTGTTACCAGCCATGTTATGTATTTAGGAAGGGTGGGTCCTGTCTGACCAACCTGATCTCCTGTTATGATCAGGTGACACACCTGATGGATGAGGGGAAGGCTGTGGATGTGGTCTATCTGGACTTCAGCAAAGCCTTTGCCACTGTCTCCCACAGCATACTCCTGAAAAAGCTGCAGCCCACGGGTTGGACAGGGGCACTCTCTGCTGGGTTAGAAACTGGCTGGAGGGCCGAGCCCAGAGAGTGGTGGTGAATGGTGCTGCATCCAGTTGGTAGCTGGTCACTAGTGGTGTCCCCCAGGGATCAGTGTTGGGCCCAGTTCTGTTTAATATCCTTACTGATGATCTAGATGAGGGGATTGAGTACACTATTAGTAAATTTGCAGATGACACCAAGTTGGGGGGGAGTGTTGATGTGCTGGAAGGCAGGAGGGCTCTGTAGAGGGACCTGGAAAAGCTGGAGAGATGGTCTGATTCCAGTGGGATGGGACTCAACAAGGTCAAGTGCCGGGTCCTCCACTTTGGCCACAGCAACCCCATGCAGTGCTACAGGCTGGAGAGTGGCTGGAGAGCAGCCAGGCAGAAAGGGACCTGGGAGTTTGGACTGACAGGAAGATGAACATGAGCCAGCAGTGTGCCCAGGTGGCCAAGAAGGCCAATGGCATCCTGGCCTGGATCAGGAACAGTGTGGCCAGCAGAACCAGGAAGGTGATTCTGCCCCTGTACTCAGAGCTGGTGAGGCCACATCTCGAGTACTGTGTCCAGTTCTGGGCCCCTCAGTTTAGGAAGGACATTGAGGTGCTGGAGCAGGTCCAGAGAAGAGCAACAAGGCTGGTGAAGGGACTGGAGCACAAGTCCTATGAGGAGAGGCTGAGAGAGCTGGGGTTGTTTAGCCTTGAGAAGAGGAGGATCAGGGGAGACCTCATCACTCTCTACAACTACCTCAAAGGAGGTTGTAGCCAGATGGACGTCAGTCTCTTCTCCCAGGCAATCAGCAGTAAGACAAGAGGGCGCGGTCTTAAGCTCTGCCAGGGGAAATTTAGGTTAGATATTAGGAAGAAATTTTTTACAGAGAGAGTAATCAGACATTGGAATGGGCTGCCCAGGGACGTGGTGGATTCACCGTCCCTGGAGGTTTTTAAGATGAGACTGGATGTGGCACTTAGTGCCATGGTCTAGTAACCACGGCAGCATTGGATCAAGGGTTGGACTTGATGATCTCGGAGGTCTTTTCCAACCCGGTTGACTCTATGATTCTATGATTCTATGATTCTATTCTATGTCCAGTTGTCTGCTATGTTCTGCTGAATCATCATAGTCTCAGCCAGCACCTGGTCAGTGGTCAAAGCATGTGCCTATAACCTAACAGTGCAATGCCATGGACTTCTAAACAAAGTATATAGAAAATATTACTGCACCACTAGTTTTAATGTAAATATAATGATTCCGGACGCAGTTTAAGTATTAGTCACAAAAAACTGTCATGCTTTCCTTTTCTCTAGTAGATTTCTTTCATATGGTTAGCCACAAACCAACATGTGGGGTTTTTGTGGTGTGGTTTTTTTTTCAATAAGATAACACATTCTGAGGGAGACAGGGTGCATTATTTTTCCACTGTGTTCCCACAAATAAAAATTGCTGTCTGCCATATTGTGTTGAAAGGCCACCTGTCTCTCAGGCATGGTCACATCCTGCACTGCCATATATCTTGATAATGAGACCCCATAAGCTTCTCCAGAGATGTGTATTTCAAAGCAGGAATATATTCTTTTAAAACAAGCAGTAAAGTTGTTACTTCTTATATAATGGCCAACTGGTTTAATCCTTAGCAGCAAAAAGAGTTTCATTCAGCATAAGGGAGTTAAAATCCTCATATATTGCCAGCAAGATGCAAACCTCGATCTCAAAGGCTTTAAATTATGCTGGCATTGCAGTCTTCTTTTACAGAAAAGAAGTCAAGCTTTACAGGGGCAAGGGTAGATTGGTAGAATCGATTGACTCTTTAGTCTAGTGTTTCAGACACTTGTTCACAGCTCATAGGATTAATTGTCTAATTGCGTTGAATAGCATCAACATGACGTGCAGAAATAGTGCAGAGAAGCAGGTTGCCTTTCTCATCTCCCTCTCCTTGAATTCACTTAGGATTCAAAGGGGCATTGTCCTTTTCCTTTAATCTGTTTCCTCACTCCAAGTTTGGAAAATATGCGTTTTGGAAATATAGGTGTGGAAGGGTTTGAAAATCACTGTGATATTTCATAGGAAAGTCTAATAATCACTAGGTTATCACTTTGGAAAGATGAATGGCAGCTTCTCTCCCTCTGATAATTTCAGAACAGAAAGCAGCCATAGCTATATTTTATGAGAAATTTAATTTTCTACATTTGTATGTAAGTGTACCTGATTTTTGAACATGTTCTGAGGAAAGCCTGGGTTACTCTGAATCCAGTGAAATTTAGAGGAGATAATCATCAGGCTTCTCAGGCAGGAGCAATTCTGAGACAGTCCATAGTTAAAACTCCAGGGAGCAATTATTTCAAGCAGAGAGGTATCCATCTACTTAGGCACATCCTCTATTATAAAATGCAGCTAAGCAGGAGTTTTTGATATTAATGAAATTCATTTAAAGACCTCGGTTCTACCCAAGCCCTACTTGGAAACTTAATTAATGTATTTAAGTTTGCCCAGTATTGTCTGTTAAAATGTTTGATTTGCTACCAGCATTTCTGAGATTTTGTCAAGATGGCTACAGCCCACAACAAAACAAAGATTGTGATATAGGACATGAAAATGTATAAATTCTGCAGTTAGTAACTGCGAAATAGAACACGAGGCACCGGAAAGGAAAAATAGCTTGTAATTAGAGCAGTTAAAATATTTGATCTGATATTCAATTAATGATTGACTAAAAGGCATGAGCAAGATAAAGACAGCTGCCACGTGTATGTCATAGTTGGGAGAGCATACGGGGGGACTGTAAAATTTTGCTTTTCCCACTAATTAGTAAAGTTAAAAAAAGAGGGAAGCAACCTTAGCAGAATTATTCAGGAGCATGAGTTAATCAAGAACACGTGGAACTGTGTGACCAGAACAAGTATTAATCAATAAAATGTTCTGGAATAATGCTAGGCATTAGAAAATGAGTGCATTGCAGTACCATATATCAAGGTTTACAATGATCAATGAACATATGATGGGAACTCTTTTAGCAGCTGAAGCCCCAAGAGGAGTAACCAACCTGAGAGTGTTCATTGCTATGTTTTTTATAGTACATGAATTCACACATCACTGCAGTAGAGCAAAGGAGCTTATTAATTTCTTTACTGACATCAGTGACAATCATCAATATGCAGTTCCTACAGTGTGCAGGAAATCTTACTTTTCATAGTCAATCTTGAGGTAGTTTATTGATCACAGTTCACCAAGTAATAGGAGAGAAAGAGCACAGACTTTGCTTGAAGGATGATGGATTTCTTCATCCCTTTGGCTAAAGGCATCCCCTCGTGAAGCCCATTTTATTACCTCAGGTGAATAAGTAGTTCATGATAGAAACATCTTTGTACAGTTGTGGAATATATCTATGCTAGACAATATCAATGCTGTAAATGTATTAATCTTAAAAGTTTCAGTGCCCTTACCCTTGTAACTCAAACTGCTTTATTGTGTTTGGAGACTGTTTGAATGACTGCAACCCACAATCACTATAACCTACAATGTAACAGGTCACAGGTCTTTAAAATTTCTTTTTCTTGTACGGTGGTTTGCTAAGCAACTCTAAGCTATCTTGATTATCTCAAGACAATTTTTTCTCTAGGGTAGCAAGAGTTAGGGTCTCAATGGTAATATTTATGGTCAAGTGGTATTTTGGTAATACAAGGAAAATTTCTAATCATATTACATGATTGTGAGTTGTACGGTTCTTGTCACAAGATGCCCTGACTAGGCCCTTTCCCTGGGCAAAAGAGCTGTTCTGCAATGCATAAAGTAAAGCCTGTGTGATACAAGAAAAATATCTTAGAATAAATCCTCCTAGATTTTCACAATTTTTTTTTAAGTGACCCATTTTTTTAGATTATTCTTCACTCCCTCTTTTTTCATATTGTTTTCTACTTAGTATTTTTATTTTCCTATTTTCATTTTCTAATTCTAGACTTCTCAAAGAAAAAATTTCTGAACTTTGAAGGGAATTATTGTTGCAGTTATTAAAAAAGCGAATGCATTAAATAGAAAAAAGATTAATGAAACTCCAAACTTTCTAATCATATATTTTCATTAATTTAGAAATTAAAAGTAGGAGTTACAGTTACATTTTATCACTTGTGTCTAAGGGACAGTTTATAGACAGATTATACCCCAATGAACTCCAGTCCTTCAAGGGTGATGATCAGCAACAAGAGGGTGGTGGCTCCTAGCCTAAGAGAAGCCTAAAAATTTAGATATCCCGTATATTGACCTGCTGAACTTCTGGATCAGGGTGACAATTTCCTGACAGTCATTCTTTTGTTCAGTGTGATGGTTTCAGTCTAGGCCTTCCTGGAAACCAGCTTGTAACCAGGAAAAAACTAGGAAGGTGACCAAGGAAGTATTCCATGCTATTCCTTTACGTAACCTAGGGTATA
>NW_016690195.1:5979115-6020007 GCF_001604755.1 Lepidothrix coronata
TTATATATATATATATATATAATTCTCATTGTATATCTCTGTTTTATACATAATATATATATATATATATATTTTTGCTAGAACTTTGGCTGCCTGGTTTTCCTTTTTGTTGTTTTTTTTTCTTCCCTCTCTGGGAAGGAGACCCTGTTGTCGAGTTTCGGAGACTTGACAGGAAACCAACTCCAAACTTGCACATTCAGGCTCAGCTCTCACTATAGCAACCTGTAGTTTCACAGTAATGGAAAACAAATGTTTAAGACTGTATTATTAGCAGAGATTAATAAAGATGAAAAATTATAAATAAATTATAACAATTGTAATTTTGTTTTGTGATTCATAAAATATATAGGAAGCTGAATGACACAGTTAAATTGCTCCTAGTTATTTATTGTTACTTTTCATAGTAATTTTGGTTTGGGGGTTTTTGTGTTTTGAGGGGTTTTTTGGGTTTGCTTTTTGGGTTTGTTTTTTGGGGTTTTTTTGGTAATTGAAATATAACTAAAAAAAATTATGAAGGGCTAGAAGGGCTAGAGGAGCATCTCTGAACTGACAAATGAGGATGGATGGAAATTCATTAATTCAGTACTTCTGAATTTGGGTCACTGTTGTCAGATAAGTAAAACCTCTTTAGAGACTCCTTTTTTGCTGGAAGAGTGCGAATCTGGAGTACCTGTGCCTTGAGGGAACTCTTGCACCAGGTGATTATGAGAAATGCCAGAAATCAGCTCCCAGTTTTTGCATTGACTGTGTTCTGCATTGCGTAGATTAGATAAATAGTCAGGCCTTCAGGATGAGATATTTCCATTTAGGGAAGAAAAACCACAATTTTTTTTCTTGTTTTGTTCTGGATTCCATAAATCTAAGTCTTCGTTATTACCAATGATAAACAGTTCTGATCATGTAATAAAAAATATTTGGACACTTTTGAAAGTGCTACCATTTTAAGTTCAGTGAAAACTACTCATCAATTCAAATCACACTTGGTTTATCCAAAATTGCATTTAGTTTATCCAAAATTGCATTATTTTAAAGTCAAGTACTAGTTCTAAAATATGTTCTAAATATATATTACCAGATGTTTGCACAGATGTGTAGACAGTCAATATCAGTGTGAAATCAGTTGTGCGTTAAGGAGCTGCATTGGAGAGACACAGTCACACCACCTGTGAGGCTGTTCTACTTCAGATTATACATTTAAAGATGCTGAGCTAAACCTAAAACTGAGAAACTTTAGAAGTCACCTACTCTTTTCTCCTACATCTTTTCAGCTGTTTATAAGTCCTCTAAGTTATGCATGAGAGATTTTGGGTTTTTCTATGCTAATGCATTCTGCTGTGATGTTATCATCATAATTTTAGATTTTGAAGATAAGAGAAAAATGTCTATATCTCTGGTCTTTTATTGCAGAAATTAAGCAATTGTTGAGATTTTCAAAATATCAGGTAGCCTTGTGTTGTCCCAATATCAGATCAATATGAAACATTCTTTGATTAAAATTTTTGAAACAGTTTTAATATGTAAGTAGTGGGAGTCAGAGGGACTTACCACAAATTTTAGAAGAGCATTTACCACTTTCTTTAGTGGATTTCTCTAACATACATGTTTCTTATGCCCCTGTTTTTCTTGTGATGTGAATGCTGTACACTCTTGAACTCTGAAAGGCCTTTGATTTGAACTGCATATTAGCATAGAAGATGCACAGACAATATCAGGAAAGTCTGGCCGTTAAGACTTCTATTGTTAAATTAGAATTATTTTAGTGAAATCTAACAGCTCTCCTGAACCAGAAATAAGAAATTGTCAGAGTTTCTGCTGAACATTCATTGATAAATTTCAAAAGGTTATAACTAATTTTTTTTGCATCTCTAAAAGTTCTGGGACTGAAACTAATTAATGAAATTTTATGGTAAAATTTACTAAGGGAAAATAAAATAAAACTGTGTGTGTTTTTTAGCTTAAAAAGAAAGAAGTCACTATTTATCCCAGTCTTTGACCCTGAATGGATTGTTTTAGTTTTTGTTCAGGGTTAGTTTTTTATTTGTTTGTTTGTTTGTTTGTTTTTGTTAGATTGGAGGTATTTTCACTTTATTGTATAGCAACATTGGGTGTGGCCCCAGACCCAGAAGTACGTGCGGCACGGCCGGCCCTGGGCGGGGAAAGGAGAGGGGGAGCTTCACCGGCGTGGACTGCGCCCTCATGGGAGAGGGGGAGCCTCAGAGCACACAGAGGTTTGCCAATCCGGTTTGGGGGAGGGGAAGGGTGTCAGGTGGGTCATGGGGGTCCTCAGACTGACGGGAGGGTGGGCGGGGCAGCCCTGTATGAAGTGTCGCAGGTGAGCAGTACATGGGAAGATATGTGGTAAAACGGTGGGGGAAGGATAAGATCAGGGTGGATAGTGGGTTCTTCTGGGGGGTTGGTGGTCTTGTCCAGGCTGGGGCCTTGAGAGGTACCAGAACCTCGGGTGGGTACGGGGGCCGGAACAGTTTGGGTTTGGCTCACCTGCGGTTACTGCCCAGGTTCGGTATGTTCTGGATATATTTGTTGCGTCCTGAAAGGGTGGTCAGGACAAAGGGATGTTCCTGGGTACTTCCCTGGAATTGAATATTGATGAGTGGCAAAAAAGTAGGGAGTGAAAGTCTTGCCCTAATCGTCTTAATGGGAAAGAAGCCTGTGTACCCCTTTGCTGTTGCGAGCTATGCTGGCGATGGTACATGCCTTTGGTAGGGTCATCCATGCCAGACAGGTCAAAACCGTAGGGTCAGATACAATATATCCATAGGCAGGGTGAGCTCACTAGCTTTCTGGCAGTCATCCTAGGAGAAGGACAACTCTAATTCCAAACCTGGGCAGATGGAGCTCACTTAGCCCTGTAAGGCCATCCATCTAAGAGAAGGTCACTCTAATTAAATCTACATCCTGAGTACCTCGCTGCCAAAGTCCAAGCTCGCTCGGCCCTGGCAGATGAACCTTAGAATTAAAGGGTGGGTCCAGTTACATGCATACTGCATCTCACCTAAAAAATCTGTGGTGCAGGCTCAAAGGCTTTACCCACATTTGCAAAGCCCTGTAGTGATGGACGAGGGTTGAAATGGCAGGTGAAAGGTGCACTGGAAGCCGCAGACCCAACCCTGCATGCATGCGGTTCAGGACATTGGTCGTTAGAGACTGACCAGAGATGACAGTCTCTTTTGGCAGCATCCTGAATGACCAAGTAACCTTTTTCAAGGAGAGCACTGCTTGCTCCACTGGGAGAGGAACCTAGAAAAGGTGACCTAAACAAAGATCATCTCCCCCTTCACCTGGTTGGTTAACCACAGCCAATGGGCAGCTTCTACTAATGCGGTCACACAAAGATCAAAAGACAAAGGCATACATCTGCCTCCAAAGGTGTACCCAAATTGACACTCGCATGCTGGAACATCAGAACCAGCAGATAGTGGACGTCCTGAGCGTTACTCTGCCTTAATTGCCCACGAACTATCATGTCTCAACATCGACATAGCTGTTCTCAGTGAAGTCCATCTCCACGAGAAAGGCAGCCTTAGAGAACATGGTGCCAGTTACACACTCTTTTGGTCAGGTAAACCCAGAACCGAAAGGCATCTCTCAGGAATTGGCTTCATGATTAAAAACTCCATTAGTCCTAAACTCGAAAATCTGCTAACAGGTCATTCTGACCTCTTATCTCCCTACGCATTCCACTACACAACAAGCAACATGTTGTCCTCTTTAGTATATACGCCCCAACTCTCCAAGCTGACCCTGCCGAAAAAGATAAATTTTATACCGACCTGCGCCACCTTACCCAAAAGATTCCTGCAGATGATAAGATCGTTATCTTTGGTGATTTCAATGCCAGAGTAGGTAAAAATTTTGAAACCTGGAAAGAAGCATTAGGCAAGCATGATGTTGGAAACTGCAACAATAATGGTCACCTTCTGCCAGAATTCTGTGTGAAGCAACAACTCACCATCACTAATACTATCTTTCAACAGAAAAATAGTCTGAAGACAACCTGGATGCATCCTAGATCTAAGCATTGGCATCTCATCGATTATGTCTTGGTGCGACGGAGGGATGTCCGTGATGTCCACCATACCTGCCTGATGCCTAGTGCAGAATGCCAAACAGACCATCAACTTGTGCACTGCAAACTTAACTTCAATCTTAAGTTCAAACCCAAAAGGGGTAGTATCCCAGGGAGGAGACTCCAAGTTAACAATTTCTAATCAGCCACAATGAGAGACAGATTCCAGGCAAATCTTCAAACTAGTCTTGAAAACCATTCCATAGATTCAATAGATCCCTCTCCTGAAACACTTTGGCACCATACTAAAAACAGCATCCTGCAATCCTCTGAAGAATCCTTAGGGTTCTTCTTCAAGAAGAACAAGGACTGGTTTGATGAAAACAGTCAAGAGATCCAGGAATAGTTGAAGAAGAATAGAACTGCTTACCAAGCACACCTTGCACTGCCATCTTGCCACATAAGAAAAGCAGCCTTTTGTCTTGCATGCAGCAAGATCCAACAGAAACTCTGTGACATCCAGAACAAGTGGTGGATCAATCTAGCAGAAAAAATTCAATTATGCGCAGATGCGGGTGATCATAGAGGATTCTATGAGGCCCTGAAAACAGCATACAGGCCTACATAACAGCTTCTAAGCCCTCTACTCAGCGCAGATGGTCAAACGCTTCTGACAGATAAAACCTCCATTCTGAATCGATGGTCTGAACACTTCCAGACTCTTTTCAGTACTAACCACGTAGTCTATGACTCAGCTACTCAGTCCATCACACAACAACCAGTGAAGTATTAATTGGATATTGCCCCCACTTTGGGAGAAACCTTTAAGGTCATAGAGCAGGTGAAAATTGGCAAGGCAGCTGGGGTTGATGGAATTCCACCTGAAGTCTGGAAACATGGGGGCCAAGCACTCCATGCTAAAATTTCACGAGTTTGTGGTGCGCTGTTGGGAACTAGGCGAACTACCATCAGACCTTTGTGACGGAGTCATTATCACCATGTATAAGAAGAAAGGAATTAAATCAGACTGTTCAAGTTACCGTGGTATTACTCTGCTCTCCATTGCTGGCAAAATCCTGGCAAGAATACTCTTGAATAGACTAATACCCGCTATAGCAGAAGGAATTCTACCTGAAAGCCAGTGTGGTTTCAGAGCCAACAGGAGTACCACAGACATGGTATTTGTTCTCAGACAACTGCAAGAGAAGTGTAGGGAACAGAACAAAGGTCTCTATGTAACGTTTGTTGATCTCACCAAGGCTTTCAATACTGTGAGCAGAAAAGGTCTATGGCAGATTTTGAAATGTTTAGATTGTCCCCCCCAAGTTCTTTAAAATGATCATTTCACTTCATGAGGATCAGCACGGCCAAGTCAGATATGGAAATGCACTTTCTGAGCCCTTTCTAATAACCAGTGGTGTGAAACAAGGTTGCGTTCTTGCACCAACCTTATTCACAATCTTTTTCAGCATGATGCTCCAAAGGACCACTGCAGACCTCGATGATCAGGACGGTATCTACATTTGATACTGTACTGATGGAAGCCTCTTCAACCTAAGGTGACTGAAGGCCCACACTAAGACCTTAAATCATCTTGTCTGGGAGCTGCTTTATGCTGATGATGCCGCCCTTGTCGCCCACACAGAAGCAGCTCTGCAGTGTTTAACATCCTGCTTTGCAGATGCTGCTGAGCTCTTTGGGCTGGAAGTCAGCTTAAAGAAGGCTGAAGTTCTTTATCAATCGGCACCTCAGGAAGTCTTCCATCATCCCCATATCACCATTGGCAAATCAGAGCTCAAACCAGTTCAACAGTTTAATTACCTAGGCAGCCTCATCTCCTTGGACAGTAAGATTGACGGAGAGACACACAACAGGTTAGCAAAGGCATATAGTGCCTTCGGAAAGCTTCATAAAAGAGTTTGGCAAAATAAACACTTGAAGAAAAGTACAAAGATCAGTGTTTACAGAGCCATAGTGCTGTCTACTCTCTTATATGGATCTGAATCATGGGTCATCTACCGCCACCACCTGTGACTCCCAGAATGCTTCCATCAACCCTGCCTCCATACAATCCTAAACATTCACTGGTCAGATTATGTGACCAATACATCTGTTCTAGAACAAGCAGCAGTCACAAGTATTGAGACCATGTTGCTGAGAACACAGCTGTACTGGGCAGGACACGTCTCCAGGATGAAGGACCACCACCTCCCTAAGATCTTGCTCTATGGTGAACTTACCACCGGCTGTCACAAGAGAGGAGCCCCAAAGAAAAGATACAAGTACTCCCTGAAACATCATCTCAGCCTTGGCCATATTGATCAACATAACTGGTCTACTCTGGCCTCAAATCGAGAGGTCTGGAGACGCACGATCTTTAATGCTGCTGATGCTTTTGAAAAAGCACGCAGGATCACTCTCAAGGAGAAAAGACAAGGCAGAAAGAATCGTGTCTTGCAGAATTTACCACCTAAGGAGTCTTTCTGCTGTGCCTTCTGCAACCGAGTGGGCCTATCTCTTATTGGCCTTTTTAGCCACCAGCGCGCTTGTAACAAATGTGGGTAGAGCCCTTCTCAAATCTTTGTTCGTGAAGCCTAGCCATGATGATGATAGCAACACTGATGGAAGTAGAGCTACTATACATTTACTATGCAACAGAACAGATTTTGCTCTATGTTTAGGAAAACATGTACAAGCATTTTGTTTTGATTATCTAAAGACAACTATTAAGGAAAGAAATCTGTTTCCTCATTCTAGGAGTCAAGCTAGACATTCCATTTTTGAAGGAACAAAATTTCTTTGTCCATTTTAAGAAATACTTTATTTTTCTTAATAATCCCAAACACATAATTTTCATGGGATACCTAACAAGAAAAAAAAAATCTTACAAAATGAAACAATAGTTTAATGTTTTTTGAAGAGCTATATAACGAAGGTAAGTAACATAACCTTCAATGAAAACTAAAATAACAATGAGAGAGCTTATTTTTCTGGTCCTCTCATAGCTCACCGCGTGTCTTATGCACTGAATGGGTCATGTACACATGTATAAAGATATAAAAAAACCTGGCTGTATCTTATCCCTCTACATGAAACCACCATTTTTATGGGTCTGTTATGGGAAACTAGAACTGTGAGAAATTCTTTGAGACCTTATGTTGCCTACTGAGTCTGAGCAATCACCACCATCTCTTACAACAAAGGAAATTTGTTGGTAAAGAGTAGAAAATTTCAACTTTAAAGATGGGGGTTTTGTGAGTTACCTGTAAAAAAGGGTATTCTAAAGAATTATGTTATTACATACCAAATTCAAGACTAAAATGCACTTGCATTTCTGAGCCTTGAGACTTCTTTTCTAGAAATTGTCTTACTTGTGATATGCTTTCCATGACCTAAGCTTTAATTTCTTCTTTTCATCTTCCTTTTTCTCTTGCACTGGTTATTTTACATGGTCAAAAAACTGCATATCTTTTCTCTTTAACATAAACCTTCAGTTCTTTTTTACAACTGGATTTTATACAAATTATTCATAATTTGTATGTTTTCAGAATGTGTATCTTAAACCTAAAAAGAACCTATGATGTATCTGCTATGTGGATGTACCAATTATCTTCTTACAGGAATCGATGGAATTATATTAATTTGCCCATGTTGCATAGGTGTAAATGAGTCAAATTTCCAGAAAATAAAATTTATACAGGGGATTTACTAGACTTATGTTGAGAATTAAGGGGGAGGTTTTTTGTGTGTGTGTGTGTGAATAAAATATAACAATTTGTGTTGGGTCTGTTGAAGTGAAATCTGGAACTTATCTTTTAGGCTAAGCAGGGACAAAATATTGCTAAAAAGTGAGTTTGGGGAAAGAAACATATTTAGAGTGCAGTCTTATTGTATTGAAGTCATAAACTTCATGTTTTATGTCTTGCAACTACGTTAACGTCACAAAATGCATAGGGAACATGTGGATTGTAAAGAAAACAGTGTTTTGTGATAGCAGAAGCATTTCTTTTAGATGGTGTGAAGTTATTAGACAGATTAATGATAAAAAAAAGGCACCATACAGTTGATGTAATAATTTTAATCAACCTGCAGATCTCTCACTTCCCAAAGTCTCTCCTACTTCCTATGAATCGTCTTCCCTAGGTGATTCCCATACCAATAATATTGGTTTCATTAATATTTGTGGGTCATAAAACACTTAATATATTCCTGAACTATAGCCACTTTTAATTCTGAACCCTGCATTTGCAAACCTTTTACTCTAATTGAAAAAAACCTACAGAATACAATAGAAAATTTTTTCAGTGTCTGGAATTTAAAAATAAGCATGGAGAGAGAAACACATCCAAATTCTTTTGTGGATTCGTAGACATCTTAAAAATGTGGTTAAGATGGGGAAAGTGAGATGGAGAGGGTCTTTTTCTTTCCAACTTAGATGGTCATATATTGATTTTTTTTCCTTTTCCTTTTGCTTAATTTTTTCCTTTCCCATTTGTCAAATGCACATTCCAAATGTCAGTTGAAAAATCTGCAGTGTTTGTTTGAGATTAGTCTGTGCTAAGAAATGTGAATACTGAATTACCTTCTAAGTACATTGGAATTTGAAGTTCGGAGAAAGTGATACGATAGTCGTGTACTGTGCATTATGCTAAGTAAACTTAACACATAATCTTCTTCATCAAACACTACTTTTTATGTAGGAGCATGTACAATGTCTGCTAGAGAGCTATGTGTGTTATAAGAGTATGGGCTTTTTTGCTTTCCCATGGGGAGCAATTTGTTCGAAGAGATTCTAAACTTATTTTCATAAATATAAAGTAAAGCAATTGATTTCCTCACATACTTCTCAAGATACACTGTTACTTTAGGAATAGTTATTAAGTGTTCAGTCAATCTCCTTTCCTTGTCTGTCTGCTTTTTTAATTTTTGCTTTGGATCCAGAATTTTTAAAAGGCTTATTTAGAAATGCGCAACAAAAATGTTCTCTCCCTTCCTTTTTACTGATTCTGGATACTCAATGAAAGTTTACTATCAAGTATCAAAGGAGAGTTCAAGCTGGAAGAGACCCCAGGAGGTCCTGTGCCCAACTTCCTACTTGAGGCAGATCAGCTGTGAGATCAGATCGGATTGCTCAAGGCTTTATGGAGTTGAGTCTTTGAATGTGACTGACAAATACGACCTAATCATTTGGCTTGATTCTTTCCTTGGTGAGTGAGTGCTTTGTATTAAGTAATTTGTCAATAAGTGCAAAACTTCCATTGAATAACACAATTACATCGGGTTTATTTTCAAACAGCTTCATTTACTTCAACTGAGTAATGACTTCTGGTTTTCCCTGTTAGGATAAGATTGTATCTGCTTTTCAAGAATATCTAGAACATCTAGATCTAGTAATTACTGACTCCTGTCCTTTTTCCTTGTTAAACTGTACATTGTATACTCAGAAAAGGGTTTGATTGTTGAGAAAAAGATTGATAGAACAATATTTTTACTTTCTCTACATTTAAATACTCAATTATGTTTCGTTGTCTTAAAAACTCGTGCTTTCAAGATTGCTCACTGTTGCACTCACACTTTTTTTCAAAAAATGTAATAATGAAACTCCAATGAACTTTAGCAGAATTGGAATTGAGATAATACAAAAATGCTGAAAATATCTTCTCTCTGTTGTTACCTATTCTTTTTATCTCCTTTGGTTAGATCTACAGTTTAAATTATTATAGCAATGCAATTGTTAATTATTATGAATTTTCAAACTTGGATTGTGTTTAGATAGACAATTGCCAATTCTGGAAAGGAAAAATATAAAAAAATAAATCTATCTTAATTTCCTAATTAAGTCTCTTTCTTTTTTTCTTTTTTTTTTCATTTTTCTTTCTTTTTAATTGAAGCTTTTGAGGCCTTTGTGTTGAAACCAAGTAAGTTACTCTCTCCTATTTATTTATTTAAGAGAAAGCTTACAGTAGAAATGGATAGGATAGAGTTCAAATGTTTCTTATTAAGACTGAAATCTCTAGTGAAACAGGATAAGTGCTCTTGAACCAGATGAACTCCTCTGTGGATGAGAAGAGAGTACCTTGGCTCCTCCAATCTGTTTCTTTAACAAAGTTAGACAAGGAAAGGGAATGACACGGACTGAAGTACCTCAGAATGATGATAACGTGCAAGCAACTTTAATTAGGTTCTTATGGTCCACTTATTATTTGGAATAGACATAGGTGACAGAAATGAAGTATATGCTGAGGCATTACGGTTCAGTAAGGGAGCATTTTCAGGAGGACCTATTAATGGAATGCAGATGGATTCTTTGTGTGAATGCCACTGCTGCAAGATGAAGTCTTTATAACTGTATCCTGTATGGCATCTGCTGAATTTCTGCAACCACCCCACTATCATTATGAAATGTGTTGCAGTCTTCGCAAATGTCACTGTTCTGGAACCACCCCAGGTTTTTGGGACTTGTGCTTCGTGATGTTGTACACATAGCTTTGACTACAGGAAGAATGTCCTCTTGGCCTCTAGAATATTTCTTACACATTAGTTAATTATGACTTCACGAGTACAAGGCCTTACTGCACTTTGTCTGAAGACATCTAACAGATTTCCTTAGTTCAGTCTTGAAAGGACTCTGGGGTATAATTCACCTTCAAAAGTTTGTCTTTGGGGTTCCTGTAAGTTTTACAGTCCTTAGCAGTTAAGCAAGACGTTGATGAATCATTTCCTTAGTTTGTAAGACAGATGACATTTGATTCAGGAACTGGAGGAGTCTCTGTTGACCTTTGCTTCTCTCTCTATTCCATTGCTCTACAAGTATTTGTAGCCCAGCATTTATGGGAAACCATGACTACTTAGTACTGTAATGCTTTTTTTGTGTGTGTTAAATTACACCTGAGTACATTAGTATTGCTATCTAAGCAGCAATATTAATCACTACCTGCATTCTTCACAATTTTCTTTAATAAATCTTGTTAATAATTAATGTCATTTTTTTGATAACTGCAAGATAAGCTAGGAAAGATCTAATAACTTTTCTCCAAATGACCTACCAAGGTCTCAAAATCTATTATAATAATTAATGTTTAGCTGTGAAGTTGAACATATTCCACATAATTTTTTAATGTATCCTTCTGATAAGTATTGTTTACAATACCAATGATTAATCAGTGTTATAACTACATGTCCATATGCATAAAGGAAAAACACCCCAAGTGAATTTAAATTTTGCTATTATTAAAGCTAGACAAGAGAAACTGTGAACTGCATATGAGGTAATGGGAAAGAATGCTTGGTAGAGCTGCCTCTGAAGCAAAACTAACACATTCACAGTGATGTATTTGTAACCTGAAGGGCTGCAGTTTCACCATTATGATGATACAGGATGCACTCTAGGGCTACATCTATGATACACTGTAGGGGTCTGTTCACAGAAATGCATGGATGTGATGTGGTTTTCTAAGCAGAGCTGCTTTTAGTCATGTTGCTCATAATATTGTTAATTTAAGTTTTATTAGTATTACTTGTAGTTTATTGTATTAGTATTACTTGTAGTTTGTGCGGTTGAGAAGGACATTATATAGTTGTGCCAGCCCAAAAAAGGTAATTCCTCAATCTTATTTCATTGTAAATTAAAAAATATCTGGATAAAAATATCCTACAGTTTATATTGAGGGTAAAGTTATTTATATCTCTTAGTTTTCTCAATGTAGAAACATTCTGGAAAATAACTAATATATAACAAACATCATTAAAAATTGTTCTCCATTCATTCCAGTACAGAAATTACAGATATAACCAGCTTTAAAATGTATATACATCCAGCTGCAAGGTAGAACGTGACTTAGGAAAAAAACATAGTGTCATCATGTAGAAGTTTTTCTTTAGTAAAATGCTAAAGGACCTGTCAGTCTGCAAGACAAAACTTGTCTAAAAATTTTCATAATTATATGCCAATAGCATCTCTTCATGGAAATTCTTAATCTCAGAATATGAAACGGCCACTTGCAAAACACGAGCTAGGTATTAAAATATTCAAAATCTAATGCCTCTGTGGTCTTATTGTAAAGCACAAAAATTTGAAAAATTATAAAGATTTTTATGATTTTCTTTTTTTGACATATTATTTCAAGGGATTGGGACTTCAGGGATGGTTTCCATAGTGCCCCTTAATCTGTCAATAAATCTCCAGTACAGCTGAATAAAACTATTAAGATCTGTACTACTCACATTAACATTAGGTGAAACAGCAAAGAGAAAAAGAAACTGAAGTGTTTCCTTTTTTTCTTTAATTTCTAAAAGCAAACACTATTTTGGAAGTACTATAGTAATTAATATGTTATTTCCTATTCTTTTTTTCCCTGATTTTCTTTATGTGTACTTTTGTCCTTCTTTATATGTTTCATGTGGTGTTACTGTGACACTATCTGACCATAATTTAAACTCTGAAAGTTTCTAATCAAAACCAGAAAATTATTTGCACTGTGATGCTACATACAGATCCCACAAAGACTCCCAGTCTTGTAACCAGCATATGTAGCATGCATATAATTAGAATGCAGTTCATTTTTTCCCCAAAAGATGTTAAAATGTACAGGACCCTTTGATTTTCATTTTGATGAGAGTGATGTCAGTTGGCAAGCATACTAACGTTATGTCTACAAAAAAACATTGTTGCATTTCCAGAAGTTTCTTTATATTGATTGTAGTTCGTAGTTGCAAAACCTGTAATTCTGGGAGGAAAGAAGGCTTTCTATTCAAACATTACTGTATTCAAAAATATCCATGTTTGAATGCTCTCTGGAATTTTATGTACCACCAGTGATTCAGTAAAATCCCAGCTCTGTTGTAGTAACTCTTTAGGAAGACACTCAACTAGTCCACCATGCTTGGTGTCTTGAGGCACATGCGCCCTTGGTAAATCTTACCAAAAAGTGGGAAGTCGGGTGTCTGTAAAGCTCTGCAAGTCCTGAGCAGAATTTAGTATTCTTTAACTTGCAATTTAAATTCTAAAAGCAAATAAGTTCAAAGTGATGAGGTATAGTGCTAAGGATATATTTCTGATGGTGTTCTGATAAGTTTGTATTATCCTTCCTCTTTAAGAAATAGAACAAATAATTTGTGCTTAAATTATAACTGGTGGTACAAAACTTAACGAAGACTTATTAATCTCTTTGCATCCTGAAATGGTAAGGTAGCTGGAGAGAAGGTCTTATCTCTGTCTTCTTTATTTTGAAGAGAGAATATTCTTTGTTTGAGTTAGTTTAGATTATACTTTCTTAAATTCTTTTTTATTGAAGAGAGAATGTTCTTAACAAGAATTCTGTTTTTATTTATATATATATACATATTTTTTTCAATGTCACCAATTCCTTTTCTTAAGCGTATAATTGTTTTCTTATTTTTTGCCCTTTTTTTGTTATTTTTTGTTATGGGGTTTTTTTTGGTTTTTTTGTTATTTTTTGCTTGACATCCCAGAAGTCCCAGGCGATGTTGATGAGATAAAAAACCAAATAAGATTACCAAGATTTTATGTAAATTTTTTCTTACTATAGTGATCCTGTGATGATGCTTTAGAAGTATCTTATTTGAAAGTAATTTGCTAGGGATATTTGGAACTACAGTGTACAAAATTAAAAGATTTTGTGGTAAATATATTAGTGGTCAGTACCCTTTTGGGGTCTTTTCTAGTCTTCTGAAATACATATCTGGTAGCAGAGAAACATTTCAAGTACAGAAGACAGCAATATGATTGCACTGTTGAATTGTGTGGAGAATATGGTGTAAACCAGTTGCATTATATATGACTGTGTACAATAAAAAGCTGCATTAAAATAAGCAGATTATTATTCTTATTTAAAGAATACTACAAACTGAAATTCTGCTTTCTCTTCAGGGTCAAATACAGATCATTGTGCATCTGAGCCATGTTTACGGTTAACTCATGTGTCATCCCTCCTATTTATATACTTCTACTTCCTCAAATATTCACTTGCTTTGCAGTGTTAAAGTCTGCTATGTGACATTCTGCCCTTTCTTCTACTGCACCGATGCATCATGGTATTATGAAAACAAAGACAAAACTGTCTGCTGAAACCTCTTCCACATTAAGTTCGGTCTGTTTCAGCAAACTGAACTGTTTCATCAAAACTTCCAGGAAAGGAAAGAATCAGAGTAGTTTGAAACAACAGTTCATTTTAGGGACTGATGAAGGATGTGTGTCAGTTGTTGCAGTGCACCTTCTAAACTACCCTGGATTCAGAAAATATGTGGTCTCTTACCAGAAGAAGGAAAAGGATGAAGAATGGTAGTTGTGAGATTATATCCTAAGTTTAGCAGAAAGAGTTTAGCAGTCACTATCTGACAAGCCACTAGTTTAGCTACTGAGGGGTATGTCCAGCATGTTTTCATGTTGCATTCTTTGGGGGTTTACATCTTCTTTATGTTCCACTGAGTTTTTGTTGGGGTGGTCTGAATCAAGGAGGCTAGACATAGAAGCCTATGCAGTTTCTGTATGGCAAGGCAATGCATTGTGTCTCCTAGCCAATAAGGAGGGTGCTGGGGCATGACTTTTTCCAGGTAACTTCATTATATTCTTATGTTTACTTTCAGCTAAAATTAAATATTAAAATATGTCTTCATAATTATGTTTCCTGCCTTACTAGAGTGGAAAGTGTACTGTGTATATAAAATATTAAATCTGTACTGTTCATTTGTGAATAGAAGGTCAGAAGTAAATTAAAAAAAAAGGGTATCTATAACATTTAGGAAACTTTTCTGTTTTAAGAACATGTTTGACAATGGAATGAGATAGGAAGTGACATTTACCTGTCCTTATAGAACGGTATTATATAATAAACACATTTTTCCCAATTCTCATTGGAAATTAGTGTGAAATTGTATGAGGTTTAGAATTATTTAAAATAATATATTCTTCATGTACAATCCTGTATCTTGAAATAGAGATAACCCAGGCATAGAGGAATAAGTAATCTCCATAGATTTCTAAGATTCACATATTTGTCAAATTAAGCTCATTTTAAGTTCCCACTTCTCTGTAATCAATATTAAATCAGGTTTATTTTTTAAAGTACCTGAGCATTTTGAGCTTCAGAAAAGTTGTTCCATCTTACATGTGAATAAGAAAATATACTGTTTAGTTTTATCATTGGATTATAGTCTTATAGTTCAATGAAGTTATTGAATGTTAATTCACCATTACAATAAGCAGCATTGTTTTCAAAATAACGATAGACCATTGTTAAAATAGAACAATTTTAAAATTATGTACTTACCTGTAGTAGAAAATTACATTTTCTTTAATATCATATCAGAATTTACTACTATACTATTATTTTTTAATACTTAAAGTTGGAACACTGCTCTTAGAGATTATAAAATACATAATTTTCCCAGAGAAGAGGATGACATAAAGAAAATATTATCAAAGAAATAAAGTATTCATTCTGAAAATGAGGTATATGCTAAAATTATTTTAAAACTTATTTAAAAAAGGGAAGACAGTGATAGTCTCTAAAACTGTGGTTTCACCACTGCTTTTATATCAGTGTGATCAATGTTAGTAATTTCCTTGTAAAACTTAAATAGAGATGTTTCATTATGGCAATGGAAGCCCAGTTCTTGGAAGTGAGCAGTAGGGGAATATAATGTGGAACTTGATTATCTGTGCTGTGATAAATCTCCTGAGCTCCATCCCCCCTAATATGGTAAAGTCACTTAGGTACTGAGCAGTATCACTGTAAAAACCCACTTTAGAAGAACTCTGTCCTGTCTTGGGGGTCTCATTCCTTGGTTTGATACATAGACTTTTGCAATTAGATGAGGAAGCATTTTAATGTTTAATTTGAAATGATGTCTTTTGTTTTTCTGTTGGACTTTTCATGAGCTGTAATTATTTTTGTCACTAATCAAATCTGAAAAAAAAAAAAAAAAAAAAAAAGGTTGTCCCAATATTTTATGGGGAAAAATGGAGAGGTGTTGTTCTCCAGTTGGTCAGGTCTTCTGATGTTGATTGTAGGGTAAGGTTCAAACAGCTTTTATGCAGGATGCAGAGTAGGGATTAAAACAGTCTCTTCTCTAAAGGACTACCCCAGTCAACTATTAAGCAGAGTTGCTCCATTATTCCTCCTCACTTTTTCTTTCACTCAAAGTTTCTGAATTTGAAAAATCTTTCAGATAAACATTTTAACTGGAAAACATGCTACAAGTGAAACAGCTATAACTGTAAAAATTCCGAATGTTCAAAAAGAAGCCAACTTAACTCTAATTCTTCAATGACACTGCTACAGGTTAATATCTGCTCTGTAATATATTGTTTACTGTATATGATAAAGGTCTAACAATATTAAGCAGTAAGAGTGGTTGAATAGGCTCTTTAAAACAAAAAAAAAAATAATACCAATATGGACCCAAGACTGATGAAAGAAGAAGTTTCTCCACTTCATTGATATCATAGTCATCTCAGCAAAGAACTCTGAATGCTGATATTTCATTGTAGCCCCTTCTGCAGAAACACTAGCTTCAATGCCGGGACCCAGAAGGACATTGGGAAAGAGGGTATAATAAAATGGGGGCATACGAGTAGGTTTATGTATGAAAAGTTAACTACATTATTAATTCAGGGTGGGGTGGTTTTGTTTGTTTGTTTTAATAATTACATTATTTAGGCTGTGCTACCATCATTGGCACTGGACAAATTATAACTAATCTTTGCATTAGATTTAGTCTGTGTAGAACTTAATTGGTCAAATACTAAACTCTTGGCTCAATGTAAGGTGTGTTTTTGGACATAATGAGATTTTGGGTCTAACACGGTAGTTTTTTATTCAGCTGTTAGAGTTGTTTTGTTTTGCTTCTTTTGTTTCTTCTGAGTTTATCCATTTAAGATTATTTGACATTTGAGGAAATTTTTCATCCACATAGGTAGACAGCATTTACTTTCTGCTTTGCATGGTTTAGCAGGACAATTGCATGGGAGAGAAGCCAAGAAATGCCTGGATGCTAATTAAGATGAAATGATCCAGTGAACCTCTATGAAAATTTTGTTGCCAGGTCTATAAGAATCATGTGTAGGTCAGTCAGAAATTAAGTTAAAACCCTTAATAATTTCTTCTTCTATTACCTGTAATATTTTCTAAGAGTTAACACCAAAGCTTTTAAAGTAACTATTTGTTTGACATAAAATATTAGATAGAATATATTAGCTTTCAGGCACAAAATTCTTTATTCGGGTCAAATATTTGATTTTTGGAGAGAAATACATTATTTTTGGCATGGATAGGAAAGCATGGTGTACAGTTGGTCTAAGCAGGTAGACTAAATCTGAAATATTTGGAATGGGTGCACAGAACAGACGAGATCAGGCATTTTTAAAAAATGCTGTATCTACAGTGCAAGCTCACAGTGCCCGTCAGGCTCCTGTACTGAATTAAGGTTTTGTTGTTTCCCTTTGATATGTGACTGGCACTTCCTACTCTAGAGATTTAAAGTCTTCCTTTAACAACGCGTTAAGCAGAGATTTCTCAAAAGGGTGAGTAGCCAACATAGGAAACAATACATTCCGAAAGAAAAGTTACTGACTGTTTGGTGAACAATATAAATTGCTGTTTCTAGATAAGAGACTAGAGAAATACTGAGGTTTGCTGTTCTTCATTGGGCTTTATCGTTCTACAAAAGTAGTTGTGTCTAAAACTCCTCTAAATTTGGATCACATAGAGTAAGTAACCAGTTTCCCCTGCTCTCTGTGAGTTTGGAAAGTCTAAACACATACATGCATTTTAGAAAAGCAGAATTTTTTAAAATGAAATGTTTCACAAAATGTCTGTACAATGTGCTGCTCTTCAACTACCATCTGCTTTCACCAGTTTATGGTCATTTACCTTTCTGAAGAGCTGGTTTGAAAGCAGCTTGAGTATATCACACAGCAGAAATGTTCTGTGGTATAGAAAGATATTTAAATCTAAAAATATAAAAAAACTTGCAGAAAGTCATCAAAAAGAAGTTGCAGAGTTTGAACATTTCCCATGCAATTCCTGTAGATTATGCACACTTCAAGACAACAATCTAAAGATGTATATTTCTTGTTAGAATAGATTGATTGTTTTTTTCTTGCTGTTCAACAAGACAGTGCTTGATCAGTAGGATAGAGCTGATTCGTAACTTGGCTTCACTGTTCTCTTCTTTTGAAGGACCTGCAGGAGGGAGAGAGATGAGAGTAATGGAGTTAGATTGCCCAAGAGGGACAAAGGAGCTTTCAAGTATGGACAATTTAAAGAAGGACAGAGTTGATTTTTATTTTGCATACCAGAGTTTTGGGGGGTTTTTTTGAAAGAGATATACAAAAGGAATCAAAAGTGCCTCCTGGCTTTTGCCGTAGCATCTTTCTAAACCCATAGGGAGAGAGTGACAGAAGGAACAAAAATATCAAAGGAGTAGCACATATGAACTTTTGACTGAAATTAATTTCACTACCTTGTAGGTAACTGCTACTCAATGTGACTGAGAGTTGGGGTTGTACTATATTGCCATGGTACAGAGCAAGCCACCTTTAGGCACACATGTAACTTAAGCTCTGTCACCCAGGTAGAGATTGGTATATCTCCTGAAGTATTAAAATACATGTGGAAAGCTACTCTAATGAACTAATTAAACTTTTGTGTTATCAAAATTGCTAAGAAATATAGATAGGAATTCAAGTCTATTGACTTTTTGGGTCACTAATTCTACATATTGAAGAATGTTTCACATGGGTGGAGCTTCTATTCCTTATTTTGGTGTAGATGAGATGTTCTAAAAAAATATCCTTTCTGAATCCCAAAGCTTGAAAGAACTTTTCTTGGCACACTGCACACCTTTTTAAAAGATGATCAGTTCAGTGATGCTGACAGTTCAATTACAAATGGTTGAGTAGTTCTGCCATTTAGCTGACAAGGGAAAATGAGACTGATTTTAGTGTTTTGGGAGATTTGGAATATGTTAACCTTTCTGAGAAGTTTGTTTAATGTTACCTTTATCCCTACCTGCTTTCCTATAGTTTTCGGTACCTTGTGTTAAGCATGATAAATTCATTATTAGGTATTTGAAGTGAACTTCCTTGGAAACCAAGGAGAAAACACAGGGTTTCCATATGAAAATCTGAGAATTTTGCTTATCACTGTGATATTTTTTTTCTCTCTTCGTCCTCTACCAACAAAACAGAAGATAAAACTTTTTTAAAAAAAAAGTAATAAAATAGGAAATTTTCTACAAAGAAGTTGCACACATCTGTGTATCAGGATTTGACCCTTCTACCAGTTCTAGACAGCTAATTTCCTCTTTTCGGTGAAATGCCTACAGTACTCTTTTCTCACTTGGTGCTTGCTTTTTTTCTCTTTCATTTAAATGAGTTCTGTATTGCTTAGGTATATAATTGCTCATTTCTTCCTTCCTTCCTATCCTCTTTCTTTTTTTTTTTTCATCAAAAAGGGTAGTGCAGACCAAAAATTAACCTTGAGAGAAGTAATGACAAAAGTGGTGTGTAAGCAGGTCGCTAGCTATCTGTGTTTAGATCATCCAGGAATATGTTTTTAAAATAAAAATAAAGGGAGAAATAAAATCACTCTGGATAGCATAAAGCCCAGTTGGATAATTATTAATGGAAATATGACTATTTATTTATTTATTTATTTATTTATTTTGAGAAGCCTCCAATTCTCCTATCCTATCCAGCCACAGCAGGGAGGGGAGGGAGGGGAGCAAAACAGTGGCAGTGTCACTTGGAGAGTCTTAGTGGGAGTACTAAACCAGGGACTATCATTCCTAAAACACTTCACCCTTTTTGAGCAGGTGGTGGGGAGAACAGCAGAAAACATCAAGAAGTTGCTATTTTTTAAATCAGGGGACTAGGTATTAAGTCCATTAAGCTCATAATGTTGAATATTCTTAATAGAATATATGAAGGTACCGTATCACCTCCAGAGTAACAAAACAGGGTTCATAAAATATTGGTGTTGCTTAAGCAGAACTGCAGCACTGTTTTCAGTGAGGCTCTGTAGGACCTGTCTCAGGCTCATGCTGGGACTTCAAATGAGGTCTGAGATTTTGAACCCTTTTGATCATTAAAGGTAGCATGATGTTTTTCTTTATACTAATATTGGTTACTACTAAATTCTCGGTTAGAAGCCGTTATTAAACTGAAGCCTAGAATTTGTAGTCAGTGGCAATATTTGTATATGCATTTAATCTACTGATAATCTCTAGATGATGAAATTGATGGTTTGCAACTGCACCTCCACTCCCATGAAAATTGCTGCACATATTGCTTTGCTCCAGTCAAGATACATGTGTTAATAAGGAGAAGGTAATTTTCAGACAACAAAACACCTTAGGATTCCTTTGTATATATTCAGGAGCTGCTACTATGTTTCAGTGTCTTGCTCTGTATCTGGAGTTTTCAGGGTGCTCCTGAGTTTGGGTTTCCTGTTTTTGATAAATTGCTGCAGTTAAGATTACATGTAATCTCAAAACTAAAATGGTTTGGCTTTTACTGTGTCAATATAGTGGTGGTTATTACAGAAAAATTGCAATAATATGACTGATTCTCTGCAATATTCATAATTTTAAAATTATTATGCCCTGATAGGACTAAGGTATTTACAATATTCATCCTTGTTGCTCTCACTTTTCTATCCTGCATAGAAATATTTGACCCTTGGCTGCACTTCTTGCATTTAGCATGCTCCTGTTTAGAGCCACCCTCTTCTCCTTTCATCTCCATCTTTTTCACTGTTGATTGCTAGATGAATGTGTTTTTTCTTTTCTAGCCCACAGTTGTTGCTACGTCTCTTTATTTTATTATATTATTCTTGATCTCTTACTGGAGCAGAAGTACCATACACAGGAATCAGTAAAAGCAGAACACTGTCATTTTGATTCAAAATAATTTTACACCTGCTGCACGGTCAAGTAATACTTTGTCTGGGATGGATTTCTCTCTGACACCTTATTCCAGGCCACTAAACCTGAGTCACACTCTTTCCTTTTCAAATGGTCAGACCATGTCTCTACTACTCCTGTGGGTATGACACCATGATCTAATGTGACTTCAGCTAGACTCATGCACTGCAATTCTTGTTCCCTGACTGCCAACCAAAAAACAGATTTGACATGTACAGAGTTTTGCTTTTGGAGCTTGTAGGCAGTAAGAATGTGCAATGATAGAGGAATGATTTATGACTTTTTTGTTTGAAGGAGAATAGCATTCAGTATGTTTATGACACACTGTATTAACCATATCTGGCATTTCAGTGAAGCCTGTAGGTAGATATGATGTAGCCTTGCTAAATCCTGCAATTTGCAATGTTTCTTTGGGAACAAAGCGTGTCCTAATTCAAATTGCCCTCACTCTTTCAATATGTCAGATTCTAGATGCTGTGAGGCAGATTATGCAGATGATAAGTATGTATTCTCTTTTTAAAATCTTCCTGTTCTCACATATGGGACTGAGGAATTACAATTTCACAGCTTCAGAAGAGAAGGATATGTTGAACAGAGTTGTAAGTGACTCTCTTGGATCTAGTCCTGTTCGGCATTCAGATACACTACAGGACACCACATAAATATGCCAATTAAAATTAGCTTAAAAAAAAAACAAAACGGAAACACCTACAGATATAGGAAGACAATAAAAAGAAGCCCAAGATTTTATATGATCCTGAATAAGTGCCCCAAAGGGGAGAAAGATGCTACTCAGTAAACAAATTTGCATAAGTAGCATATTTAAAATAATTAGTCACACAATGCAGAGAAATAACTTACCGTATAACTAGGTCAGAAAAGTTTTGAAAAGGATCATGAAATGAAGCAGAAATCAATTCTGTGTCTCCACTGTTGCGCAGATTGTGTAAGCAGAAGTAACTGCCAAAAAATTATGTGAGTAATGCTTCAATGATACTTGGGAGCTGCAAGAGAAATCTGTGTAATTCTGGGCACTCACGTTAAAGAAAGATGCAAACCAGTTAAAAAAGTCCTAATGGACATTAACAACAATGCCCAAAGGTAGCAAAAATGAAGTTCATGAGGAAAGATAGAATGATTTGCGTATATATATGGGTGTGTGTGAGAGAGGGAGAAAAGGAGACAATATGGTCTTCAAGTATATAAAAAGTTTCTTAAAATGGGGAGTACTCTGCATATTCTTGGTGACAACCATAGGTGGTAATGAAAAAAGATTGTAGAGATGGGAGAACTTTTTCTGACAGTGAGGGCAGTGAACACATGCAGAGAGAGGTTGTGGAGCCTTCAGATGTGACATTCTTCGAAAACAAATTGGCTAAATATCTGTCAGGAGGGGTACAAATATAATTCTGTCCCAAGAGCAAGACATTTATATTTTTTTTCTTCTTGCTGTTTCATAAATTCTGATACTTCTGTACTTCTTACATGTATGAATAGCCCAAGTATATGGAAATCTTGAAAAGGACTCCTTTCCAGACAAGTCAAATCTGATGAATGTTGCATCATATAAGAGCAGTGTAAGTGTAAGAAAATTGTCTCTGCCCAGATGTAAACAACTTCGGATTGAAACAGGGGAGAGGAGAATAATTTGACATAGATATAGAAGAACTATCAGTAGGTGTATTCCATCTGTGTTTTTAACTGTAAGAGGAGTTATAGACTCTCTGCTTTTATCACAGTAGAAGTATAAGTCTTCTCCAAACATTGACAGTTTTCTCATAAAAACTTCTTATTTTAGGCCAAATAAATTTTTTTCCTAAGGATTTATTTTACATCATATAAGGATAACTGAAGATTTTGGAAGACAGGCAAATCCTTTAAAGGCTGGTAGCAGGTGACTTCTGGTCTGAAAGTAAGTGTGATTGTGCTGTTTGTGCCATCATTGTCATCATGGAATTATTGTTCCCAGAAAGTCAGTGCTTCAGCATGCACAGTCCATAGCTAAATAATGACTTGAGACCTAAATGACACAGCAAGCAACAATAAAACTGCATGTTTTAGCAATGTGTCAAATAGCTCTCGTCAAAGGGGTTATTTTCTCCAACCTGCAAATATCATGACATTTTTTGTTGAGTTAAAGGGCAGATTTCCCATGCATTTTCTTGCAGAATTATGGCACTTTTTGTATTTACAGATAGTTTATATTTCAGTTTGGCATTTTCCCCTTTGTTCCAAGAATAACACTGAGCTTAATGTTTTTTTTAGTTTATATTCTTTTGTTTGCAGAAATATCTGAAGTTTTAAATCATGAAAAAAATAACCTCTGTAGTTTATTTCTTACTACAGATGTCAACTCTATGTAGAATGCAACTTATCTTTGAAAATACTCAGGATAATAAAAGTAAAGTCTGTGTACAGATTTTTGTGTACAGTGTTAAGCTTTTACTAAGACTTTCATTAGTAAATCAGAGCTTTGTCATAGTTTTGGCTTTTTCTATATTAAAGGTGACCACTTCCTGGTAATGTTAATTTATTTATCAGTATGATTCACTTAAGCAAACACTTTCTTTCTATAATTACAGTATATATTCTGTACTGATTACTTCAATTATTTCAAATTACATCCCCATTATTAATATTTAGTATATGGTTGGGCATTTGAGAATAAATAGACTTTTTCCAATAATCCATAAAACATTTTTTTCAACTGAAGTGGATGATTTTGAGAGCTTTTCAGGTCCCAAGAATTGTAGCTGTAATTTCTTTACTTGTTTTTCCAATTATGTATTTATATGGCAGATGGTAAAATATGTTGATGAAAGACTTAAGGGTAAAGTAACTGAAGATTTAAGTCATAAAATTAATTTTCTGGCTTATTAAAATTAGTTTTCAAGTGAATTCCAGCATAATAGATGGGATTTCATTAAAAATATTATAAAGAGCACTACAGCTTTGATTCGGAAAAAGAAATTTGCAAATCTTTTAAAAGAAACATTGTTTTCTGAGGTCACAAAACACTTTCATTACTAGTTACTGGAAATAATGTCGAAAAGGAACTGTGCTCTTTACAGTAGCAGAGAAGAACCACTGCCGAGTATTTAAATGGAAGATTTTTATAGTTATAGTCCTGTGGTCTGTAAATTAACCGTTACAATTCTACTAAATATAAGAAAAGGTAGTAGGCTAAAGTTGTTTTGCATCATAGACACTGAGAAAATAATGTGAACTATTTAGCTAGAACTATTTAGCCATTAGAGACTGTTGGGTTCACAGAATTCCAGAATAGTCCAAGCTGGAAGTACTTCTTGGTTATTGTATATAGGCAGACAAATAGAAGAATCCACAAAATCTAGTTTTTCAGAGAGCTACATCATGCACCTAGTACTGTCTTTCATAAAGAGATTTTTAGTTCCATAAGAGAAAAAGCATGAAAAACAAGTATCTGGAAAGACTATTTTAAGAGAAGCTCAATAGTAATTCAGGAAATTTTATATTACCCCATCTTACTTCCCAAAAACCTCACCATGTTTTTGTTAGAATTGTTTGAGTGACTCAAGAAAGAAGCTTTTGTTAGAAAGTACAAAATGAATCTATAATACTGGTATAAGCATTATAACAGTACAATATACAATAATGAAATTTGATACATATTTGTGTGCTCTATAGGGATTGCTGTAAAACATAAATCAAACATATTTAAGAATATTTAGAAAAAAAATTAAACAAAAACCAGAATAAGACATGAAAAGTGTATTTATAAAAATGAATCTCTTGGAGCTGTTTCCCCAGTCTGATCCTTGTGTACATCTCACTGCCACAATTTACGCTTGCTTACCCTTGAAAATGAGGCTGCAAATTGAATACAGTACATATATTTGTTCAGCTGCTTTTGTCCTGTTTTCTATGAGGTGTATTTACATTTATATTCAGTAAAAAAGGCAATAATGATCATTGGTTCTGTTAAATAAAACATAACCTTTTTAATCTGCTGAAAAATCAGCAGAGAAAACCAGTAATGTAGCAAAACTTTAATTAGGTCCATCCAGTGCGACAGCAATCACACTTGTTCTTCCCCTCACCTTTTTCCACACCCGACAGACTTTTTTTTTAATTATCTCCCTGTAGAATGGACCTCAAAAAGCAAAAATCAGCTTTGTGTCTGTGAACCCCAAATCCCATTGGAAGTAGTGGTAAAAGCCCACTTATACAGTGGGAGTAGGACACATTTTTGAAAAAGGTGGTTAAGCATGTCAGGTAGAAATGCCTTCTACTATGTCTTTTTAACACACTTCCTTCCTTGGTTTCAAGTCTGGTTTAAGTTCGCAATCAAACTGAAGGTAACTAGGTACTGAAGGTAACTAATACTCTATGGAGCACAACCTGTGGTCTGCAGAAGAGCTAAGGTGTAAAAAGCCAGAATAGATGACCAGTAACTGGCTGTTTGTTGAAGTTCAGACATCTATGCTGGAAAAATCGAAGACTTTTGTGGCTTTTGATATTCTAATAAATGGAGATATTTTTGTCTCAGGCCACTTGTTTTAGTTCATTCTACATTAACTTGGCCTTAAAGCCCTGGCATCCATGTGTCTTTGGGTGGAGTGTGTTCAGAATGAACTAATGAGAAGACACAAGCAGTCTCAGTGAAGGCAGACCCTCATGTAGCAATATATATCAATGTCTGGAACAAATCATGTCAGTATCTAATTCAGTCTGATGGGATGATCCCTTCACATCAGTTTGTTCATTTTAGAAGGTACATTCTGAAAAATATCAAAGAGAAGTGTGTAATCAATAGTGCTATCGATGTAAACAATACTTCAAAGTCAAAGACTTTTAGAAGTCTATTATTCTAGTTTTCATTTATTCTCTTTCAACAAAAAGAAATCCAAGATGGAAGTTCTCAAAAAACTAAAATAATCCTATGAATTTTATTTTCCTTCTGCTAGTAAAGTTTCAAGCAATTTCATTGGAAAAGTTTGATCTACTCTAGCAAAGGAGATTTTTTTTCTATAGGGAACTGAAAGTCAAAGATTTTATGGGACAATTTGCATTTTCCTCCCAATTATTAATGTAAAAATCTCTCCAGATTACTGAATCCTCACTCTGGCTTTTTTATTATGTATTTAATGTAAAAATAAAATATTTCTGAATATGAATATTACATAAATGTAAAAGCAGTTTTATGGAAGAGCAGGAATCAGAATGGGAACAGTTCCAGGCGTGGAAAAAGATACACAACAATTGAAAGGACTTTATTATATGGACTTTACAGTTATTATATGATTTCATTGTACGTTACCCCTACAAGTTGTAACTGCCCAGGCATGTCCAGGCATGCCACGAGCTGTCTGCTCCCTGCTTCCCCATTCGTCCTTTCCTCTCCCAGTTCCTCCCCAGTTCCTCCCTCTTCGCTCGAGTCCCTACTCCCATTCATTCCCCTGGTTGTCTGTCTCATGCTCCACCGCATTTTCTGGTGCATTCCATGCCAGAGCTTATATAAACCCCGCACACGTTCAATAAAGGGGCCATTGCACCTTCACCTCGCTCGGACTCTTTTGTGCAGTGTCGCTGTCCCACACTCCTTCCCCCTCGGACCATGGTAGAGTATTTTGATATGAAAATACATATATATATATATATATAGTAGTTGTTAACTTCTCCTCATAAGATTTAATAAAAAAATTTCTCTTGCAAATTTACTGTTAATCTTGTAAGAGTTAAGGTGTCAGTAGATTTAAAATCTCTTAAATTTTAATTGATCACTAGTCATTGATAGCATGAATATCACGTCTTAAGAATGGTTCCAACATATGAAGTAACATGGTGACTGTAAGGGCTTTTACCACTAAGTATATCCATAACTTTCTGTTAAGTTGAAAGTTGTGACTGTAAATGTCCTTATGGTCCAAATGTGCATCTTTCCCCCCTCATTGACACTTCTCTTTAAATAAATTTTAGGAACATTGAAAGAAAAGCATTTTACACCCACAGAAGGTCCAAGAGGGTGATCGAGAGTTCACCAAAATCATTAGGAATTTACAGCAGATTTTTATTTGGGCTGTATCTCTCCACTGCAGTACTGAGTGGACTGTTCATCTGGTATTCAGAAATAAAAATCACACATATGCTACAATGAATGTTTTTCTTGATATCACATAGCCCTTAATAAAATGTTGCTATTTTAGGGGCTACTTTTACCAAAAATTCTTGGTGCTACACAGTAGACCTACTAGTCTGATGGAACAACACATTGGTAAAAAAAATCTTTCTCAAACATGCACTAGTCATTAAGTTATCAACAAGTATCACAGCTGTGTATGCTGTCACATAGTCCATTTGTACAGCTGTGGGAGTGAAGTGCCAAGGAACTGCCTCAGATGTTTTGTGTCTTTCTGCCTCAAACCGCGTGTCTGCAACACCACACAGGTCTGCAGCACTCCTGTGATGAGAAACAAGGTTCTTAAGAGGCATAATACATAAATGCCTATGTTATTCAGCTTCACTTCTAAAATAATTTACTGCTTGCTCAGTCTGCTTGTGGCAGTCTAGACATTTTGCTTCTAAGGAAAGATTTCTGCTCTTGGGGAAAATGGGATTGACTGCAAGGCAGACATTGCAAACATCTGAAAGATAGTTTGAGGCTTGATTATTTCTTCCAAGATCTGAACAGAGTGGCAGCCAGAGAGGTTGTTTCTAGTTA
Organism: Lepidothrix coronata; assembly: GCF_001604755.1. Taxonomy (NCBI): domain Eukaryota; kingdom Metazoa; phylum Chordata; class Aves; order Passeriformes; family Pipridae; genus Lepidothrix; species Lepidothrix coronata. Next base: position 6,006,790 of record NW_016690195.1, read on the forward strand.
TTCCCTCTTAGCTGTCCATTACTCAGGGGAGTGATTCTTGTTTCCCTGTTCTCCCTTTGAAAATCTGTTGGCTTTAGTGTACCTGTAGGTACCACTGGGAATCATTGTATTATGTCACTTTTTTCTCCACATATAAAAGTGCATATTTGCAGGGATTTATACAGTAAAATCAGTCAAGAAATTTGCTGTTACAAAATAGATAGCCTTTGGGTTTTTTCTGCAACTATTTAATACATGATTATATTTGAGTTAACTTCCTTATTATACTCCTCCCGCCTGTCAGTTTCCAGAATTCATGTTTTCATTCTCTCTTTTCAATGTTCCTTTTTGTCTTTTACTCTCTTCCACATTTCCCAGGGATTTACGACATCAGAGAAATGATGGCACAGATATTGCCATTCCTAGTTTTCCTTTAACAGAATGTCAGCAGGGAATGTCTCAACCATCTTGTGTGCTTTACAGGGAGTGTAGACTGCTTGTCCCACTGAATTCAGCTTTCCATTATTCACTTTACTGTCATGTAATACTTTGATTAGTGTGTCTGTATTTAATCTAGAAAAACTGTTTGCTTCTTGCCCAGAGTTATTTACTTTCCTTAATAATATCTTATGAAGAACCTTAGAAAAATATAAATGATATATATATATATACAGAGTCACCTTTATTGCATGTTTTACTTTTGTTCCTTCATACTAGAAAATCTTTACACCCTGCCTGGATTTATATATGTGTGCATAAAAACCACAGTTATCTATGATACCACATCAATATAATTTCTGCTCAGTACATTTCCATTTTACTATTTTTGCTATGAAATTTCAAATAGTATATTTAAGAAGATCACGACAGACACAACTATAAAAATAATTTTCCTATTTCCAGTCAAATATTACAAAAGAAATTTGCCCAGGGTTGTTTGTCAAATCATACCAGAATTACACAGTGTGCAGTGCCTCAGTTTCTCTGTGAAGGCAAAATCAGTGACACACATTCTGAGTATGTGCTGAATGAGGTCCACCCCACCACTGTAGCTTGACACAGTTTCAAATTTGGTTAATGGACTCAGGTCTTTTGCTGAAATCTGGATGGCTCCACAGTAGGACACTCAGGTGTTTTTAAAACAAATTCCCGAAGGGTAATGGGAAGGTATTATTCATTTAGAAGAACTGCTGCGTTTGAGCTGGTCCTGAGTATTTTCATAACAATATTTTAGAGTTAATAATGCCTATTACAAAATAGAGCTCTGGGAAAAGAGTGTAAAGAACCAACTGTCTCTGCAAGATAGAGCTTTGCTAAATGGAAGCTGATTTAAGCTGGAGGTAAGATATAGCACTTAATCTGTATGGACTAAATCAAGGTTGTTACTGTATAAAACCAGGAAAGCTTTGCAATTAAGTGAAGTTAGGTGGACACTACAGCAGACACTACTGAAGTCAGCTTAGTTTTGCTTGGCACTTTGCTTGGCACTTTGCTTGGCACTTTAAATTCTAACCTGTGGGGAAGGAGGCTGTCTTGTATAATAGCTATTTGTATCTCTTTCTTAAAAAGCATGCTTAGTCCCAATAGCCTCTGCACAGACCCAGTCTTGGTGTATCATTTTCTCTGGAACAATTAGTACACAGTCCAGGAAAAAATACTTATAGTTGAAAGAAGTAAGTAAGAGCTGGATAACAATTAACTAAGAACTTAGTCCCCACTATGGAATAACCAGGGAAGGAAGATGGTGTGTAATGGTCTTCTGTTATTTTATGTTCTCATGAATAAAATTTTAAAAGCATATTGTTACCAATGAGATTTTACTGTATTTGGACTACTGATATCATTCTGACAGGACTAAAGATAGATAGTTTTTAGGTTTTGATCATATTAAGATTTTAATTTGACTAAGAATAAATTCCTAGCTTCATACATAAAATGTGTTCCCAGGGCAGAGTTGTTTTCAAAGTGTTTTCCAACAACAAAAAAACAAGTACTACCTAGAGCCTGATAATCCAGGCAGGTTTTTACCCTCCTGGTAGTCCAGACATCCAGACGTCTTTGCTTGGATGCAAGAATATTGGGAGAGTGTCAAATGCACTATTAAAGTCAAGGTAATGAATTTTGACTGCTCTCTGTTAATTCGTGGATCCAATCACTTTTATCTGTGATAAATTTTAGCTCTGTGATCTTACTGTGACAGTTCTATGATCTTATTCTTGATAAATCCATGCTAGCTGGTTCCAGTAACCCGTCTTTCCTTCATGTGACTAGGATGGCCTGGACCGGAATGTCCTAGGGACTGAAGTCTGGCTAACCACTCTTGTATCCTTACTCACCACTCATACTTCTTGTCCCAGTTTGAAGATAGGTGCAAGATTTTCTTCTGTTACTGGGGACTCTCCTTGTCTTCACAACGTCTCAAATGTGACAGAAGAAAGTGTCACAATGACATCAGTTGTCTCTCAGTACTTTGGTATCCATTCTATCTGGTCCCACAGGGTTACAGTGGTTGAGAATACCACTCTTATCTAAAAGAAAGTAAACTCAAATTTATGGTTCAAATACACACTTGATTTGTTACAGAGTTCCACGGGGCCTCTCAGAGCAGTGGATCTTCTCAGATACAGTAAGAAATGCAATAACTAGACATAATGAGATTTGATAAGGATAAAGTTTTCACCCTATTTCTGAATTGCTTGACTTTACCCAGCCTAGAAGATATCACGTGTATCTTTCAATAAATCCTTTTTCTTTTTTATATGCCTGGGTATAGACTCAGCACTAGTTATCTTGAAAATAAATCAAACATCTAGCTGAATCTGCACTGCATCAACATTCTGTTTTCCTAATATCCCCTAGTGAAATGAAATAAAAGTTGTCTGAAGTGTATACTTTAAAGGGAAACTATATAATATTTGTTTTCTATGTTCATAGATAATGATGGCAACAGGGAGAAGTGAAAGCATTTCTGCCTTAACTAACTATTTCCTGGTCTATTTAAAAAGAGGATTTTTTTTTTTTTACCATGTGAGAGGACAAATGTACTATTATAATTTTTCCATAATAAGGTATGAATTACGTCTGGTTGAGATGGAGTTCATTTCCCCATAGCAACCCTCATAGAGCTATGCTTTGCCTTGGTAGCTAGAAAGGCTGTGATACATCAGTGTTTTGGATACTGCTGAGCAGTGCTTACACAGCACCAAAACCAACTCTCCAACATTTACCCCTTAACAGTAGTCTGGGGTTGGGGAAGGTCTTGGAAGGGGACATAACCAGGACAGATCACCTAAACTGACCAAAGGAATATTCCAAACCATGTGACATCTGCTCAGCAATAAAAGCTAAGGGAAAGGAGAGGAAAAGGGTGGTATTTATTATAATGTTTGTCATTTGGAGCCACCATTATGCGTACTGAAGCCTTACATCCCAAAACATGGCTGGACATCGCCTCCTGATGGGAAAGTGGAGAATAATTCTTTTATTTTTCTTTGCTTCCATGTGTGACCTTTGCTTTTGTTTTATAGAATTGTTTTTATCTTGGCCCATGAGGTTTTTTCCATCATATTTTCTCCCTGCCCCGTCCTGCTGAGGAGGCTGATAGAGTGGCTTGGCACCTGGCATCCAGCCAAGGTCAAGTCATCACAGTTGTTAGATTATGGATTTAGTTTGCTTAATATAGCTTTGCTAATTGATATGATAAACCTTTCATAATTATAATCAGAATTTGAGTTACTGCATTTGTGTCATTATTGTGTTTGCTACTGCCGGCTCACTTGCAACAATGCGTGTGAGCATTAGGGACTGATTCAGATGTTCACATTGTGAATGAAATAGCTGTTCACATTCAAAGATACTAAATCTATAGTTTCATTATATTCAAATCAGAGCAGAAGGATAGTTTAGTTACTGCATATCAACACTAAGTTACACAAAAGCTTTTCTCCTCAAACTGTCTATAATCTCTAATTTTTAATATGCATAGACACCAGGGAGCCAAATCAACATATTCCAAATAAACAAATGAAGCAAAAAGATGTTTTCCAATCCTAATTCTCTGTTATTCTTAATTTTGTATAAATGCTGGTAGTCTCAGAAAAAAATTGCATAGCCAAGATACAAGAAGAGGGGAGACCTCACAGTATTACAAAACTGGGGCTTTTTGTCACAGACTGTCCACAGTTACTGGTTTATTATTCCACATCCCAGAGTCCTGGGGAGCTAGTGATTACACTGAGGCAGATCTGTGAATAGTAACTAGGGAAACCATACCTATTGTGTGTCCTGCAATTTGTCTGGAGGCTGGCCCCCCCTGAGCTGAGTCTATCTGGATCAGGAACAAGAGGCCCTTAAGAAGCTTGGAACACAGGGGAGGTTACCTTGCCTGATTCACTCTGCTCGTTTGCCATCTGCCTATTATTGGCCCAACTAAGACTATATTGTACAAAAGTGCTACTTCCAGTACCAAACTAGTAATTTAAACTAGTTCAACTTCTTCTGTGCTTTCTTGCAGTCCAGTCTATCCTGTGGATTTTACAATTGCAATCTTACTTTTTTTTTCTTGGTGGAAAAAAAAAAGACATTCAACATTACTACTTTTTTGTAATATTTAATCTTGTTTTTTTCCTTCCCCCAAATATAATTCAAATGTTCCTTTTGAAAGAAATAGTTCTAGGATGTATTTTATTCAGGTTTAAACCATAACTATCAAAAACCACTCTTGAAATATTATATGTTGATTTCTTAACTGTATTTGCATTCTTATTTGCTGAAATCTTAAAATTTAATGTTCTGTCAAGGATTCAGAGCTAACAGATCTGGTTTGCTTTGTCTCATAAGCTGTCTGTGCACTTTGTGACACCCTGTGACAAATAGCATTGTGTACATGATAGCCTACATGCAGTATCTGCTGAACAACATGAACATCAACACAACACAGATAATGTGTGCCTTGTGCTGGGGAAATATCTGCTGGAAGACAGTGACATTAGGATGGAAATATTAAATGTTTGAAGTTGGGCAGAAAAGAATAATTAGTTCAGAGCAGTTAACTGCTTTATTTAAGAGATGATGGATAACTCAGTATCATTTTGTTGTCAAGCGAAATCTGAGTGATTTGTTAGTAGCTGGCAGCTTAATGGCTCCAGTGTCCGAGAGATCAGGGATATCTTGGTGCTCACGTCAGAACGGGGAATGCAGCTCTCTCAGCGAGCCTTCAGGTATTCAGTGAATTAGGAAAGTGATTTCCTTTATATCACCTGAGGAAAGCAGATAAACTCAAGGTGACTGGTAATTAACAGTGGAGATGGCATAAGTTTTATTATGATGGCTTTCAAATATTTCACATGTTAGTGAAGGACTTTCAAATTCCAGAAAAAAAGTAAACTAGTTTTGCCAATACCATTATGGAGTAAAGGTTGTGGGGTTTATTAAAAACATGTTTTTGCTGAAAGTAAATCTATTTAATCTCCTCTTTTTGATAGAAATATTCAAGATCATGTTAGAAAACATGACAGGAAATCTGACTCAAATATCTACAATAAACAGTTCTGTAAAATACAGAATTCTAATTTTGAAAGCCTGAGTAGGGCTTTATGTAATTCTCAACACCAAATATTTCAACAAAGAACTTAATCAAAGGTATTAGTTAGAAATAATAGCAACTTTGTGAACAAAAAAATACTTAAATCTGAGTAATTTCTAGAAGTATTTTGTTCAGGTTGACTGTCTTCTTCTAAAATAATAGTAACAACAATAAAAATTATAAAAAAGACAATTTCTGTGTGTGTGTGTGTGTGTGTGTGAAATGTTCTGTAATAATGAGATACCTGTACTGGCCAGGAGATAACTTTAAATGTAGGAAAATAAGATTAGATGAAATTCACAAAGCATCTTTAAAAATAGAATTGACTCTAAATCAAGTTGTTACCTAGTTCAAAATGATATCACAGGTAATTGTGTTAGTATTATCAATATTTGTTGGCTTTGATATTAATGTGTTTTTCAGAAATGCATAAAACTGTTCATTAATAAAGAGTTGCTGTTAAGTTAGAAATTAATCCTGTGTTTGCTTCCTCATATTGTCTTCAAAGTCAGCATACTGTAGATGGATGTCTTCAAATCGTATCAAGGAATCAGTAAAATCCCAAGTCACTAGCAGTTGCCATTCTCTCATAATAATAAGACAAATACCTTTCCTGTAAATAAAAACAATTTTGTACTTTTATTCCTAGGTAAAAGCTAATTTGGTTAAAGCTGATAAAAATATATTATTACTCTGACATCATGCAGGATGAGATATTAGTGAATATGCCAAGAAGAGACAATGCATAATTATGGTATTGTGTACATTTTTGTACTGAATGTTCTTGGCACTGTAGCAGTCATAAACTGGTAAACTTGAAACTCTTTGATGCAATGGGCACAGGAAAGAATTTCCTATTCATTAATGTAACTGCTGAAGTGTCAGTAATCAAGAAAGATTATAGCATCACACTTTTATAATACAATAGTGATGATACAAATTACATTACTTCAAAGATCTCCAAAGTTGAAATGACAAGCAAGCTACACATCTATTTTTGTGGCAAGTTAAATGCTTTAACCATCAATACAACAATCCTGCCACATCAGTTTCATTAATTATCTTAAGTGGAGCTGCAATGACTTAAAATAATTAAGGATTTACCCCTGCATGTTGTTACAGGGATGACAAAGTATACAGGACATGTATACTGGTCTTAGGACCAGTATATGGTTTTAGGACCATATTGTTACTTCTTTTGGTAGATTGGAAAGGATTAAGTAATAACATTGTAAATTGTTTCTCACTCCAAGTAACCATAGCACAGATATCAGCACAAGTATCCTGTGCAATGGAGTAAGGTCAAATTGAGCAGTTGTCATATCTAGTTTTATTATTGTTTCCAAGTCACATTATTTTACTGTATAAACTGTGCTGTTTGTGGTTTCTCCTTTTCTTAATTTGCTTGGAAGGCATTGCCTGCCAAATAAAAGGTCACATAAAATGGGTTAGTGTAATAGAGCAGTGATCCTGTACAAAGTATCTTCTGTGGTAGGAATCTACATTAGTTCATAAATAAACATGTTATTGTGATGTTGGCCGCATAGTGAACACTTATAAACATAAATTCAAATGAGAAAAAAAAGGCAGTACAGTATAGAAAAGTCTAGAAGATAAGCATTGTGAAGTACTCTGTAGACTTGCACTTGCTTCTGTCTTCACTAAATATGTGCAGCAAAATTGAAATATAGATGGTGTTTGAACTCTGCAAGCAACAAAGCTTCTAATATAATATTTATTTTTTTCACTATAGTTGTATTTAAAATAATGTATGCAGACATACATTATTTTGTATGTCTTTGTAATGTGCTTTGAATCAAGCCTTTACCTAAAGGAAAATAAATTTTTTCTCAAAAATGTTTCTTATAAACAGACGGCACTGAATATTAAGTTCTGCCATTCTGTTCTAATTCTCCTGCTCCCTACTAATGTATGTTGTTTTGGCTTCCTGGTGTTCATGAGTAAAGAAAAGGCATTATAATAAAGAATATCTGAATATATTCCATTTCTATCACTGCAATATCTAAAGTATAGAGAAAATAAATCAGATGTAGGGATTTTATAGAATCATTATGTTATACTAGACCTTAAACATCACCTTAGTTCCAACTGCTCTGTCTCAATCAGGAACACCTTCCACTGGACTAAGTTGCTCAAAGCCCCGCCCAACCTGGCCTTGAACACTTCCAGGGATGGGGCGTCCACAGAGTCTCTGGGAAATCTGTTCCAGTGTCTTACCACCCTCATAGCAAAAAATATTTTCCTAATATCCAATCTAAACCTACCATCTTTCAGTTTGAATCCATTCCCTCTTGTTGTGTCACTACATGACCTCAGAAAAAGTCTCTCTCCAGCTTTTCTGTAGATCCTGGAGCCTTTTCCATGCTGAACAACCTCAACTCTCTCAGCCTGTCTTCATAGCAGAGGTGCTCCAGCTGTCTGACCACACGTGTCCCTCCTCTGGATTCATTTCAACAGGTCCATGTCCTTCTATGTTGGGGGCCCCAGAACTGGACATAATATTCCAAGTGGTGTTTCATAAGAGTAGAGTAGGGGAGGAGAACCAACTCCCTCCACCTGCTGGAAATGCTTCCTTTGATATACCCCAGAGTAGGCTTTCTGGGCTATAAACACATCTTACTGGATCATGTTGAGCTTCTCATCCAGCAACATCCCTGAGTTCTTCTCCTCAGGGCAGCTCTCAATTCATTCTACACCTTCTCTCTGTATTTTTGCTTGAGATTTCCTCAATTTTAATTTCTTCAATCTAACATCAGAATTTTAACAAGAAACATCAGATAATAGAGGGATTCCAGTAAACTCTAGGAAAGGGTAACACAGCCCATAAAATTAATATGTCCAGAAGCACCTTGCTTCCTTGTTTGTTTTATTGTTCAGGGTTTGGGCCCTAAATCTGAAAGGACATTGGAAGTCCAGTGATTATTTGTGCTTATGTAGTTACCAGTCTATTTTATTTCTTGCACAATACTACTTACAGTATTTGGAACTAACACTACTTTAGAGAAAACTGAGGAGAGCTAAACAAGAACCTATAAAAGAAGGTCAATACTGACAGCAATACCTATATATATATATACACACATATAAATACATATTTATATAGGGAAATCATTATTATGATGAGATATATAAACCACTTTTAAATTAGAATAATATAGATGTGAAAAATCCTAAAATTTAAAATTCTCAGTTATATTTCTTCAAAAGATTAAAATGGATAATGAAAACCTATATGATATTTAATTATTAGTCCTAAATTTTCCTTGTCATATACCAGGGTGCTTTCAAATTATGTTGTCTTTGCATTCTAATTATTTTTTGAGCTTAAAAAGCCTAAATCCACAACTCTGTCCTCTTTTCTGTAGTTTGCTTCAGTTGAAATCTCACCAAGAATAAAATCTAGCATATTATCTCTTTAACATCACTTTTGTCTGTAATAATTTTAAATTCTTTTATTGGGGGGGAGAAAAATGAGAGAAATGTAACTCAATTGTTTTGCTTTATTATTTAGATTTTTTTTTTTCCAGTGGATCAAAAAGTGTCCATCTTAATTCTTTTTTTTTGCCTGATTGTGCTCCTCCTGAACTGCATGACAAAGTTTTCGATGTCTTTTAATAACCTTACATAAAATGAGAATTCAAGTTTCATTTTGATGGGTTTAATATAGGAACCAGGATGAAATAAAGTAGAAATGAAACAGAGGAGCTCATTGCTGCAGTATGGTCTAGAAACTAAAAATATGAAAAGGTTTGGAGAACAATTAATTATCTGCTAAACACAATAGTCTAAATATATTCTTTGGCTCAGAAAGTCTGTAATTGCCGAGCACTGGACACTCATTATCCGTCAGATAATTCTAGATTTTCTATGGACTTTTTTAGAATCTTTTTTTTTCATTCAACACCATTTTCTACACATCACGAATCACCATTTCAATTCTGTTATTAAAAATTGAAAAGAAAACCAGGATTTAACAATCAAAAATGTCTCATAGACATGAGTTCCCTCAATTTTAAGCAAGCTTTTTGTTATTCTCCAACAGCCTTTTTATTATGATCCTTCAAAAAGTAATATTCTTAATACAGGTGCTACTGCTGATGTAAAAGCTTTAAAATAATGACCACTTGGTGAAAGGAATTTTAAATGCAAAATATTCTACAATTATTTGCTCTTTAATATTTTGATTTCTTCTTGAATATAAGTACCTAACAAAAGGGAAAATGATAACTATTACTAAAATGATCTATTTATGACCTATTTAATCTCATCAAATTGTTACATTTCAGTTAACTGCATTATCTGAGTTCCCTCATCTGATCTGTTTCTACATGTTGAACCTTAACATGGCCTTAAACTCACATCCAGTATAACAGAATGCTCCTTCCACAGGAAGGAGTGTCACTAAGAGCAAAGCTGACCTTAAATTTTTAGGCAAAATATATTTTTCATGTAATCTGAAATGTTTCATTAGAAATAGCATAGCTCTTAGTGCCATCACACCTTACATGGTAATGTTCCCTTTATATGTTATAATGTGAAAGTCCTTACCAGCAGAATTAGATTTTTTATACTTATAGAGTGTTGGACATATGTAATGTGCATCTTTTTTTTTTTTTTAATCTGCTGGACAAAATTCTCTACATATTTTTTTTTGGCAGGTACAACTTAAAATTTGTCTTAATTATATTACATCAGTTTGAATCTACTTTGTATTGAATTGTATGGTCCAGTTTTGTTTAATCATGTTAAAGAAAACAAAGAAAAAATAATGAATATAGGCTTCTAAAGAAAATCATTTTAAGAAATGAAGAATTTTTAGTGCTGTTTCATCAGAGGAGATGTGTCTGATCTCACTAAATAGTCTGACAGCATCAGCCGACAGAGCAAGTAGATATCGAAGGGTTAAGACCCAGAAATACATCATTTATGAGAGTCGTAAAAAGGAATGAAAGACCATAGTAAAAGTGGCTGATAATATTGCTGATGCCACTGCGGAGTGAATCAGCTAATACTTCTTCAGAACTAAGTGAATAACAAGAAGGAATCTAACAGATTTGTGGTGTCTTGAAGAATTCAGCTTTGGAGTGAGCATGAGCTAATTGACATAAAATATGGTTTGGTTTGGAGTCATTTTTGATTTTATTTAATTTACTTTGGTTCTTTCTGTATTCATTTGTAGTGCCTAGGAAGCTTAAAAACACAACTCTTTTTGGCATTCCACAAAAGCTGTTTCCATAAACCACTTATGTTGTTTCGTGTGTGTCTGCATTCCTTCAGATATCTCCGGTGAATTGTAGGATATATGAGAAACAAAAGAGAAATAATACTAAAGACTACAGCTGCAACACCTTTTATACAACCGCTCAGTTACACAATCTCAGTTGCGACTTTTTCCCAGATATCTTGCCTTTTTTCTTGTTTTGCTAACTATGGTCTAGACCATTTATGAATAAAGCATAAATGCAGTCAGGTGCCTGTTTTATGACAGAATATCACTATCAGTCTCCACTATCACAGTTCAGTACCTGTGTGATCCAATTGGAGATGCAATACAAAGAAGAACCATATCAATGTTCAAGTGGTAACTAACTGTAGGGTTTGTCTTGGTAGAAAAATAGTATTATTGTTGCCAGCAGAAAAGGATTAATAATTTATTTTTATTTTTTTAAATACTCAGGAGGGCATTTTAATGGGATCTTTTGGTGCTTCAGATGCTTGACTTCTACTGGCCAGCATCTCCCAAGTAAACAAATGTAGCAATAAGCTTTACATAAAAATCCTTACAAATTTTTTAAGGGTGAGGCAGTACCCTTAAACAGGAAAAACACATGCACTTGTCATTAACCTTGACAGGAAACTTTATGTACATTTTTAAAATCTCTTGAAAAAGGGGAAGATTTTTGTTTCCTTCTATTTTTTAGACATAAATTTAAACCATAAACAATTAGAGGTATGAATGAATAAATATGTCTTAAGGCATTAGTAAATGAGAAAATCTTGTTCCATATTAGAAAATAAATACAGAAAACCAGAATGCACAACTCTAACTAGATCATTCTATTTATCTCCCCGTGAGGAAAAGATGTCACATAAAATCTTTCAAATACTTTTTTAGGTCCAAAATTCAGGATAGACTATAATTTATCCTGACCTATTCCCGCTGGTAAATTGAGATCCTAACCACTAGGCTAAACAGCTATGAACATACTATATTCTTAAAAGTTATGTTTCAATGGCATGCAATAATATTAGCAATGTACTTGGGGCTGTGTAATTCAAAGCAAAAACAATTACAGAAATAGATCAAACAAGAGTTCAGTTTAAAACACAGCAATTAAATAGAAAAGTAGGAATGATATTTTGCTTATGAATAAAAATAGGCAAAGCTTTCAAGGATATTAAATAACTGCCCCAACTTTCTAGATATTGCAAATTAACATCAGATTGAAATTTGAAATCATATATCAAATATGCAAATTAATGCATTTGATACTACTGTTAAGTTACAGGTCTATATCAAATTACTGGTAGCTGATGAGGGATGAGGTTCAACAAGGCCAAGTGCCGGGTCCTGCGCTTTGGCCACAACAACCCCATGCAGTGCTACAGGTTGGGGACAGAGTGGCTGGAGAGCAGCCAGGCAGAAAGGGACCTGGGAGTTTGGATTGACAGGAAGCTGAACATGAGCCAGCAGTGTGCCCAGGTGGCCAAGAAGGCCAATGGCATCCTGGCCTGGATCAGGAACAGTGTGGCCAGCAGAACCAAGAAAGTGATTCTGCCCCTGTACTCAGCGCTGGTGAGGCCACATCTCGAGTACTGTGTCCAGTTCTGGGCCCCTCAGTTCAGGAAGGATATTGAGGTGCTGGAGCAGGTCCAGAGGAGAGCAACAAGGCTGGTGAAGGGACTCAAGCACAAGTCCTATAAGGAGAGGCTGAGGGAGCTGGGGCTGTTCAGCCTGGAGAAGAGGAGGCTCAGGGGAGACCTCATCATTCTCTAGAACTACCTGAAAGGAGGTTGTAGCCAGGTGGGGATTAGTCTCTTCTCCCAGGCAACTATCAGCAAGACAAGAGGGCATGATTTTAAGTTGTGCTAGGGGAGGCTTAGGTTAGATATTAGAAAGAATTTCTTTACAGAGAGAGTAATCAGACATTGGAATGGGCTGCCCGGGGAAGTAGTGGATTCTCCGTCCCTGGAGGTTTTTAAGATGAGACTGGATGTGGCACTTAGTGCCATGGTCTAGTAACCGCTGCGGTAGTGGATCAAGGGTTGGACTTGATGATCTCGGAGGTCACTTCCAACGCAGCTGATCCTATGATTCTATGATTCTAAGATTCTATGATTCTAACTGACATACAAGCATGCAATGTTGAGGTCACAATTTTAGTGATTTTTGAAACCTTCACTTAGGAAAGGCTACAATATTTATTCCCATCTAAGGCCAAGACATGGCAACGTGTGATTTTGCTCTTTCTTAGCCCTTTCAGAATTGGAAGGATCTCACCAAACTCAGTAGTAGTTACATCCATGTTACAGAAAGAAATATGAGATTCTTTGGACTTTATTTTTGACATTAGATAGAAAAGTTATAAGGCAAATATAGATTTGCAATACCCTACTAAATAAAATACCCCTAC
>NW_016690195.1:6021178-6065206 GCF_001604755.1 Lepidothrix coronata
AGATTTGCAATACCCTACTAAATAAAATACCCCTACCTCTATGTTTATTCACTAATATTAGGATTGTTATCATCTAAGAAAGTCGTAAACCAGAATACACTAGCTATGTAATATTATATGACTTTCATTGCCTTGTTTGGGAGTACTTAAAGTTGCTTTTAAGGTTGCCACCATTAAGATGAAACAAATCTCACAAAATATAAGACAAATCAAGTGTTTAGTTTCATTGTGATCAAGGAAATGACATCCTCCTCTTTTCACAGATTTTTTTTTCTCCTTTTAATTTTCTGAAGTGTACCTCTAGTATTTAGATGGCTGAAGTTTCTGCTTTTTCATGTGAATTTAAGAATTTTCCATGACCTCTGCCTGTAAGAGATATATGACAGACATGGATGTGTTGTATAACCACCATAGGAATATAGTGTATGGTACCACAGGGACAGAACACCTCTGCTTTGTTCTGGCTGTAACTAAAAGGTAGCATGCATTGTAAAATTTTTTTTCAGTTTACTATATATCAAGCACTGGCATGATTTGCAAATGGATCATTAAATGAAATACAATTCTATGTATCTGGCAGACTATTGCTTTTTGGATAGCTGGCAGGTAATTGCCAGTAGTTTTTTCCTCCATTATTTGATGCACTGCCAGATCTGTCTGTATACTTTAGTTTTAATTGTAACATCTGTCCTAGAAAACATGCTCAAAATCCAAGCCAAATCTGCTACTAATTTCTCTCTCATTCTCTTTCCCTTCTCTCAATTAAAAAATGACTCCTTCTATTGTCTGCAGAACAACTGCATGTGTGTTTGCTTAAGAGCTGAAGTTTGGCAGGATTGTTTCATCATTTCATCCTGACTTGCTTGATGACTTACAGTTGCATCACCCTTGTAGCTGATGGGGAGCTGGATGTACTTTCAAACAGCATCCCTGGTGGCTGAATCTGAGCCACTCAAGACCACAAAGAAGTGGTGCATGGTGCGTGGTGGTAAGAGAGTCACCATGCAGGGGACAGAGGCCTGACCTACTAACCATATTTGCCATGTGAAGAGGTTTGCTATTTGCTGGGGGCTTGCATTCTTGACTTTCCAGAGAGGTGACCAATGCCAGCCTATTCCAATCTCTATGTTCTTTCACATAGGCACCAATGTGGAATTGCCAAACGTGTCTACAGGGTTCTGGGGACAGTGTTCAACAGCATACACATAGTGTTTGACTCCTGCCACTGAGGAGGAAGGGCATTAGATGGACCCAACACATCTTATAGGCCAACAATACTTTGCATAGCTGATGTTTGAGTATGGCTTCACGTTCTACAACCATACGACTCTCTTAAAGAGTCAACAGCTCTTTGGAAGGGACTGAATCCACCTTGACTAAGTAGGGCATCTTTCCCAACAGACTGGACAAACTGGTAAAGAGAATCTCCTCAAAAATCAAGTGTATAAGTTTTAGATGGGACAGGCAAACCAAAAGCTCAGGATGATGGGAACAAGAGGGACACAGTGATCAATAAAAGAGCATTTAGATGGAATTTCTTCAAGCTTGAGCATATAAAGAAATGGGTACAGAACAGCTTCATGGAGTAAGCTCTCAAGCTTTTCCTGGGAAATCAACAAAACTGGTTGCCCCTCAGAACTGCCTCTAATACTTGCAGCATGGGGAATAAACAGGGTGAGTTGCACGTCCCCTATCTCGGATGTTTCAGGAACCAGCTGGGAAGTAGCTTCAACCTTGTGCATCCTGGTCTGAACAGGGTGTCATACGTACTTTCAGCAGGCAGTTGGTCTAGAGACCTGCTAAGGTCACTTCCCAGCTGAATGATTTGATGATTCATTCCCACAACTTGCATCATATTAAAATGATAGAGATGTAAACAGCAATGTTTTCAGATGGTCTATATAGTCCACAGTCCATCTTCACAAACAATAATTTATAATTAATAAAGAGTTTAGATTCACCTCACCTAACTAGAGCCAGCTAAAAATTAGGTTGTCAGTTCAAGTTTATTCTCTACTCTCCCTTTTTAATTAGTATGAGTTTCTCCAATAATATATAAGATAATGAAGTATCTCTAAAGGATAATCCATATTATTTTAGATAAATTCTTCAGGTACATTTGGATAAAGAATTCCCTGAACATTTCTGTGTGTCTTCATTTGTTGTTGAGAGCTGGCCTAGATAGATTTGGCTATAAGCTTAGCTTAAAGATGTCTGTAACTAAATGGAAGGAGTACTACCCTGAATTTAAGGGGTGCTGCACACTAAGTACCCTTAGGTACCAAGGAGGTTTTCAGGTCCCAGCTGCATAAAGCTTTGAGCAACCTGGTCTGACCTCAGACATGACCCTGCTTTCAGTAGGATTTTAGACTAGAAATTTGAAATTCCTTCCAACATAAATGATCATATGAATGAATGATCTATCAGCTAATGGGGAAGTTTGAATTTCAAAATATTCTTCGGGGAATCATTTTAAATCTGAGATCAGACTTTAAAATACTTTTTAACAGCCTGTAGTTTTCTGCTATTTAAAAATTATATATTTTGTATATTTAATTCTACTGTAAGGGCATTTCACATTTTCTCAAATGGTTATTTCTTGTACTCCTGACAACAAAAGAAGTATGGATGGGAAATGTTGCTTTTTTGCCTAGAACAGCTGTGTACCTGAAATGAGAAATTATTCTCTCTGCATGGAACTGACACATTTAGATGCAGTGGAGAAACAGTGTGGTTTACAGTATCTTTCAAATTTATCTTTCATCTAAATTTGATACTGACTGCTTCATTAGTCATTCTTAGAATAAAATCATATTTAATTTATTTAATGGCTAATGGCTACACTATTTTTTAATCTCTACTGTTTTAATGTTCGTTGGGGGAAAGAGTTCATTATGTCTTAGTGTGTGCATGTACCACATTCAGGTAAAAATATTAAACAGGCAGTATCTAGAAAAAAGTGGTTTTCTCAATGCTCATAATTTTAAGCACCGTATTATAACTGTCTAATAAAAGATGTATTTGAATTTGTGCTAGAGTGTAGAATCAGAGGTAAGAGACCAAGATATTGAAAGAGATTTGCTGATACAAAATAACATGGAATTCTCGTCTTTCCTGTGCAGAAATAGGTGTGAATCAAGTAAGCTGTTGCAGGTGCAAGCACCATAAAGAGTGCTGTGACATGACCCAATGACAGGACAAAAGAGTCTTGGAAAAAAAAAAAAAAGACAATATTGAGACTAACCAACTCTGGATTTATGGTAAACTGTTGATTTAAAGAACAATTTTTTTTATCATTAACAACTGAAATCAACATTTCAGATGAAAAAATTATAAACATGTTATTTACAAAAATCACAGAATTATATAATATGCTGAGTTGGAAGGAACCCACCAGGATCATCAATTCCAACTCCTGGCTCTGCACAGGACACCCCAAGAATCACTTTGTGGCTTGGTTCTGTGACCACTTCTCTGGGGACTCTGTTGCAGTGCTTAACCACCCTTTGAGTGAAAAACCTTTTCCTGATATCCAACCTAAACCTCCCCGACTCTACTTCCCACTGTTTCCTCAAGTCCTGTCACCGGTCATGAGCGCAAAGAGATCTGTACCTGCCACTCTGCTTCTCCTCTCAAGGATGTTTGTAGACTGCAATAAGGTCTTCCCTCAGTCTCCTCCAGGCTGAACAAACAAAGTGACCTCAGCCACTTATAATGCTTTCCCTCCAGACCCTTCATCATCCTTGTGGCTCTGCTTTGGATGCTTTCTAGTAGCTTAATGTCTTTTTTTTATATTGCAGTGCCCAGAACTGCACACAATATTCAAGGTGAGGCTGCACCAGTGCAGATTAGAGTGGGACAATCACCACCCTCGACCAACTGGTGATGATTTACCTGATGCCCTCGAAGACATGGTAGGCCAGGGCACTGCTGACTCATATTCAACTTGCCATCAACCAGGACCCCCAGGTCCCTTTCTGCAGCACTGCTCTCCAGCCTCTTGTTCCTTAGTCTATACTCATAACCAGTGTTACCCTGTCCCAGATGCAGAATCCAGCACTTGCCCTTGTTAAAATTCATACGGCCGGTGATTGTATTTGCCAATTTCTCTAATTTGTTGAGGTCTCTCTGCAGGGCCTCCCTGTTTAGTGCTGTTGCCAAACTTACTCAGTATTCCTTCAAGTTTTCTGTCCAAGACGTAACGAACATATTCATTAAGAATATGTTGAAGAGAACCGGGCTGAGGATGCAGCCCTGCAGAACCTCAATAGTGACTGGACACCAGCCTGACGATACCCCATTCACTATAGCTCTTTGTTCCTGACCCACCACATAACACAGTTATCCAGCTGTATGCTGGAGATTTTGTCCAGAAGGATGCTGTGAGAAAGAGTATCAAAAGCTTTGCTGAAATCCAAAAAGATAACATTTATTGGCTTTCCTAGACCAATTAGGTGGGTTACCCTGTCGTAGAAGGAAATTGGGTTTGACAAGCAGGGCTTTTCCCTCATGAAGCCACGCTGGATGTGACTGGTGATTGTCTTGTCCTACAGGTGTTTTTCAGTACTTCCCATAACAAGATTTTCCATGATCTTACTGAGCACTGAAATGTGACTGACAGGTCTGTAGTTTCTGGGGTACTCCTTCTTGCCTCTCTTGAAAATCAGGACAACATTCACCAGCTTCCAGTCAGCTGGGACCTCTCTGGATTCCCAAGACTACTCAAAAATCATCAAGAGAAGTTTGCAATGACATCAGCCAGCTCTTTGATGATTCCTGGATGAATCCCATCAGGTCCCAAAGGTTTGTAGGAGCCCAGCTAGAGCAACAGATCCCACACAAGTTCAGGATCAGCTCGGAGTTGATCAATCTCACAGTCATGGTTCTCCAGCTCCGGGCACTGAAGACCTCCTTGATCCATCATCCGTGTTGAAGGCAGAGGCAAAGAAAGTGTTAAACACCTCTGCCTTGTCTGTGTTCCCGTTTGTAATGTGACCATCCTCATCCTGTAAGGGGTTGATGTTATTTTTACATTGCCTTTAATCACTAATATATTTGAAAAAAAACTCTTTTTATTATCTCCCACATTTTTGGCCAGCTTCAACTCCAATTGAGCTCTGGCTGCACAAATTTTCTCCATACGCTGGCAAGCAGCATCTCTGTGTTCTTTGCATCTCAGCTGACCTTGCTTCCACTGAACATATACCTTCCTTTTCCATTGTATTTCCAAGAAAAGATCCTTATTCAGGTAAGCCAGCCTCATCTTCTTGACTTGTGACATTTAGGAATCGCCTCTTCCTGAGAAGGTGATGTTTAAAAAGACCAGCACTGATGGATACCAGCATCTGCAAAAACATTTTCCCAGGGGACCTTGCTTACTAATTCCCTGAGCAGCCTGCTCTCCTCATGTCCAGAATTGAGGTTTTGCTGGCACTTTTTCTCTTGTCAACAGAGATTTTGAACTTTATAGCTTTGTCTTCACTGTGGCCAAGATGGCCACCAATCTCCACTTTGCTCATGAGATCCTCTCTGTTGACAAGCAGCAAATCAAGGATGGCATCTTTCTGAGTCAGCTCCCTTAGGACCTGTTCCATAATGTTGTCATCTAGTCTTTTTAGGAATCTTCTGGCTCAGGTTGTATCAGCTGTGTGAGGCTCCCAGTTATTTTCTGGCAAGTTGAAGTCTCCCATAAGGACAAGGGCAGTTGACTTGGAACTGTCCCTTAGTTCCTCAAAGAAAAAATCATTGGTGTCGTCGTCCTGGCTGGGAGGTCTATAGTAGACTCCCATGATGACATCAACATTATTTGTTTGTCCCAAAGACTCTCAACTGTGCCATTGCCAGCTGTGAGCTCCATACATTTTAACCCCTGTATTACATACAATGCCAACCCTCTGCCTTTTCTGCCCTGCCTATCCTTCCTAAAGAGCCTGTAACCATCCCACAGGGCACTCCAGTCACAGGACTCATCCCGCTAGGTTTCACTTATGACAATAGTGTCAAATCTCTGGGACTGGGTCAAAGCTTTGAGCTCCTCTTGTTTGCTCCTCATGCTGCATTGGTGTACAAACACGTCAGGTGCAATGCTTTGTAGCCAATACCTGGTGAAGCAGGTGATAAATGATAAATACATAAACTCTCACAGATTTTTTTTTGAGGTTTCACAAGAGGATTTTGTAACTACTTGTAAAATCATTGAGGGAGATCCTCCTTCATAACTTGTTCTGTAGTCTGTGAGAGGTATTATATCATATATATGGGAGAGTCATATGCAAATCTTTTTCCATATGAACAATGAATCAGAACAGTTATAAAAATCAAGTTCTTAACTGTAGCCTCTGAACTACTGGGCTCCGGAGTATTCTGTTTCCGTTGGTTAATTTTCTCCATTTCATATAAAACAGTATTATGAAAGATATAATTTCAGTGCTCTCGTCACCAAGCTGTGAAGTTATTGTCTCTCTTTTTAAAAGTTTGTTCTTGTATATACTTACATGATTAATATATTCATTTGCTTTTATTAAAACTGCTCAGAAATAAAGTAGAAAAGAGACTACATAAAAATGATTATAGCTAAGGAAAATATTCTATCTAATGAAAATCTTTTTTAAAAAATACATTCAATTTAGTCTCTCCTCTTTTCTCATTTTGTGCAATATAAAAAACATTCTTGATTATGGTGATCTTATCCTAAGAGCTAGACGTGGAAGTTAGTCTATTCCTGCGGTATAAAATCTAAAAGCCTAAGTTTTATTACTGATTAAAAACAAAACAAAACAAAACCAACCAATCCACCAAACAAAAGACCTCAGTTTCTGAAATCTCAAAGAAAACCACTAAATATATTTATTTTTGTACTTATTTAAGTTTCTTTTTTTGTCTCTTTTATTCAACCCAAGTGTCTTAGTAGAGTGTAGGTATAATGATTCCTTTCTAGCTAGGTCGATTGATTCAATTTCATGTTCACACACTGATTTATGGCTTGATCAATCACACCTTCTCTTTTGACACTTTGTCCTCACAGACATTCCTCACTTTCTGATTCTTCTTCTGTCTGTATTTGAGACATATCCAGAATAGCTCTTAGTGGACTTTTAGTGGATTTATATCTTCCCGTTGATCAGCTCTGACAAACATAATTTCTAGTATAACATGATGTCCTTTCATAGGAGGTTTTCCTGTCCTCACCTACTGTCTTTAATTTTTGGTACCTCTTTGCAATAATCCTTTTCCCAAATTTCTCAGTACTAACCACTTCAATCTGATACAACATCTGAATCTATCATACATCTACTCTTAGAAGTTGTGTAGCATGATCAAAACAGAGCTTTGAAAAGCTTCCAGGTCTTTCATGTAGTTCTTAACTCAGAGGAGTGTGAAGTCTCTGTCCACTCCTTGTAATGGCTGAATAAAAAGGTTCCTAGTAGTGCTGTTCCACATGATCATCTGCTCAAGACAAAACTGTGTAGTGCAAAAGTGACAAAGCAAAAAAGGCTATGAACAAAATAAGTACAACCCACCTCAAATCCAGCTGTTCTCAATACTCCTTGAATATTCTTCCTTTAAAAAAAAACACGTGAAAGAAACAAAAATTCTTGCCACAGCTAAAGGACTCAAAACTAAATAATTTCAGTACCTCCTAGTGCTAACATTTTTTCAGAGGCCAGAACATTACACAGATACTTTGCCAGCTGTATTTTCTTTGCAATGTGATGAAACAGTTTCTGCAATGTCATATACAAGTGACCTTCATGGCTTACCTTTTTCACTGAAGTAAAGTAAGATTGATATAAGATTGATATTACTCTTTTTTCTAGTCAGCAACAAAATAATCCAAATGAAAAGGAGTAGCTTCTTCATCGCTTTATAGATGCCACAGCATTTTTTCCAAAATTTTCATTAGTCTTTAAAATTAATTGACATAGAATTTAATTGAAATGTGTGTTTAGATAAACTTTTGTTAGCATAAAATCTTAAGTAAAGTTTCTTAGGAATCTTGGAATCTGAGGAAGATGCAAACATCATCACATGCTATTCACTTAGTGACGATAATTCTTCTTCAGTTCATTGCTACAAAGCTGGCACTGTATTCAGCAAGTGTTTCAGCTTCAATCAGGCAATGCAAAATTCTCTTACACTCAAGGAATACTTTCAGGCAAAATGTTGGCCTTTAGACATCTTTAGGGAGGTTATATGCAACCTGGATAATAAAATTTTTATGTCACAATTTTTTCCATGTATTTGAGAATTTACAATATGACAGTGGAAATTCTAGAATTTATTTCAAAGTTCAACGCAGAAAGAATCGTGCCTTGCAGAATACAACATCTAAGGAGACTTTCTGCTGTGCCTTTTGCAACCAGTCATGCCTATCCCGTATTGGCCTTTTTAGCCACCAATGTGCTTGCAACAAACATGGGTAGAGCCTTTCCCAAATCTTTGTTCCTGAAGCCCAGCCATGATGATGATTTCAAAGTTATATTTCCACTATTTTCACCTTTCAATGTGATGATAATATTGTCTAAAACATGCTTTCAACTGTTACAGATAATTGATACATTTAATTTATTTATTGAGCAGATATGAATTCTCTTTTTTGCACTTAGAACAATTTGGTGATATTATGATGAATTCAACTGTGTTGTTTTTTTTTTTTAACGAGATGTTCTGAGTCATTGAATAAAACAAAGGCAGTGAACAAAGAAAGATAGAAATTTCTATCTGGCTTCATTGTCATCTTTCTTGATCAGAGAACAGTATAGTACCTATAAATACACAAGCTTCATAGAAAACTGTGCTGGATGTGGAACTAAATGTTAAGTAGCCTATGACGTATCTACCAAAAATAGACACTTAATAAGTCATTCTTCAAAGTGACAAAAGAAATCTCAAAAGAGAGGCACTTGAATAAAGTTCCAGTCATGTGTTTTAAGTACTAAATATATGACAAATACTTAATGGAAAATTCCTTTAATATGTTCACAATTATTAAATAACAAAAAAGACAAAGCCAAGTAAATTATTAAGCGCTTAGAAAATTAGCTCTTTTTATATAAGAAAGTGCCAACAAAGATTGTTAACTACAGATGATTTTTCCTTTAAAAAGAATTTCTTGTCAAAACCAAGGGGGAAATACTTTAAAATCCATTGTAAAAGTTGACCCCAACTCTCATTTTAGGAAAAATATTGCCTAAGTATTATAAGGAATTTTTATATTTCCAGTACAGAAATTTTTCAATTGTATTTACTTGTGAATTTTTCTATGCATGCCATGTTTAGAAGCAATTTATTCTAGTCCAGGTCTGTAGCTTAGAGGACTATTCTACATATTCTTGGTCTACTCAAAAGCAACCAGTTATAGTATTTTAAAACAGTATATTATCTTTAAAAGATTTCTGCCTTCATTTTTTTTTCTTTACCAAAAGAAACACTGTTACATTTACTCAAATTTATATCCAAGCTATTTTGTTCCATTTTAATAATAAGGTATTTTTATTACCTTACCTTTTATAACCTATAACAGATCATGTAATCACATGGTACAGGATGCATTTAGATACTCTCCTATAATGCAAGCTGTGTTTAGATTATGTTTTAATGGCACAAATAGGTATTGGAGATTGTGCAGAATAGTACTATCATAAAGGCATATCTGTATTCCCAGAGCAATGAGGTATCAAGAGTGTATCATTAATACATATATGGATGCATTCAAAAGCTGTTCAAACGTAAATCCTGCTCAGCAGAGAATGTATAATGTAGTTGTCTTCAATTCATTTATAAGGGATGTTTAGTGGAAAGTTCAAGGATGTCTCCAAACAATCTTGCAGTGTAAGGACAAGGAAATGTTTCCACTTCAAGCAGTACAGCAGTTTTGTCCTAAATCATATCTCTCTACAGCTCTACAAGCACTTTGTATATGTAAATGCAGGTGCAGATGCTTGTTCACAGCCGGGGCAATAGCTGTGTTTGTGTCCACTTCTCTGTGCGTTTGTGCAGACAAGAAGCCTCTTAAGCCAAACTTCTGACAATATAAACTATAACTTTGCTTTTAAATTATATTTTTTATAGATAAAAAGAAAACATGAAGTATTCCCAACGCATTTCTT
Source organism: Lepidothrix coronata (assembly GCF_001604755.1). Lineage (NCBI taxonomy): Eukaryota > Metazoa > Chordata > Aves > Passeriformes > Pipridae > Lepidothrix > Lepidothrix coronata. The sequence continues at coordinate 6,031,288 of NW_016690195.1, forward strand.
CATGCATATACCCTCACTTCACACAGTGCAATTAAATCTGTATGGACTATTGCATTTATTTAGAATAAACTTTTTTTCCTTCTTTCCAGAAACTACTGAATTACTTGCAAATAATGTATTAAATCTATTGAGTGATATCTCGAAACAATAGAAGTTAATCATTATTATTATTATTACATGTTGAAATGATTAATGACATTTTAAATACTGGTATATATAGTATTTAAGAGTAATTGAAAATTTACATAGGAAAGGTACTGCTGTCAGGATCATCAGATAAATATATACTAAAATTATTACAATAAAGAAGCATGTGAAGAGTGAGTTTAAAACAAACCAGCCAGTACAAGCTCTCTCAAAACCCAGACCTAAAAGGAGGTGATCATTCTGGGCACTTTGTCATTTGACAGCTAATGAAGTTGTCCCTCTTATGATGTATTTGCACTGCAGACTTTGCATAAGAACCTTATCATACTCCCACGAAATCAGTGTGATTTTTGCCACTAGATGCAAGAAAATATGAAATAGTCCACGTATCAGCTTTTATGCAGTATACAGTATACAGTAGCTTAAATTGAAAATTTATAGCTAATCTTTGAAGTCTGGATATTTTGCTTTAATTTCAAAATATAAGTTCATGAAAATATTTACATTTTAACGAGGATAAAAGAAAAGAGAGATAATTTTCTTTTGTTATTAATTTAGTTTAGAAATATTTGGAAATATTTACTTAAAGGACTTCACTAAGTCTTTTGTTTCATTCAAGGAGACAATGTGACAATAACAGCTATCAAATACACATCAAACACACATCAAATGCATGTCAAATGTAAAGAAGTTTTCAGAACACAGATAGAAGAAGATCAGTAGATCTCTTTCAAGTATCAGAGCTTAAAATTGTTAAATATACCTAAAAGAAGAAAGTCCAAACTGTATAAAGAAAAGTGTATATTTACTGATGAGCTGCAAATACTAAACCCTGAAAGTAGTTCAGCACACACATATGCACCCTGCTACCGTTCTGGTTATTCCTGTAAGCATAAGAATAGTGCTTACAAGAACACAGAATCATAGAATCATTGAGGTTGGAAAAGACCTACAAGAAAATAGAGTCAAACCTTTAACTGAACACCACCATACGAACTAGAGCATATTACTAAGTGCTGCATCCAGTCCTTTCTGGAACACTTCCAGGGATAGTGACTCCACCACCTCCCTGGGAAGCCTGTTCCAATGCTTAACCACTCTTTTGGTGAAGGAATTCTTTCTGATGTCCAACCTGAACCACCCCTCGCACAGCTTCAGACTATGTCCTCTTGTCCTGTTGCTAGCTGTATGGGAGAAGAGACCAACCCCCTCTTTGCTACAACCGCCTTTCATGCAGTTGCAAAAAGTGATAAAGTCTCATCTCCTTTTCTCCAGGATAAACAACTCCAACTCCTTCAGCCCTTCCTCATGGGACTTACTCTCTTGAACTTTGACCAGCTTTGTTGCCCTTTTCTGGACGTGCTTCAGCACCTCAGTGTCTTTCTTGAAATGAGTGGCCCAGAACTGGACACACCACTCGAATTGAAGCCTCACTAATGCTGAGTACAGATGGACAATCACTACCCTAGTCCTGCTAGCTCTGCTATTTTTGTTACAAGCCAGTATACCATTGGCCTTCTTGGCCACCTGGACACACTGCTGGCCCATGTTCAACTGCCTGTTGACCAGCACCCCCAGGTCCGTTTCTGTTGGGCAGCTTTGCAGCCACTCCTCCCCCTGCCTGTAGCTCTGCATGGGGTTGTTGGGACTCAAGTGCAGGACCTGGCACTTTGTCTTATTGAACCTCATCCTGTTGGCCTTGTTCCATAGATCCAGCCTGTCCAGATCCCTCTGCAGAGCATTCCTAGCCCCCAGCAGATCAACACTCCTTCCCAGCTTAGTGTTTTCTGTGAACTGATTGACAATGTGCTGCATCCCCCCCATTGATAAAGTTATACAGAACTGGCCCCAGTACTCAGCCTTGGGGAACTCCACTAGTGACTGGCCACCAACTGGATGTGGCACCATTCATCACCACTATCTGGGCCAGACCATTCAGCCAGTTTTTAACCCAGCAAAGAGTGTACCTGTCCAAGTAGTGGGCTGCCAGCTTCTCCAGGAAAATGCTGTGGAAAGCAGTATCAAAGGCTTTACTGAAGTCCAGGTAAACTACATCCATAACCTTTCCCTCATCCACTGGGAGAGTCACCCGGTCATAGAATATCAGGTTGGTCAAACAGGACCTGCTTTTCCTAAACACATTTTGGCTTGGTCTCATCCCCTGGTTGTCCTTAAAACATCAAGTACATAAAATTTAAGAAAGTTCCATCCATCAGGGTTATTTTCTATGACTTCCATTCAGCAGCCTTAACACTTTACTAAGTGCAAAAACATAGGTTCCTGATGTACCAAGAACTTATTCTGAAAGCATTCAAGTTAAGACTATCTTTTCCTCATTCCTGTTATGCATTTGATTTAAATTCCTTTGTTATTAAAAAAAAAATCTACTTTTAATATATGAATCTTCTCAGCTTAAGGAGCAGCAAATGGAAAGACCAGTATTTTCTCACAAACCTCACAGTTTAGTCCATGGTTTATAGTAGAAAGACTTTAGTAGTGAGGATCTTGCAAATATTTAAATAGAATGGTGTTAAACAGAATACTGATGACCACTAACTCACACACCTGTTTCTCCAATCTGTGACCAGCACTGGGGGCCAGAATGCTCCCTTTGATTTAGTGTGTCCTAGCCCTGGCTTGTGGCCTGACCATGCCACCTGGGACTCAGCCTTCCTCACAGTGCTGGAAATATGTGGATATGTTCCCACTAAGGTGTTAACATTTTCATTATCTATCACTTTCTAACTCTCATGGTTGGCACCAATTGTTAATGGCTTCATTGATCACATAGTCCCAGACAAACCTCTTTTATTTTGTCTATATCTAAAGGCAGTTAATGGCCATTTGAGAGTATGTAGGTAAGGACTCATTTTCTCTCGTTGGTGTATTTGAGTAGGTTTCAGCCTGTGACACATACAAACATGTTAATTAGTGAGTAGATGGATGACTGTAATCTGTACTGCTATTAAGCTATTGGTCATCATGCCTTAAGAAGAACAGACCAGTTTTAACTAGATCAGTGTTATCAAGTATGTTTACTGAAAGGAAGCAAATTGAATGCTATTTTATAAAACAATATTTTCTGCAATGTCCAGAGAAGTTCCAAAAAAGTACACAAGGCTTGTACTTTTGCACTTTTGATTTTTGCTCAGGACATCAATCTTTCCACCCACCAGATAAGCACAAAAATATCTTTGCTTACTGCTATCTGTTAATAGTTTTCATTCAGGACCCCAGAGTATACTCCAACAGAGAGTTGTAATAGAATGTATTTATCATGACAAGTTTTAGTTGTGGGACACAGTCTCTGCAGAAATGGTTTCTTTGGCTCTGCATGACCTGCTCCCTCCCGGACCTCCCCAAAAAAAGTCCACCTTTAAGTAAGTAAGAAAACTCACATCTGCAATTATATTCATAAATGGATTTTATGAAACCTTTCATTTTCAGGAATTTAATTTCTTGCTGCATATATTTGTTGTTGAAGAGCGGAAAGAAACCTTATAGTGAGATGCAATTGAGATTCTCCTTAATAGATTTGGTCTCGAAGCAGATTAATAGTCTGGAGTTTTAAAACATTTTCTTTACATGTAAGTCACTGCATTATCTAATTAAAATAGGTAATAAAAAAGGAAAAAGAAAATTGGAGTAGATTTGAGGAAATTCTTTGTTTAAAAGTGAGATATAATAAAAGGTAATGGGTTTCATGGCTCTTAAGGATATCTTGAGAAAGGTATCACCATTCATTGATTTAAGGTTTTCACTAAACTGAAGTTATTTACAAAATATGAAAAGCATAAAAAAATTCTGGTCTAAATCATATTCATATTTATATGTCTTGTAATGATTTTCCACTGTACAAATTATCTATTTAAGTAATTTAAAAATAAATAGACTGGATCTAAACTAATCTAAACCTAAAAGAAATCACTATCTACAAAGGAAAATTTGAGAAGAAAAAGAAAAAAGAATAACATATTTACTGCTATTCTCTCCTCATGAAAAGAAACATAACTGCTGAAATTTGATTCTGTTAGACATAATTACCTTAAATGAAAAAATCTTAATAGCCTGCTGAGAAATTATAATACCACCCTCCAATACATGTCTTTTATAGTTTTGGATTTGTTGATTTAATCAACTATAATTGTTGTACTTTTTAAAGGAACATCTTAAGTTTATGTCTAAGGTACCCATGGATTTATTTGTAATAAAACAATGAATAAATTTATCTTATTTAAAAATTGACCTCATTAAACCTTTTTGGTTTTTGCTGTCATTTTGTTTGCTTTCTGTAGTTCAAAATTAGATTTTGGCTTTTCTAAGTCATAGGTTGAACTTACAGATGTTTCTGAATGTTAGATCAATGCAAACCTTTCTATCTCCATCTAGAAACCCACTGATATTTAGAATAGTTTTAATCTTTCGTAATTCCTTAGTTCATTGATTTTTTTTTTTAATGCAAAATTTATACAATAATAGCCTTAGTGTAGTTTTGTTGCAAATAAAATCACTTTCTCCTGTAAGACCATCTTTTTAATGCATTTTCTGTTTGGAAACTGTCTCTTTTAAACTAGCAAAAAAGCCCCTGCTTAGAAACAGAAAATGATATTTTCTCTTGGCAAAAAAACCCCAGTTGTTACTCAAAAGCAGAAAAAGGCAAACTGTTAAGAAGGATATCAAAATCCTAGGTATTAGCAAAAATACAGGGAAAAAAAAAAAATCCTTTTATATTCCCACTCATCCAGGGCAGGTTATTTCCCTTACATACTGTTACACCATGCTGATAACTTTTTCTTTTTGTTTTTTCTCTTTCAAAAGTGACTGTCTTGTAGTAATTTCCCCCTCCTTAATTTCAAATCAGAAATGCTCCTAGCTCTATGCAACGTGTTGGAGCTACAAGCTTCTCTCTTATCAGCTGAGAGTATCATAGCCTGGAACTTAGGATACTACTCTTAAGACGATAGTTAAAAGAATAAGAGAATATACTACTTGCTCTCACTTGGACTGAGCATTCTGGTAACAGGACCTCTTGGAAGCATTGAAAATAGAAAATGAGATAACAGATTTCAGTACCATAAGCCTCTGGTAAAAATGAGGCGTGTTTCCTGAGACAAGAGGGCTTGAGGACATAGCATCAAGCTGTTTCCTGTTAGAATTAAGGCTGGAGAAAAATGAAACCAAGTATCATGCAGAGACAGGAATCGGACTGCACCAGGAAAACATACAAGCCAATGTCTTGCTCACAGCCTTGTCCAACTCATGCTAATCACTTCCCACCTGGTCGTCTTGGAGCTGTGCAGCAGAAGAGCTCAATCCCATATTCCTGACTGCAGAGGGGAGCTGAACACTGTGTGCCCGTCAGAGGAAAGGCAGAACTGATTGCTTATCCAAGAGAGGTAAAAACACTACGATCTGCCAGTCAGATTTCTGTATGTAAACACTAGTATCTACGATCCAGTCTGGATATACTGTTCTGTACAATGTATATTATGATGAATTAGCTTTAAGTACTGATTAGAGTGAAATAATTGCTAGCAGTGAAACCTGATGTATGTAGGAGAGATCAAGCCATAATTTCCTGTTTTGTTGCAAAATCTAGACTGGAAATCTGTAACATATCTACAGACACTGTAGCAAAATATATATATAAATGATAAATTTTTTTTTAATCTTAAGGTAAACTTACTTTTCTGGTACACAAAAAAGACAGTAACAAGTGTAAACATATGCACATATTTCATTTTAGAGTTATAAAATTGCAAGTCTAAAAAAGATTTGAGATAAATATGTCACAGAACACAGAAACCGCAGAATCACAGAATTTTTTGCGCTGGAAAAGACCTTAGAGATCATTGAGTCCAACCAGATGCCCCAATGCAACCCAAGAGGCTGTGTGCTAAAAACTTCTGGCCAACTACAATCAGTAACTATCTTCTAGCATTTTACTTTCAGCTAAGCCTCATATCCCAGCATAAAGTCAAATCTTAAATTCAGATGCATTGTTCAGGTCTTCCGGGCGCTTTAGAGTAGACTCATCTTGAATGACTATGTAAAGCCACTATCCAACAATGTAACCACACCAGTTGTCAAGTACTATGGCAGCTATTGTAGGAATACAGATCTATAAATTGTTACGGAACACTGTGGAGCTTGCTCTGTTTCAGACATAATTAGACTGCATAATAAAATGGTGAGCTTTTTTTTTTTTTTTAAAAAAGTGTAATACATCAAAATTGTGTTGTAAATTAAGACTAGAAGCCAGAATAAAAGTAGGAGTTATGAGACGAGGTCTTGGCTGATACCAAAGGGCCTTTCTGTGCCTTGGTTCATCAGGAAACAAGCTCATGCAGTTACTATCTCTGCCCATTCATCTCTGGGGTGATTGTCATCAGAAGAAAATACATCGTGAAATATGAAGATCCTATGAGTTTCTTGAAAATTACTGTTTTGTACTGTTTTGGTTTTTTTATGCAAAACTGTGCCTTCTTCCCTCTACCCATTCCACGTCACAGCAAGTCACTTAGTACTTGCATGGTTTGGAAACAGGCATAAATTGTTATGCTCTCAGTAATTAGGGAGCAAGAGAAGTAACTGACATTACTCAAGGAATGAGAAAGAGAATAGATGCCAATTAAAGAATGTGAAAGGGAAGTAAAATGAAGATTGTATCAAAGTGTCTTAACGGACTTATAACAGCAGTAATGTAGAAGAAGCCTGTTGGAAGAAGCCTTTGTCAGTTCTAATTAAGAAAAATGTTCTCTGAGAAATATTTTGTTGTAGATGTCAAATGATCTTTAGTTCCTTTGAGTCCATCGTTTTCAATAGTAGTCTGTAATATAAGGTATTAATTTTACCAACAAGTGCTGTGAGCTGACACTTCTTTGCGCTTCACATTTTGTAAATGCACCCTGAAATGTTCCTTACACCCTAGTTGGGGTCAGAGAGGGAAAGTAAAGAAGAGAAATACTGTCCTTCAGGAATTTTGATATTTGGATAATTTCATTAATTCTTAATATATGTAGTCAATGAAACATAAATGCAATTTGGGATATCCTGCACATGAGAGCATCAAAAGAGATTATTTGATTCTGGATTGCGTGACACTTAGCTAGTTCACTGTGGATGGTAAAAAATTCAATACCTACCTGCATCAATTGTCTGTCCTTGCCACAGATATAAAACACAGTTTGCATATTCTGTGAACTCTGAAAATTTTATGTAAGGTAGTCGTTTTATTGGCACTGAAATGTGAATGGTACAGAGACCATGAAGGTAACTGTCGGTTTGATATCTGTTAAAAATACTCTTAGGGAGTGTGGTTGATAATCTTTGATATATGAAACACTAACAAGCAGTTTTATTGCATTTATTTTTTAATTTAAAGGGTTTGATTCTTGGTCTTACAGCATAATATGACTTTTGAAATCATGCAATTGAGGGCATTTCTCCAGATCCATATTTTGACCTTTTTGTGACAGTCAGTCTCAGAACAAGGACCAGTGTCTTGGGAAAACAGCTATGAAAGCTTAAATAATGAACCTTTAACCTACTGTGGACCTGGATCTGGTGTCATACATAGAGTACTGGCTTATTTTGGCCAAATATTATTTCCCTGGCCTCATCTTATCCAGAAGTAGTTGTTTAGATCTTTATATTTTCAAGTCTTCTATATTACTATGAACAGAATCCATAGCATCTTCATATAGCTATTACTGCTTAAAATAATTGTGAAAATATTGCATATATTCCTAAAATTTTTAATATATTCCCTTTTCTGTCACTTAAAGATCTGATCTTGGTTCCTTCTTCTGTGTTCCTCATCCCTTTTTAATAACACAATCTGTGAAAGAATATATCAGAAAGGAAATTGATCTTGCAGAAGATTCTAATAAACATCATGTGCATTATATGGAAACTGTTTATCTGGAGCTGAAATAAATTATTAGCATAAGAGAAAATGTCACCACATCTTTGACCACATCTTTCATTTTCACCTTTGGTAGGCAAAAGCATTTCATTTGTTGTTTATACTTTCCTTATATCAAAATAAAAAAGAAATCTATCAGCATTTCCTAATAAAAATGTATGTGTTGGTTGTCAAAAGTTATTTGAGAGACCTATTCTGCATGTATACAAATTTAGGGCATTTGTGTTTTGAACATTATTGACATTGAATTGTAACATGTCAAAAGCACATCATATAAATTTTAAACTTAATTGCTTCCAAACATATTTTGTTCTTTTTAAAAACACATGAAACGAGTGTTTCACTTCAGTGCTATCATATTCTCTATAACTCTTTTCTTTTTAAAGAACTTTTTCAAAAGCTACATTTTAAATGATTCCTGCTGAGACATTATTCCTATGAAGTGCCACCTACTTGCTATTTTCTGGCTGTGTGGCAGGTGAAGCCTGCTGAATATGTGAATTTTGGCAAGAGACTGAGTGCAGGGGAAAAAAACCCAACTACTGTCACATGCATAGTGACACAATACATACAATATTGCAACTATCTCTTTCTGGATAAAGAAAAGTCGGTGAAGTAAAGTGTGAGGAGAGACAATAGAAGATGGCAAATGAGGTAAAGTCTGACAAGGCTTAAAAACGGGCTTCAGAAGCAGGAAAGATTAAAACCAAAACAACACATAACAAAAACCCCATAACATAGCAAAACAACATCTAATCCCCAAAATCAGAATCTGTTGAAAAAGAGTCAGGGATAGTAAATAAATTAATCCAGTGAGTACTGGTCTCCTGGGGTTCTCTTTTGGCGCATGGTATCTATTTTTTTAATTTGATGCACTTAATGCTGCTTCTTCTCTCTAATACTTTCATTGAGAAAACACCATATTAACTGAGGAAAGGTATGGAGAGCCTTTTGCAAGCTCTTGCTTTCACTTGATTAGCTTCTGTTAACCTCATACATTCAGTCTCTTACCACTCTGAAGGGAAACTGGTATCATTCAAATGGAATTATTAGGTATGGATGTATTTTCTATTTTTATTTGTAGTTCATATATACTTCAGTTTTTAGGTGTCTTTTTCATTAGACCTATCCAGAAATCAACTGAATGTTATACTAACTATTGAGGTTTCAAAATGTATTTCCTTAATCCCTTGAAATTAAATAAAAACTTCTCAAATAATTTTCAATGTACTATGTCAGAAGCTTCCATTGAAAATGGTAAATTTTGAGGCTTCTTCCTCCTTTTCCTCTCACTTCTTTCTGAAAGTTACTGGAGTCTCCACCTCAGACTAAAGAAAACTTCTGCATTGAAAACACTGTTGAAATTGCAATATTTTGGTGGAATGATTCTGCTCTGATAAGGCACTTATACCAATTTAGGTAAATGTATTCCATCCTACCCTCCTTTTTCACAGAGCAACACAGCTGATGGTTCCCCTGTATATCCAGTGCTCTTGAGTTGCCATACATGGCAGCTTATTACATATTTCTTCTAGCTTCTGCTCTAACCCTTGCTAGAAGTTTCCTGCCAAATATTTAGACACATAAAATGAGTGTGGGTTCACTTTGCAGAAGTTATGTTGATCTGAAATCCATTGATGACCTATTCACCTCGTTAAAAAAGAATGAGTTTGGGTTCACTTTGATAGCGAATTTTGTTTGGGATAAGGACTCAGCTTAACTTTGAATCTTAGTTTTCTTGTGGATCTGAAGGTGGATGTGGTTTTTGTTTGTTTGTTTTGTTTTGTTGTTGTTTGTTTGTTTTTGTTTGTTTTGGGGATTTTTTGTTTTGTTTTTGGTTTTTGTGGGTTTTTATATTTCATGCTGTGATATACTAATATAAGAACACAATTTTTTTCCTTGACATCAGGTTATCCATCTGTAACACAACTTCAAATGCAGTTTTATGGTCTTGTTTGTATGATTCTGGGATGCAGGTTGTATATTCTGTTGCACGCTTTGTCAGACACTATGTCTTTTATTGGCATGTCCTGTCATTTTGAGTACTGAAAGTCCTCCAAATATATTTCTGTGTCTATAAATTGTAACCACAGAAATGGTATGACAAATTTGGTTTCCAGCACTTTGATTCCCACTATATGATGTTTATCAAGTTGTGTATGAGGAACTTTACAGCCACTGATATGTCTGTGGAGTACATATCACGCAATGTATTTACTCACTTCATAAAAAATGGAAGTTCCTCATGCAGACTGTGATGGATGCTAAAAGCTTACAGGGTCTCTAGGCAGTATAGTAAGTTTGTGGGAAAAAAAAGAAATTCCCTTTGACTTACTATGAAAAACGATGTGTGATTCATTAAGTTCCTGAGGCACAAATCCAAGGTGGAAGAGTATTCAGAAAGTATCACTCCATAACTGCCTTGTGTTTAGGTTTTTCTTTAGGTACGTATTTTCTTCCAGTTTTGCAGATATGATACTGCTCTAGAGACAGCTTTGGTCTCACTGTAGTCAGTCTTACCTCTCATATTGTTATGAGTAGAGAAATGTAAGAAGCCCTCTAGACTTTGAATGCAGTCCCCTGTCTTTTCTGGTAACATGCTGACAAGCTTTTTCAAAAACTCTGTTTCCACATCATGTTGAGTTTTCATCTTCTTAAGTTCCCCCACATATTCCTTTGCAGAAACTGTGGGGGTGAATTATGTGAATTGCTCGAACCTATGGCATGGTGGTGAGATGCATGAGCTAATTTATTCTAGCTAAAATCAGAGCTTTGAAAATTAGTCCACAATACCTTTACTTATGATTTAATTATGTCCTTCTCTCTCTCACATGACCAGCTCTCCTCTCCTCTTATTTACTGCCCGCTAGTCACTTAAAACTAACTGCCTGATTTTAATTGATTATGCTTTTACTTTCAGCACAACTTTTATACATGTATTCCCTACTACTCTCCATCATTGCTCATAACTGTTGCTTGGAGGTGTTTTTCAGCAGTTTCCAAGGTGCTGGAATTGCCCCTAGAGAATGTCTTTTGTACTTCATACTCTGTAATTTCTCACTTACGCAATTCATATGTTCTCCTCAGCTCTGCTTCTATCTGAATTTCCTTAACTCCAGGAAAATTTAAAAAAAAAAAAAAAGCACAGACTACAATTTTTCTCAGAAGGGTAAGTTGTGTAAATAAGTGGTAGTCATGTGTCACATGTTTCCCTCAAAAAGTAAACTATGAAAATTTAAATGTTCCCTATGTTATATTAATAAATCAATGATTTCCTTAATAATTATATACGCAGCTATTTTTTCTAAAAAAAACCTATAAAATGCATAAAAATTAAATTTTTTTGTATACATTTCTTAAAATTGTATTGTTTTAACTTTGTCCATTAAATGACACTTTTCTGACATTTGCTTATAGATAGTGATAACACCAGCCACACACATAATATATGACATTGCAACTTTCCTAAGAAAAAAACAATATGTGCAACTCTGTAGAAAAATACCAGCCATGAGAACTCATTCAGGCTGGAAAAATACAGATATTACATTGTCAGCAACAATTCAGATAAGAGTCACATCAAAATCTCTGCTTGCTAAAATCAGCAATTTTTGAAAAAACACCTGGAATAGTTCACACATTTGAAATACAAAAAAGACACAAACTGGAGATTAAAATGCAATATATACTGGGAAATACAGAAAATAATTTTGACAATGTAGTCCTTCCGAAAAACATCCCAACTCTAAAAGTGAGCAAGAACAAAATGCTTCTGTAAGATCTTATAGAAGCAGCATTAAAAACTACAGACCAGAATAGAAAGTAAAATACATACTAAAACTCACTAGATTTTTGTACAAGGATACTCGGTTTGATTCACTGATATTTTTCCATTTTACAGCCACTTTTACTTTCTTTCACTTCAGTAGAAATGCCCATTGCTTTCATTTGCCTTTCAATATCTGCACATTATTTTAATTGTCATTCATAGAACTATTCTGTGTATGGGTTAGCTGGTCAATTGCCAGATGAAGTACTATTCTGTGGATCATTCCTGATACTTTGGAATCAAGAAAATACTGTGTGCAGCTATTGTTCATCAAAGAATTTAAAACTGCATAGTTATATAAAGTGTTCTGCACTATATTTTAAAAAATATTTTCATATGACCTAAGTAGAATGAGCTGAGTGACCAGGTGACAGACTGAGCATACAAAAATATAACAATTGGAATAATCATGAGCTACTTTCATAATTCATTCTATGTCAGCTAAAGCACTTTTAAGACACGTTAAAGAGTTACCTTTAAATAGAAGGTCTGTCCATCTATGTCTATGATGAATTACAGCATGTAACTCAATTTTTTTTAAGAAGTCTTAGCTTGTAGTTTTCAAAGCCGGTCAAAGTTATTCCAGCATCCTGAGAAGTACCTACGGATTTGCCGCACATAGAACGAAAATGTGGAAGAACAGAGAATCACAGAATGTTCTGGGTTGGAAGGGACATTAAAGATCATCTAGTTCAAATCTCCCTCTCATGGGCAGGGACACCTTTCACTGGATCAGGTTGCTCAGAGCTCCGTCCAACCTGGCCTTGAGCACTTCCAGGTATGGGGCTTCCATAACCTCTCTGGGCAATCTGTTCCAGTGTCTCACCACCCTCACATCAATGAATATTTTTCTAATGCCTAATCTAAACCCACTCACTTTCAGTTTAAAGTCTTTCTTCATTGTCCTCTCTCTACATGCTCTTGCTAATAGTCTTTCTCCATCTTTCTTTTAGTCTCCTTTAGGCCCTGGAAGGTTGAAATGAAGTCACCTTGAAGACTTCTATTCTCCAGGCTGAACAATCCTAATTCTCTCAGCCTTTCCTCACAGGAGAGGAGTTTCATCCCTCTAATCATCTTGATGGCCTCCTCCGGACTCACTCTAACAGGTCCACATCTTTCCTGTGCTGGGCACTCCAGAGCCTAATGCAGTACTCCAGGTGGGATCTCACCAGAGTGGAGTAGAGAGGCAGAATCACATCCCTCAACCTGCTGATCACACTCCTTTTGATGCAGCCCAAAAAATTGGCTTTCTGGGCTGCAAGTGCACATTACCAGCTCAGGTCCAGCCTCTTGTCCACTGGCACCCCTCAGTCATTCTCAGAAGGGCTGCTTTTAAGCTGTTCATCCCTTTAGCCTTGATTGATACAGGGGGCTGCCCCAACCTAGGTACAGAACCTCGCTCTTAGTCTTGTTAAATCTCTGAGGTTCCCATAGATCTGTTTCTTGAGCTTGTCCAGGTACCTCTGGATGGTATCCTGTCCTCCAGGTGTGTCAGCCACAGCAATCAGCTTGGTGTCATCAGCAAATTTCCCTCAGGACTCCAAATTCCAACAATATATGATCCCTGTAGCCCAGGCAGCCTTCAGTTTTGATGTCCCCAATTTGCTTGCTTACGTTGGTGACCATCAGATCCAGTAACACATTCCCTCTTGTAGGGCTCTCTACTTGGCTCATGAAATTATCTTTCATGCATTCCAGGAGTCTCTTGGATTGCTACAGTTTATTGTGCTAATTTTCTGGAAGATGTCAGGGTGGGTGAAGTCCCCCAGCAGGACAAGAGCCTGTGAGCATGGTGCATCCTGCTTCTGGAACAAGAAGTCTTCACCAATAGGCTCTCCTTGTGTATTAAACTATGCAAGTCTGATGCATTGGGTTCTATACACTGTTCCTTATCAACCAAAGCTTTCTGAGATCAATATAAGCAAGAAAGCATTTTGTATGGAAATTTTAGATGTCATCATACTGGATACTTGTAAAGATGTCTTATTTGATTCTTTGACTTTGAAATAACATGGAGTCTCTCTTTCTTGTAGAATCATAGAATAGTTTGGGTTTTCAGTCCATTTGAAGCAAAAATGTTTTATGTTGGAAAATTCCTTAATATTACCTTAGAAACATCTTGACTATTTGGGGTTTGTTCTTGCAAAAGACATAAAGTAAAAGAAACATTGGTAAATTAGTATTAAAATCAGCTAAGGTTTTTAAAATCCAAAATTTGAAACAGTAAAAAAATCAATCACTGAGTGTGTTTATCTCAACTAAGGTCATGTCTGACATGAAAAAAAACATACCAATGAAAATTAAATTGATCCATACTGTAATACTAAGCTTGATATGACATTAATTTGTCTTCTCTGATTTTGTTCATGTGTTTGACATTTATTCAGTAAAACTAAGAATTCTGCAATTAAATTGGGTGCATTAAAAAGGTTCATATATATTTATCTTTTATCCCATTCTTCTATATGTCTAGATATTACAGTATCCCATGCCATTACAGCAGATATATCTCTTGGAGAATTCTGTCAGCTTATGAAATCTTGGAACTTAACGCTAAATGCCAAATGTACAGATACATATATCATACTTATTTTTCCTAGAAAAGCAAATTTTACATTTTATAGATAAACCCTTCACTTTGATCATGGGGGAAGGCCTAGTTTCATAGCCAACATTCAGTTTTCCTGATTTTTCACATCTATGAGTTTTGTAGATATGTCACAGGAACTTTTAATCAAATAACATTATTTTAATACAGCAATCAGAACTGAAAGAGTCATTGAAAAAAAGCCAGCATATTTTGTAATGGCAGATGTGTCTCAGGATTCTGTTCCAGCTTGGAAGAATAGTTCCCAGAATCTGCATGTTGTGATTCCTAGCAGAGTACCAGAATCATCTAGTTATTCCACTATCTGCTTTCAATTTTTAAAAATGAATTTGAAATTTATTTCCCATTGTGAGATTACATCAACACTAAAAATGATACTTAAAAAAAACAAAAAACAAATGGAAAACACAACCTCCTCCTTGTTTTTTATCCTTTACCATTCAATTTATTGAAGTGTCCCTCTGCTACAATATCTGGTTACATTTTGTATTAATGGATATTTAACACAGGATTTCTTTTTGAATGTAAGGGAGTTGTTTAAGGTATGCCTCTACTCTCTGGCCAATGAAGAAAGGTTATCATCACAAAAAGGCAATTAATCTCATTTTTCTTATATCTTTAACTGGAAGAATAGGCAAGCTTACAGGCACATCACCTTTCTTTAACTGGCATACATATTTATTATGAGCAGATTCATTTGTAGATTGGAGTACAGTAGTATTTTAGGCCAAAGTCATGTTTCAAGGCTTAGTTAATTAATTAATTATTACAAAGCACTTTGAGAACCCTGGAGGGAAGACATTATAGAAGTATGTGATGTTATTTTAATAATTTTCCATTTCGTTGAGTGGAATGAATTACCTTAGAGCCCTTAGGGTCCTGGGCCTGATTAAGGACTGTTGACTGCATTACAGAAAATATGGTTTCCACTTCCCTTCAGCTTGGCAGCCTTCCAACTTCCAGCTGTCTGCTAGTAAAAAGAGAACTAGATTTTTATATATGAGTTTTGAAAGGTTAGAAAAAGGTTTTAGAAAAGTAGACATCAGCTAATTTCATCTAATCAGAATCCCTGGGAAGTTGCTATGGAGAGAAAAAGCTGTTTGAGTTTTAATGAAAACAGAGAAAACTGGAGCAAAACATTCTTTTCTGTGGAAAACCTTGAATTTCCAGCAACATACCCAAGGATCTTACTTAACTGAAATGCAAAAAGAAAGCATAGAAAAACTAGAGACAGGGCCAGGAAAGATGAGAACAGTATAATAGCATTACTAGGGACATTAATGCTAATCAAACAGGACAAAGCTTATTTGGAACTAAAACTAGATAGGGACTTAAAGGGTAACAGATATGCCAGTAGTAAATGGATTCAGAAAATGTGGCTCCAGTATCTGCAGAGAGAACAAGTATTTCTTTAAGTGTCACTTCATGAGTGATACCAGCCACAGTGAGGGAGCTTCAGACTCAGCAGTACCTCTTCAAATTCATCTGCTAGATGGGATTCACTTGGAAATTATGAAAGTGCTGGCTGGTAACAAGTTTTTTTTCAATTTTTTTATGAAAATAATTTAATGACTGGGAGAGGTCAATGAAAACCAGAACATGTATAATGCAATACATATTTCTTCAAAAAGAGCAAGAAGCACATGGGAAATTGTGACCAGTAAGCCTCACCTCTGTCCCCAGACAGATCTTGAAGTAATGGAATCAGTCTGTTTACTGAGATGTAAAGAACAGGACAGAAACCAGGAGCAGTCAATATGATTTTTTTCAAGGATGATGCTTATCCAGTCTTCTTGCCTTTTGCAAAGAAATTGCTGTCTGTATGGATGAGGGGAGAGTGGTGACTATGATACTGTTGGATGCTGGTAGGTCTTGTAACACCATCTCTCATTGCATTCTCATTTGGAAGCTGAGGTCTGGAACACAGTACTGTTTTGGGTGCTGAAAAACGGATGGATTGCTAAGCTCAGATGGTGGGAATCAATGAGCTTGTGTCCTGTTGGTGGCTGATAATAGTATCAGGGACACACTGGGACCCATACTGTCAATTATTTTAGTTGGTGATGTGAACAGTGACAGATCCATAGTAAATCTGCAGAAATAATAAAGCAAAATCATTAATTGACACAATGAAAGAATAATCTGCAGTTCTGAGGGACCTTGATAAATTTGACTAAACAACCACAAGACTTGAGAAACTTTTCAAGAATAAAGGTCAGGATGCTGTACTGGATCTGAGTCCACTTTTCATTCTCTTCACAAGTAAAGTGAACTACACACTGGACCTGCTTCAGGAGGAGCATGGTAAGGAAACTCAACAAACTTATTATAACCCTCTACCCTGTGCTAATAGGGTTGCATCTGGAATACTTATGTCCATTTTGAGAGCACTGTTAAGAAACTGGAATAGTGGATGTAATGGATTGCTATTGTGCCGGTCAAGGGCCTTGAACAGATGACCTACAAGGAGAGGCTGAGGGACCCACCCTTCTCCTTTTGAATAATGGATGCTAAGAGGTGGTCTAAGAGAAGGATGTAACTACTTGAATGGCACTTGAAGAGCTACATCCTTTCTAGAATATAAACTCTTTTGACAGTGTGATATGGTTTGAAGCTGGCTCCCTGCCAAGTCTTCAAACCTTACCACAAAAAGTCGTGTGTCCCCCCCCACCAAAACCTCAGGGAGAAGAGGGAAAGGAAAAAAAAACAACCAAGAAAACCGAAACGAGAGAGAGACAGCTAAAGCAATATATATAAATATATTTACACTTATGTTACAGTTATATACAATTGAAATATATATACAATTTCACAAGGGAAAGGGAAGGGAAAAGGGAAAAGGAACAAAACCAAAATAAAATGTATATATATACCCCAAGTAGTCGCCCAATATCTAGCAACTAAAAGAGTTAGCAAAGAAATATCTCACTACTCTCCTTGGGACAACCAAGAGTCGCTCCGGAACGATCACCAGCAACCTCTGTCTCCCAAGGTCGACAAGGCCTTACCAGGCCTCGCTCCCCAACACGACAGACTCAACAGCAGGGAACCTGCACCTCCAAGCCGCCGGAAGGAAAGAGACTGAAGGCCTTTCCTCCTTTCTTCTTATAACCTGGCTTACGTAAAAATCATAGGGAATACTGGGTAAATCTGGGCCTTTCCTTGGTTACAAACTGGTCACCAAGGAAGGCCCAGACCAAACTACTACACAGTGGTAGACAGTAAAGTAAGGAGCAATAACTGTTGCTCCTAACAGTATGCCATTGCCTCTTAAGAAACTCCGTCACCATGAGGAATAGATTATCATAAAAAGTTGTGGGCTCTCTACTCTTTGTTTTCCAGACAGACCTAGTCCAAGTCTCTGCCTCTGTTACAAAAATTTTCATGTTTCTACTTTTGTCCATTCATGTGTCAGACCTTGTCATTAGGTGTATTGGATGTAGATGTGTCTACACAACATTGATGTGTGTGCCTACTTGGAACACATGCTCAACCTTGCTACTGGCTGGACCAGGGGCCATGGAGCTGCCACCACCTTGTCTCTGCTGGACTACTGAATTCCTAGCACTTATGTCTGATTTACTTGAGTTCAAGATGAAACTCTTTATAGTCCTTCAATCATGAGAATATCAGAGCTGTGACAAATAGCAGTTTCATTTATTTCTAATCATAAAGTAGAAAAAATCACTTTTAACAAATCAAAAAAACAAACCTGATTTGTTTAAGTGAAATATTTTACACACATGGAAGTAAAAGGTTTTATTTTCATGTTAAGGAAGCAAAAAAAAAAAAAAAAGAACTTTAAAAATTATTCAGATTAAAAGGTTAAGGTTTTATTTTCAAAGTATTCTGGTACTATGTATTTCTTGTATCCAGGGGAAAAAAACAACCCTCTCAGCTATAATCAAAGCAAACACAAAGTTAATTCAAAAGTAGGTTGATATCTGATGTCATAGAACCTACATTTTTATCAAAGTAAAAAATCCATAGTACTGTTAATCAGTGAAATACTACCATGATGGACTAGATCAGAATGGCAGGAAGAACAGGTTTAAGGAAAAAAATTTTTTTCAAAGTTGAAAATTATTAAGATTACAGTACAAGATCAAGTACATAGAAATAAGCCTGTTCAAATGCTTTCTAAGTTTATATGTTCTTAAAGGCTAGACTCTTGCCCCTTTTACCTTTTCCATCTTCTCTTTCCCTTTCCCTTCCCACTTTCCCTTCTATATCTCCTTCTCTTCCCTTTTTGCTTTCCCTTCACCTTTTTCTCCACTCCCTTTGCCCTTCAGCTTTTTATTTCTCTTCCCTTTCCCCTACCACCTTCCCCTTCACTTTCTCCTTTCCTTTTCCTTTGTTTAAAGCTATGTTCCTTGTTTTACCATGGCTCGAGATAGTCAGGTAAATTGGCAGCTTGGCCCTAAATCTACCAGATTCATAAGAATGCTTCTACACTAACATTTTAGCTGGGTCCAGGAGGTGCTTTTGAAGCAAATCTCACATTTTTTCCCTACTTTCTCTGCTTTTGTTCGTGTCATGCAACTGTTTTGGAGCATGTGAACAGAATTTAATTTTATGAAACAAACATAAAAAATTAAAAAACTCCAAGATCACATCTAATTCACCAAATTACTGGTGAGCATCCAGTCTACAGGATCAAACTAGAGCTGGTCTAAGATAACCATCTTAAAATGCACATAATCTAAGTTTCATGTCTCCAGTGCCAACTCTTTGTCTCTGCATGTTCACTCTTATCAAATATTTTTTGCTAATATAAGTAAAACCCAAATCAAGCTCAGTCTAACTGGATTTCATCTTAGCTGTATAAGTCACATGCTTATCACAAGTTCTGCTTCACTATGACACTGTAGGCTCTTTAGAGCTGAATATTCAACAGTTTGCCCAGGAGAGAATAAACCCAGGAGAGGGAATGAAGAAGAACCAGAAGCATCATTCTGCAGCATGGGTGGTCAGCTGCACAGGTGTCAAAGAGATGGCATCTTTGTAGGCATGAATGTCCTCTGGGAGTGGGGTTGAAATGCTAAATCTGTTTTCCTTGTTTTCCTGGTGCTGATCATTGAGCAGTTAGATTTCAATATCCTTCTGGCGGGTCTGACTCTGCATGAGCTAAAACGGATCCCAGATGATTGATTTCAGAGAAAAGGCCACAAGTGTTTTATTTAGGTACGGCCCATTGCTTCATTTGCTAAAACTGCAGTTCGAAAAGCATCTAAATCCATGGTTCCAAGATTTTTAAAAGCTCTTTCATGAATCAATGCCAAGCCAATTCAGGAAATGCAGGAAACAACAATTGAAAAAAAAGGAATAATTAAAAAAATGGAACACTTTTGCTTCAGAGGTCCTCTCTCCTTATGCTTAATGCAATAAGAAATTACAAAATAAATACAAGCTATTCTTAAAGCTTCAAGTGTGATGAAAAATCACATTATGAAACCAGCAATGTTATTTTATTAAAAGGCCAGGGAAGTAAAAATGTCCATTTAAAAATTCTCAAATCAAATCTGCAGTGAGGGGTCTCATAATACAGAAAAAAAACCCTTTCTAATTGAGTTATTATATGAGCAAAACCTGTTACGTATTTTGGATCTGTCATTTCACAAGTCAAGCGCAAGTACAGTAGGAATACAAGAACTCATAACTTCTCCAAAACTATTTTTATTCAGAAGTTGATATGATATAGGATGATATGATATGATGCCATATGCATTTTTGCTCAGACTACTATGGAGTCTTGACCTGGTTCTCCGAATTTCTCTTTTTTTTTTTTAGTATTTTTTGTATATTTGAATCCATTGTATTTTTTATCAAGATTATCAATAAACACATACTAAAGCAATGCAGCCAATTTATTAAAAAAATCATGAATTTATTTTTTTGGGTTTGAATTTTCTATGAGGACAGATAGAAATAATAATGTCCTCACACACTGTATGCATTATGTAAAACTTTTTCTATCAGCAGTTCTTAGCATGTCTAAAATGGGAAATTGGTAACATATTCATTGCACTTATAGAGCAGTCTTTTTTTTTTTCAGAGATTCTCTCTTCAAAAGCTGCTGCTCTAACAATTTGACTAAACTTTATGAAAAATAATGATTTTGTGATGCAGAATCTTCTAAAGTAATTGTCTTAATTTCTGCTTCAGATTTGAAGTTTTTACATAATGGCAGTAAGTCGTTCACTTCACTGAAGTTCCTTTCTTATTTCCCACCACAGGCTTTTTTGTTGTTTTTCCCTGTGTAATCTTTGTATATGTATGTGGAGGAAAAGGTTAAGTGATGTTGATACTGTTTTTTCAAAAACATTTCAAGACAAGAAAGAATTTTCTTTTATGAGTTATTATCTCCATGTAAGGCTTTATAGCATTGCAAACTGTCAAAAAAAGCGAAAACAAAAACTCATTAAGAAAAAGAAGTTTAGAATAAAGTTGTCATTCATAGTTTACATTATGAAACAGGAAAATATTCTTATAGCAGTCCCATTACTCATTTATTTAATTTTAAAACTTACTAACAAGAGAAACTGTTGAGTTTTCACTCAGAATCTGATCCTGAGGTTGATCAGTTTATTCATGCAGTAAAGTACGTTTAAAACGAGGTCTCCAGAATAAAAAATTGTGGTAACATTTCTTAAATCCATTTTCTATAAAAATTCTTTCACATTCATTTTAAAATAACCAGGAGATGAACACTCATTCCACTTTAAATACATGCTAGGACATGCATGAATTTTTTTATATAAAATCCTGAATTGAATTGAAAAAGTACCTTGACTTGTAATCTAAGAAGAAATTAATATTAAAAATTCATATTAAAAAAATGCCCCGAGAGCCTTACACTGGTAAATATTTTGGTTTTACAAAGTAGATATTCCTCTGTTCTCCTGGATGACTCCAACCCTCTCTCACTTGCTTGTACAAGGGGACAACAGTAAAACACAATTAGCAACTTCTAGGGAAAGACATTGCTTTCATCATGGCAAAGCAGTGGTAGCTGTAAAATAATGATGTCGACAACTATGATTCTCACGTATTTTCTTTACACATTAAAGTTAGAATGTCAGTACATATTATTTCAGCATTTTACTCAGCATCCTGACAGGATATTTCACTTGGAATAGCACTGCTATTTCAGGCACAATAAAAAAGGCATTCCAGTGAATTGAAAATACACTTACACTTTTTAGAAATAAATGGACTGTATATTTGTTCTTCATGGTAATCTTGAAGAGCTTTGCAATCAGCTGTCTTTTTTCAGCTGCCATCTGCATGTTCCTGAACTCATTCAGGATGTCATACAGCTCTGAATAGAAAGCTTCATAAGGTCATTTTCTGCCTTAGAGCTTTACACTTAAAAGATTTGGCATATCTGCAGTTGCAAAATGCAAAGCATTTCACCCAGAATAAATTTCCTGTCAAATGACAATTCATATCTGTGCAAAGCACAGCTTTTGTTTATGCGTCACAGGACTGATTATGTGTAGATCAGCTGAAGCCTAGAGAGGTGTCTTAACTTTTCCTGGCAGTGACCAGGAGCAGACAGTTTGCAGTGAGAAAGCAGCTGGGAACCTGTGTGACAGAATATTTTTTAAATTTTAAATTCAGGAGCTGAATTTTATATGTGTTTTCCTTGCTTTATTATCTCAAACTCTCAGACAGTGGACCAGATTTGGAATAATTCTATGTTAAACTAGGACTTTGGATGGAGCTGGGCTCACTGGGGAAGCATTGTGTTTGGCTTTTAATCTGAATTTCTCTAAGAGTTTGCTACTTTTTCTGAGAGTAGGTTTTATCATTAGTTTTTATTTATACAGTGGAGAGCTTTGGAGCAATTTCAGACAATGAAGAGATTTATCATGAAAGTCAAGGCATTCCTCAAAAATCTTTCAAGGTGAGACCCTTAGCACAGCAGAAATACAGCTGTATGAAGAAAAGTAACTTTTGAAGTTCTCATAGAAGGCATGAATATAATCAAGATTTCATGTTTTAGTCAATATTTATTCACTCAGAAAATTAGTTTCTAGCTGCATGGAAATTTGGGGTTTTTCTGTTGATATGATCAGATAATTGGTGAGGGAAAAACATGTGCCTAGAAAAATAAGTAAGAAGCCAGAGGAGAGGGAGAACATTACACCTAGTAAAAATGAGTACCAAGATAATATGAAATTAAACACACAAATGGCATTAATATCGACCATATCTCTTCTTCTGTGAAAATTCTGGAGATGAAAGAACTCTTTTCTATCCTGAGAACTTTAAGTGCATCATCACTTATCCTGTCTTTCATTTGAAACTTACCGTAGGTGTCAAAGCAACTTTTAAAGGTAGGAATGTGTTGCATTGCTACTATGTCAGCAAAGTAGCTGGAATCACTAAAACGCAGTAGGATTTTTTAATCCAGGTCTTTGCTAAGAAAAATAGTAAAGGGGCCTCTCTTAGCCATAAATATGTTTCATGTTAAAAGGCCACTTTAAACAGAACAAAATATTGCAAAAATGACAGGCAAAGATCAAAATGTGCAGATAAATTTTTAAAAGTAGTTATGTACCTGCCTCAAGCTATTACTGGCCAAAAAAACCCAGGTAGATTTAAAGTATTCTGGAAATTTAGGTCTATTCAGCTGGTCTGGGCAGTTGGAAATGTATGTTACCCTATGCTTAGGTGGAAAGAAATAATTTCTGCATTTACCCAGCTTGTATCATCAAAACAAGGTGTTTCACAAATAAGTTGTATAGATTTATATTTAATCTTTAGCTATGAAATGGAAGACTTAAAAAAAAAAGGTCTTTACTTGCACTAAGTGGAATGAATATGAAAAAATGTGAAAAATAGCAAAAGGTTGCAAAACTTTGTATTGTTTGTCTGTATAAATTGTAAAAATACCTGTAGTAAAACAAGCCGTGTTCTGTACTTGCTTTTTAGCTGTGACATAACACAGAGGAGTGATTGTAAAAGCCATACTTATTCAGAGTTTAAGTTTTTGGAACCAAATTTTGACCTTTGAGTCATCAGTACTTTGACTGATTCCTGATTTTAAAACAAACTGATTTTTATACTTTTGGAAGTAGAACTGGAAGATAATAATACGAAATTGAGAAGGGAAATGGCATTCAGTATTGCAACATTTCTCTTTATTCAACAAAATTATCTTCCACCAATTTCTGAAAGAAGCACAACTAAAGAGGTATGCTAGGTAAACTTTTTGTGATGTCTGTTTTCTGTGGGAGGCTAATTTCACTACAGACTAGTGAACAGTTGACAAAACACATCTGTGCTTTCTGTTTAGTACAACATCAGCATAGTTCACAAAGTTTTTAAATAAAACAAGACAATAAAAATCAATCAAGCATGAAGAAAAGGTAATTTTTCTTGTCAACAGTGTATGGATTCAGGAAAGAGAGATGAAAAGTTACAGTACAGCATTAGCTGGTGGGCTGGAGAGATAACACTGTTAACTGAGAAAATATGGACATAAACAAATGATCTTGTTTTGGGGGTAGATAGATAATTTTTCTGCTGATAATAATTCTCTGCATAATTTGATGCATTAAATAGGCAAATCACCTCAGATCTTGTCAATAGCACTCTTTACAAGAAAGAGAATCTGCCCAAAACAGTCAAAATCAGAATTTTTCACCATACGTAAACCAGAAGAGAATGAAAATTTCTTCTGTATAGAATCAGAGGAAGACTCAGCTTGGAAGGGAACCCAACATCAGATGTGTTATCATATCTGGTTGCCCAACTTTACCAAGAGTTTTAAAAATGCCAAAGAATGAACCTTGTACAGTCTCTTTGAAAAATTTGATCCAATGCTTGACTGTCATAATGGGGAAAAAGTGTCTCCTAACATAGAGTCAGAATCTCTCTTTCAATTAATGGTCACTGCTTCTCTTTCTCCTGCCATTAATGGCTGGACTTGATGATCTCAAAGGTCTTTTTGAACCTAAACGATTCTATGATTCACTGCTGATTCTATGATGCGCTGCTGTACAGGAACTGGCTCAGTATTTGTGGTAACCTCCCCATGGATACTGCCAGGATCCTGTGAGTTCAGCTCCCTCAACTTCTAATGTCAACGGCTCCAATCCTGACCACCCTGGTGGCCCTGGATCCACAATTTTCTCTCCACAACTGGGAGGCACAATTACTTTACATTATCATTAGTTGATGTGTCATTTCTAATTTAATGTCATATACATAAAACTTTCTATGAAAACTAGTCAATTATTACCCTCAATTTGTCAACAGCTTAGCTATGATTTAGCAATAGTCATCGGACTTCCTATCATAAATTTTACCTGCTCTAGGTTTGGTTTGGGTTGTTTCAATAGCTGTTTCAGATCTACTTTTATATTTTACATTATAAAGAGCCATGGGAATTTTCTTCAGTATGTAAAATATAGATCTCATGAAGAAAATATGGTCTTCTGTTTTAATTTCCTGAACTTAACTTCTATGGAATTACCCCACTATTCTGGTTTCTACTGTGAATCTACAGCTTTAGGTATTTTAGAGTTTCTGGTATCCTTTCAATTTGTATGTGATGTTTAATGTAGTATATATCTGCTCCCAAAATTTTGCTGCCCCCTTGTGAGAAAATAAGTTTTCAAATAATATTTTGATTTTTGAAATGTAAATATGTACTTGCTTTTTTTAAAGTGGCAAAATTATGTTATTTTAAGTTGGTCTTCTAACTGAAGCCTTGTTTTATACTTCTGTGATGTAATTAGAATTTTGAATTTATTTTGGTTGCTGTAATGCTTGATACCAGAGAATCATTTTAAAGGAAATGGTTTATATTAGTGGTGGTTGTAGATTTGTTTTAGCATGATTGAATTGGGATCAACACCTAGTGTCCCCATATTCATATTCATAAATCCCTTCATGTAATAAAGTTATTTACATTTGACCTATTGTATTAAAAGTTTAAAAGCCAAAACTACTTATATTTATTTAAGAAATTGGAAAGGTTTCCACTGACTTTGGACTGTGTCTTCACTGTAGACTTTAATGTAGCTAGAGATCAGTCAAAAGCTTGACCAAACAAATATATCTTATACTGTGTCCAATACTAATCAACCTTGACTATGGTACTTATCAAGAAAGGGTAGGTTTTAGGACATGGATTTGTTAAATTTCTGTAGTCTGTATGCAGCCTTGAGTGCCATTCGGGCTTTAAGGTTTTTTTGCAGTTCATGATATTCAGTTAATAGAAGAGAATAATCCAATCACAAAGAGATCATAAACTGAAACATTCACCTTGACAGCAAACACATACGCAAACACACAATAATTTCATGACAACTTACACTTCATTCTTTAAGTTTGAACAACCTTGGGGATGTGCTCTTCATTTTAACAAGATCACTGTGAATTTTAAATTAATTTACAATCTGGAACAAATATTTTTTAGCATCCAACTGCCTACTTTAGCTATTGAACAATAAATACAATTATGAATAAACAAAAATTCAGACTGAAATGTCTCACAGATAAGTACCTGATACAGACATATTAGTGGAAGATGTTTAAAATTTCATAAATTGAAATATCTCTTGAATAAAAATTAGTTACATGGCATAATAAAGCATCTAAATCTGAACAAGAAGAAGAGTAAAAAAAAAAAAAGGAAAGAATAGCATTAGAGTGGTCTTTAAAGGATTTAATGGGATATGTTGGATCAAATTATATAAAACATCTAATATATACATTCTAAATTTATTCATCTCAGTATCAACAACTTAAAATATGTTAAAGTAAGCAGTTAAGTTTTTGGATCCTCAAAAATGCTGGGTACGTATTTGTTTCAACTAAGTGAAGAAAGTGATAATGGGTTGGATTTTTCTTTGATATAGCTGATTAATTGTAAAGGAAAATGCAAAATCCTATTTCTCTCTGCTCTGGAGAAATGAACCATGAAACAATTTGTCTGCATATAATAAAAGTGCTTGTAATAAGCCGTCACTTCTGAAACCATTTCTTTAGACTTTTTCTTATGTTCATGTTCTTGGGACATATTCTGGCTGCATCAGCTGTGTTTTTTTTGTTTTCCCTGTGATGGCTGTGTTGAAATTTCTTTCTGCTTCATTCATTTATGTGGTTTCTCATTATGCCTTATGTAAACTAAATGTGGGTCTCTGACAGACACTGGCTGGCTCCTTTCCCCGCCTCCTGGCCTTTCTTGTTTGCTTCCCTGTGTTCAGATCATTGTAAAAGTATTTTTAAAAAGAGAAGTTTCAAGAGCTTGCAACCAAGATGTGTAAAAATTAAGGCAAAGCAGAAATGCCTCTTTCTACATTTAAACACAGCAGATTAGATTTAAAAGCAGAACTATATCCTTGGATACCTGTAGCCAAACAGCATTCCTCTGCCCACATAGGTGAGATGCATAAGTGAATTTGCATACTTAGAGCAGCACATATTCTCTTGGAGACCTTGCTTGTTATAGCTACCTACTTTTACAAAGAAGACTTCTTAAACTATGATGTATCTCATATCAGTTTAATTTAGATTTAACTGGATTCCTAATGACTTCATGCTTTATCTACACTTCATATAGGAAATACACTCTAAAGACTCATCTTTAAATCTTGGAAAAGTTTTAGGCAGAGCAACATGATGAAAGCAGCAGATAACCCTGGATATTTGATGAAGCTTAAAGTATTTAAAGGAATAGATGCCAAACAAGAAATTCAGTGTTCAAGGAGCATCTAGATGATGCTCTTAGTCATGTGGTTTAGTTTTAGATAGTCCTGTGGGGAGCAAGGAGTTGGAATTGATCACTCTTATGGGTCCTTTCCAAGATATTCTATGATTCTATGATTCTAAGATTTGTCATTCCATATCACAGTCTATGGAATGTATTGTTGTCCTAGTTCATCACTGTGTGGGTGTAACCCAAACTGTGTATTCTGCACCATCTATGTCATTTCCCAGGAACTGTTAACAATTGACCATTTGCAGCAGCTGCCCAGGGCACACCTGACCCCTCAGGCTATAGGCTGTGTGTTAAAAAGCCTGTGAGATAAGAGGATGTTCCTATCCTCACACCAATGACTCAGGTGTGATAACTCCCCTCTGGGGAGTCATTAGCACCTCCACACCCAGCCTGAGGGGTCATGTCTGCTAATGGGCCACCAAGGGTTCCAAAAATATCTCACGACTCACAGTCACCCATTGTGGAACTCCCCGCCCTGGGGGAGGTACTGGGCATTCCCACTTGAACCTGAGTGTTTATAATCTCCAGGGTCTTGGGACTTTGGGGCCATTCATCGGATCCAGAGGAGGACCAGAACCTCAACCAGACTGCAACCACCACCCTTGACCAGACTGCAACCAGCACTCTCACCAATGGGTTTTCCCTCTCCTTTTATGTTGGACTCAGGAGGACCATGTGGGATTCAGTATGGGGGCCAACAAACACCATTCTGTTCGTGCCCCAGGGTGCTGGGTTATACATCTGGGGGTTGTGGGTTAAACCCAATTGTTTGTCAGTATAATTATATTTATTGTATTATTTTTATTAAATTTTAAATCTGATTTATAATCTCTTTTTGAGTTAGGTTCCTTTCCCCTGCTGGTTTACCTTTAAACCAGTACAATTGTTTTCCCACAACTTTCTCTTGAACTGTGTGAAAAAAAAAAGCAATATTTTTTTTCTAATGAATCATAACAGAACGCTTAGCTGAAGAACAAAAGACTTTGTGCAAGAATAAGCATTTACTTTCAATATTATACAGTGAGATGTGAGGCTAAAACTAAGAAATACTATATTTCTAAAAGAACAATAGAACCCGTTTTTCAAATTATCATAGGTTTAAAAAGTACAGCCTATGTACAAAGTCTTCATATAAAAAAAATTCTGTTATAGTCACCTAGCATAAACCTTTAATTTCAAATATATTTTTTTACACTCATTCATTAGGTGTTCCAAATATTTTATTTGTTCCTGAACTACAAGAATAGGAGCTTACACTGAAGATTTCCTTTTCATCAACTGAAGCTAACCTGGATTTCAAGTTAGCAAGTGAATTCCTAATTTACCATGGAAATGACTCATCAATGACTTGAGTGAGGGGGTAGATTGCCTCCTCAGCAAATTCACTGACAACATAAAGCTGCGAGAAGTGGCCAATATCTCAGAGGGTTGTGCAGCCCATCAGAGGGACCTCAGCAGGTTGGAGGGAAGGGCAGAGAAGAACCTTCTGAAATTCAACAAAGGTAAACGCAGGGTCCTGAATCTGGGGAGGAATAATCCCATGCACCAGTACAGGCTGCGGGCTGACCTGCTGGAAATCAGCTCTGCAGAGAAGGACCTGGGAGTCCAGGTGGACAGAGGCAGCAGCATTCCCTTGTGGCCAAGAAGGTAAACAGTACCCTGGGATGCATTAGGAAAAGCACTGTCAGCATTAGGGAGGTGATCCAACTCCTCTAGTCAACCCTAGTGAGGCCACATTTGGAGTACTATGTGCAGATCTGAGCTCCAGCCTTCACAGTACAAGAGAGACATGGAGCTCCTTGAGCAAGTCCAGGGGAGAGCTCCTAAGGTGGTCAGGGGTATTGAAAATCTCTCTTACAAGGAAAGGTGCAGGGAGCTGGGCCTGTTCAGCCTCAAGAAGAGGTGACTGAGAGATGACCTTATCAACATCTATAAGCATCTGAAGGGAGAGTGTCAAGAGGATGGATCCAGGCTCTTCTTGGTGGTACCAAGCAGTAGGAGAAGAGGCAATGGGCAGAAACTCCAACCTCACCCATTCTGTGATTCTGTGTTACTAGAACACTTACATACATATATATATATGTAGATATATACATGTAGACATATTTACAATATATTTATGAATACAGAGAAGAAATAATAAAAGTCATAATGAAAGAAAAAACAAGGGAAGTATTAAATAAAATATTTTTGATTGTATTTGGCTTTTAACAGACAAAGAAATTTGTGGGTAATTTGGTTATTTTTTATATAATGTAGCCTTGTTTCTGAAAGTTGCATAGCAATTAATTCAAAAGACAAGCAAAAAGAATGTGAACCTACCTTAAAGCACTTGTGAGAGGGTAAGAAGATAATTCTAAACCTATCCTTCTAAAATATTTATTTGGAATTATGTGATTATAGTGAAACATAGTGCAAGAAACCCTATAACGTGTATATGTTTCATGCACATCCATAAATAAATTTCAGTTCTCTCCTGCCTTGACTCTAAATCTTTCTCTTCAGAAATGCACATTGATTTTGAAGATGTTGAAGCACTAAACTTGAAACATTCTTGATTCCTTGCAGTGCTGTCACTGAGATTGATAAGACACATTATGGTATGGTGGCCATTTAACTCTTGTGAACTTGACAGTCTTTCCCTGGAGCTGAAACAAGGAAAAAAAAAAACACAAAAAAACAAAACCCCCCTGAAAAATGAAAGAAGACAAATGTGCCGGACCTCAGCTGTACTCAGGATAGCTCTGTGTATGAAATGCATGTTTTTTGACAGCAAGGCCAATCTCTTTTCTTCCTTATTATCTCCTTGTTTAGGAATACAGAGGAAGCAATGTTTTCTTCTTTTAAAACTATACAATTCAGACTTTTCATTGTGTGCAATGAAAAAATAACATTTGTGGAACTTCAGTGTCAGGAACAGAGATCTAATTCTGATAACACATGAAGATTGGACATGTTTGACTGACCTGAAAACAGCATCATATATGCCCAAGAGACCTCCTCCCTCTTCCAGGCAGCTCTCAGAGCATAAGGAACTAGTAACTGGGACAAAAACTTCTATGTGCTTTTTAATCCTTCAGTAGAGGTCCAGATGGTTGTGATGAGTTTATAGTTCTGTAAAATGAAAACCAGTGAAATTTTCTCTTTTATTTTTTCCAGGTTTGTAATGAAATTCCTGCTCTGCTCCTTGGCAAGATATTTTATATCTGAATTGACAGTGAAGGTCAGCGACAAAAGTCAAACAGTGATCTAAACCAAGCACTAAATGGAACATAATTAAGTCAAAGAAAAAAGACCAGCAACCCCATGAACTGGTGCCTGCAAAATAACCTATACATTTTGCCAAACTTTTGCTAACAAATAAAACTCAACTCAGTTGCCCACAAAAAAACCCTCAATGACATTTTTAATGCCCAAGAGCATTCAAGTCAACTGCTCAGTGCTAGCAGCTACGGCACAGACTTGCCTCCAACAGAAGCTGGAGGCAGGGGGAGGCACCCTCAGGCAGCACATGTAAAGCCTCTGGTTAGGGAAAAGGAGGAGTCCTAGGATTTTCAAGGGACAACACAGTTTGTCTGCAGCCCAAAACTCAGATTAAGGACAGAAGTTTAATCTCAGTTTTGTGGTCTATCTTTATTTTTGGCCACTTCACATGCATGATTAGCAAATGGATGCCTACAGAATACTGATTTCCTCTCCACTTTTGGTTAAAGGGCCTAAAGACACTTGAATGTATCTATATGTTTGAACTGTCAAAATGATGTGCCATGATGTGGTTGTGAAAGTTTCTGCTTTGAACTTACAAGTACCTCAGGATCTTTTGTCCTAAAGCTATGTAAAACTCAGTGTTTCATTTCTTGTTTCTCTGTTTTATGTAGCTTGAGTAGGAGAATTTATTGTCTTGGGATAGGATGTGCAACCTTCACAAATATATTGGTAAATAATTGTATTTTAAAAGTAGGTTATCCGCATTTGCTGCGTAATCAATATTCTGTGTAATACTAACTGAAGAGCTAAAATTCAATTCATTTAGGTGACATAATTCAACATTTGTAAACAGAAGCAGTAAAATTTATTAATTAAATATGTTATGATTTCTCTTTTTCTGATACTAGAGTGCTGTAAAATAGAAATGTTATTATACCGTGATTAATTTAATCAGAACCTTTCTTAGTTGAGGTAATTATATTCATCCAAGGTCCATCAATACAATAAGCTATCAATTAGCACTTCATATAAACTGTAGTGAGTAGAGCTGCATAAAAAATTACTATCATTTGAAATATTGGAGGTTTTTTTCAGGACACAAGAAATGAACAATTATTGTTTATTATTTAACTTAGTTTAATTTATTGTAACTCTCTTTAGCATTGTGTTGTTTCCACATATAAAGTTGTGCTCTACTGTATTTGCATTCTGATCTGTGATGTGGGAAGGTGATATGTAATTTCACAGCTTTATTACCTGAGGAAAAAAACTACATAGAAATGTAAGTTTCTGTAAAGATGCAGAAATCTCTAAAGATGTAGAAATATAAGTAGGGCTTTCAATACTGAGGTTTAGTGGTATTTTTCAATCTTCAAAATATTTATTCCTGCAAACAGTTGTGAGTTAAAAAATGCATTAATCATGACCTTCAGAATAGCACTGTGCCAAGTGCCCAATGTCTACACAGTACAACAAGCCCTGGGTTACACAGAGGACTGGGCTGGTTTGCCACCTGCGTTCAAGCCCATGGACAGTCTCAGATACACACTTTCTTGGACACATGAAGTATTGCATGAGTAAGTGCAATAAAATATTACTTCACTGAGGAAAATCTGTACTTGCCATCTACAGGCTACCTGTGAAGTACAGTATATAGAGAAGGCAGCTCCAGAATCCAGCCTTTTTATTACAGAACAACCAAAGATTTGCCAAGATTGTGGAAGATTACTGTATTAGTTAGAAGAAATTTGGTATAAATCTCTCAAACTCCCAATCAGTATAATTTCCTGCCACAATCTCACTCTTACGTAGATCTAGAGATTATTTTTGGACTATAAACTTGAAAAAAAATTATGTTTAGTAAATCATACATTATTCACAGATTCGGTGTCAATGCACCACATAATTTAATTTGCAATACCTTTTCATAGCACAGTTAGCAAGCCTTTTACCTAAGTTAAATACGTAAAGAAATATCCTAGGCTGTGGGAGTCCCGGATTCAGTTCTTTACTATGCTTACATGAACATCAAATTTGTTACAAGTCCCCTTTTATTTTGGATAAGTGTTTTTCACAGAATGTCTTGCTGACACTGTTCCGTGTCGAGTGAAGTACTTAAATCTGCATTGCAGCAGATACTGCCAAATACTTTTTCTGTTTAAAAGACAAGAAAAATTTTAAGGCTAGTATACTGAAGGAAATGCTGAAGGAAATATTGAACTAGGAAAGCAAACTTTTTGCATGTGGGTTGTGCATGTGTGCAGTCCTTTGGGGATGTGTTGGACATCTGGCACTTTTGAGAAGTATCAGACCTACTAATGGCAGAATGACTGTGTCATGAATTCATAATAAGCCCAACGTTACTATATGCAGTAGATGGTCTGGACAGTGTGTGCTGACGTAGCTCACCTCCCTGTGGCCTTATCTGGAGGTTTGGTATCCAGTTAAAAATTCTGTACACATACAAGAAAGTAGATTCTGATAAATATCTCAGATGACAGATGTAGCAAAGTCATCTAAAACCTCCCATACAAGCTTTGAGGTAGTAAAAAAAAAACAAACAAAAATGAAGTCTTAGAAAAAAAAAAGTTCTATGATATCATTTACATTCTCTTTCACTAGCTCAATGAGTATTTTAAACAAGTATTGAACTTAAAACAGCCCAAAGAGAAGAAAATAATGAAATGCTGTCTGATTACTGTACAATATGCTGAGACAATTAATTTGGATATTAGAAATTTAACAGGAGATGATATAGTTAATCCAGACCTACCATATTCTCATTTTGTGCATTAACTGTTTGGCCATAGAGCACTCTACCTAGCCGAACATATAATTTTATGTGAAATGAATGTCAGTTAACTGACACCTCAATTCTTACTTGTTTGAGTTGTAATTGAAAAATCTAAGTGAAAACTACTGTATGGAAACCTGCATGTTACCACTTAAAGTGTACATAGCACTGGAAATATTGTTAATACTGTTCAGGAAATTATGTTTATTGACTATTGATTTAAGGGGAATATTATGCAATTTGCCTTGTTTTGAATCGATCATGTTTTTGGAGAATTGGAGAAAAAGAAACCTGTGGCAGCACATACCATCACTGTTCCAAAGAGCAAAACTGTAGGCAGCTGAGACAACTGCCTTTTACTGTCGTGTGCCACTGATCAATCAGCACTGACTGCCAAAAGGAAATTATACAAACAGGTTATAAAGGCATGTTTCTGTCCTTAAGTTAGAGGATGTCTTCAATAAATCACAACATGCTTTGAAATAAACTGCTGCAACTCAGTCTGACTGTTAATGTTTCTCTAATAAACCATTCCATGAGTATTTGGTATTAATTTAGCCACAACTGGGTACCATCAAAGATAACATCAAACTTCAGAAGTCTTTTGGTAAATCAAAGGTCATAAAGCAAAGCAAAGCAAAGCAAAGCAAAGCAAAGCAAAGCAAAGC